>NC_046168.1:35155828-35469395 GCF_011064425.1 Rattus rattus
TTACTGGAAATTCGTCATTCGAAAGCTTTCAGAGTGAAAGATGGTATTAGGCAGAGAAGTGTGTGACAGTCTGAGTCATTCCCCGATTAACTTGAAGTCCTTATGTTTAAATGAGCAAGCCATCAAACAGAACCTTACTTGCAGCTATGAGGTCACTTATGTTCCGTTTCTAAACACAAGACAGGATTTTAGGGACTGAGTTGTCTGTGTCTTGAAGCTTTTCTAATTTCCCATTAAAATCCCAGGAGTTACTCCATCCCATATATTGTGTTGAGGTTATTATTAAAAATAAAATAAGTAAGGGAATTTGTCTACTCACACTCCTCTGTTTTTCTTTTGTTTGACCTTTATATGTGTAATATATTTAATACTAAGCTGCATAGAGATTTAGCCAAGAAACTTACAGGTCATTAAAACCACATCCTGCAGGGAAGCAAAACTTACGTTGTGGGAAAACCATTATAAATGTGTTTCATGGCCTTGCTTTATTTTTTAAATTTTTATTCTCTTTTATTATGTTGGTGTTGAATCACATTTATTTTAATTGATGGATTGATTGATTGATTACAATCCAAAATCTCCTAGTACCCTTTCATGAGTCTTCCCACTCTGGGTATCAACACACACACACACACACACACACACACACACACACACACACACACACACACACACACACACACACATTACCCCAGCCCCTGCCCCATACATGAAGTTACTGTGAGACTAGGCACATCCTCTCCCATTGAGTCCTGACAAGGTGGTCATTTAGGGGCACCAGATCCACAGGTAGGCAGGCAATCAGCTCAGGAACAATCCCTGTTCCAGTTGTTGGGAGACCCACATGAAGACCAAGCTCCCCATCTGCTACATATATGCAGGCACCTAGGTCCAGCCCGAGCTCTCTCTCCCAAGGGTCAGGGTTAGTTGTGTGTGAGTCTCTTGTCTCTTTCTATTAGCTGCTGGGTAGAGACTCTAGGTTCCTGTCTGCTAGCATAAAAGAGGATCATTCATAGTGTCAGGGATTGGTGCTTGCCCATGTGGTGGGTCTCAATTTGGGGTAGTCATTAGTTGGCTATTTCCTCAGTTTCTGCTCTATCTTTGACCCTGCATATCTTGTAGGTAGGATAAGTTTTCGGTTGAGGGTTTTGTGGGTAGGTTGCTGTCCTTATCCTACGTCTGAGAGCCCTGCCTGGCTACAAGGAGTAGCCATTTCAGGATCCTTATCTCCTACCCCATAGACCCTTCGAGGCCTCCACGCATGCTAGGTCTCTGGCAAGTCCTAGAGGTTGCTGCCCCCCCCAGCCCACACCACCAATCTCCCATCTCTCTTCCCCATTCTCTCTAAGTATGATCTGCCCCGATCCCCATCCTCTCTTCCACCCAGTTCTCTCCTTCCACTGGTCTCTGATATCTATTTCATTTTCCCTTCTGAGAAAGATTCATCCATCCTGCCTTGGGCCCTCCTTGCTTTGTAATCACAGTAGATCTGTAGAAATAAATACATGGCACTCAGTGCTAAGAACCCGGTGTGACATTCAGTTACTTATGCTCTTTTTACTGAATTCTCTGATCTTTTCACATAATTATATGAACATAGTCCTTAGTGCTAGGCAATTAGAAATGATCAAGGTTAAACAGCACTGCACATGAATATCAAAATATTTCGACTTTACATCCTGTGTTTTGGTTAACATACTAAATTTGTAAGTGAAAAAATGTTGCTGGGATCCCTTTCATGAGTTCTTAGTCTTCTTAATTGAAACAATAAAGTCAGAAGTAAGTTTGAGGACAATTTTATTAGTACTTGAGACAAAGCAATAGAGCAGGTGAGCTGTAAATCTTGGAAGCTACACAGAGTAGGGAGATGGAAGAGAAGAAGAGAAGAAGCCATACCTTGTGCAATGGAAGGTTGGCAAGCAGCACATGATAGAAAATGGGAGACTGAGCTTCAGAGAATGAGAAGGCCCAGCCTGTCAAGGCAAACATGCCCAGTCTTTGGTAGTATCTTAAAGGAAAAGAAATGAAAGGAAGCTGAAGAGTTAGTTCAGCCGTTCAGAATTCTTGATGCTCTTGACGATGACTTGAGTTTGACTATTAACAGCTACACTTGACAGCTCACAATTAGCTGTAACTCAGCTCAGAGGACATAATGCACAAAAAGAAAGTCAGAAGTACATATGTCCATGATTACAATAATAATGATAATAATAATAATAAACCTTAAAAGAGAAAAGAAGGAGGAGGAGGAGGAGGAGGAGGAGAGGAAAAGAAGGAAGGGAGAGACGGAGGAAGGAAGAAAGAAAAAGAGAGAGAAAAGAAGGAAGGAAAGAAGGAAGAGTGGAAGGAAGGAAAGAAGGAAGAGAGGAAGGATGTAAGGGAGGGAGGAAGGAGAACAACGTAGGAATCAGAAAAAAACTGATAGTTTGCATGTTGCAATCTCTATCCTGCTGCCTGGTAGAAAATTTGCAAACCTCTGCAAGTAAGGGAGGTCCTTCTTAGAGGCAAACTAGAACATCCCATCAAGTAATGGGTAATAATTCTTCCATTTGCCCATAAATGTTTAAAGATGAATCAGTTTCCTAAAGGAGGGGGCTCAGAGTGTACTTCTGGCAAGGTTATTGACAGGCTCAGACTAAGTAACATTTAAAAGCAGACAACAGTCTCTAAAGCTCTATGTAGTTTGGAAATTAGGGCCATGGGCAGAGCACAGATTCTTTTCTTTTGATCCAGAGGAAGTACATTTACCTTAATACTCCTCAGCCAAGCCCAGCTCCTTCTTCCTCTGCAGATGGTCATTTAAAGGCTAAGCAGGAAATTATCTTTCCAGGCAATCAAAGAAAAGGTAAGTCCACAAATCCAGGAGGAAGTAGCATGTCCTCAATTACCAGCAACCCTGATAGCAAGTATAAAAGGCAGGTAAGTAAAGGAGGTGTGGAAATGGTTCTATTGACCTACCTTAGGGCTTGAAATACCATGTGATGAATGAAAGAAAGCATCTCAATTTATTATCCTTAAAATTTACTATAACACATGAAAAGAAAGCTACAGAAGTAAAGGAGGGAGAGGAAGAGGAGGAGGAGGACAAGGAGGAGGGGGAGGAGGGGAGGGAGAGGAGGAAGGGGGGAGGGAAGAGGACGAGGAGGAGGAAAAGGTTGAGGTTACAGGACTTTGTTAAAAGTCAGTAAGGGAGAAATACTTCCTTCCTGAAAACCATGGCTATTTGTGTACATTTCAATGCATTTGTTTACCTTTAAAACATTCTATAATTTGCTATGCTACATGATTTTCAAGTTAAAAGGATGTATGTAAAAGGATGTAAGTTGTATACCGGGTCCTTATTTGAGTCACGACTTCCTGACTAGCCAAGAAGATAACATATCATACTTTTGTGTGGAAAAAGCATTTGGGAATTGGAGAGAAGCCTCAGTGATTAAAGCTGCTTGTTGCTCTTACAGAGGAACTGGGTTCACTTCCCAGCAATCATCTGATGGCTCATAATTGTTCATAAATCAGCTCCTGAGAACCCTCCTAACAGTGGAGGGTTAACACATGTGATGCAAATACACACATGCAGCCAAAAGACTCCTATACATTAAAATAATTGAAAAGCAGGTTTTTTAAATAAAGGAAACATTTAGGTAAATAATAAAGACACACTATTGGCCTGTTCATTAAGGGTTAATTCAAAAGATGTTTCAGTCATTTTAATTTGAAAAACACCCAAGAAAAGCTCTCTATTCTAGAAACTGAGATTACTATAAAATCTATGCAAACCTGTAGGTTGGCATTAGAATCTCTCAGAACATTTTTCAATGTCTCCCTCCTATGCACTGCATTTGGATCTACTTGTGGTATTCACACTAGAGAACAAAGCCTACTTCATGCCTTTTCATTTCCTTCCTATAAACTACTTCCTACTTCAGACTCCTCAGAGCAATGTTTACGGTGAGCATGAGGAAGGAATCTGGAACCCAGGTGTTCACCATAAACATCTCTTTTCTAGAATAGTGTTTCCTAATGTACACAATTACTTGAGGTACCTGTTTTACTCTTCAATTGAAAATTCTGATCTTATTATTTAATACTCATGGCAGTATTAATTTCTGTTATAATATCATATTTTCTTGCACAATCTAGTCTACTGCCAGTTCATAATTATGACCCTCATTTCTTCCAACACACAGTACAAAAAAACTTACCACTTCTTCTTCTTCCTCTTTCTTTCTTCTTCTTCTTCTTCTTCTTCTTCTTCTTCTTCTTCTTCTTCTTCTTCTTCTTCTTCTTCTTCTTCTTTCTTCTTCTTCTTCTTCTTCTTCTTCTTCTTCTTCTTCTTCTTCTTCTTCTTCTTCTTCTTCTTCTTCTTCTTCTTCTTCTTCTTCTTCTTCTTCTTCTTCTTCTTCTTCTTCTTCTTCCTTCTTCCTCCTCCTCTTCCTCCTCCTCCTCTTCTTCCTCTTCTTCTCTTCCCCCTCCTTCTCCTCTTCTTATCATCATAATTGTCATCATCATCATCATCATCATCATCATTGTCGTCATCCTACTAACAGTACTTCTTATTTTTCGCCATACTTGAAAAATGCTGAGGTCACATCAGGCATACGTTCTTTAAAGGTCAAGGTTCTATATTGTCCATGATTTATATAAATACTTAAGTAAATATAAAATATATTTACATGCATATAATAGATAGAAATGGTAGACATCTAAAACAAAAGAAACTTACATACAACAGTTAAAACAGTTCTTATAACTCCTTACACAGTACCTATGAGGTATGCAGTATTGAGTGTACATATGTTTGGTTTAGAAAAGAGTGCCCTTGAAGAAGAAAATAAATTCAAAGTTAAGGAAAAGACTGTCAAAACAGAAATATCTAGAATTACAATTCTACAGCTAAATTTATACATTTGTGAAACTTTGCTTTTAGCCAAGATTGACAAGTCCATTGGATAGGCAAATAAAAATTTAACTATTAATGGTTCTGGAACCAATACTTTCCACACGAAAATACAAAATAAAATGAGATGTTTATTGTTAACCATGTAAGTGAGAGTTAAAATCATAAATTATGTCAGTTCACATTCATGACTTACAATAGATTTTTAGATATGACATTGAAAATAGTTATTAAAATAGATAAATTAAACCTCATGAAATTAAAACTCTTTGTGGTTTAAAGGATAGGATGAACTTTGAAAATTCTACTTCAAAATAGAAGACTATGTCTTCAAACTAGACATCTGATGGTGACTTAATATATATAATATAAAAATACATATAAAATCAAAATGAAGTGATAATTCAATGTATATAAATGAAAAGCCAGCTCTAATATATATTTCTCAAAACCAGAAAACCAGTGAGCATTCACAGACAGTGTCTTCATTATCAGTCAAAACAATAAAGCCAATCCAACAGAAGCAATGGAAATCAAACAAAAGAAAATAAAATAGAATAACACCTACAATGAAATTTTTAAAAAAGCAGCAACAACAAAAATTCCACCAAAATATAACCAAATAAAACTCTACACAAAACTGTAGAATTGGTTGTATGTTGGCCAACTACACCTGAACATGATATATTCAGAACTCCCATAAAAGTATTTTTTTTTAACTTTTAAAGTCTGAGGAATATTTTCTGAAATTTATTTTTTTTCTTTTCTTTTTTTCTTTATTAACTTGAGTATTTCTTATTTACATTTCGATTGTTATTCCCTTTCCCGGTTTCTGGGCAAACATCCCTCTAGCCCCTCCTCCCTTCTTTATGGGTGTTCCCCTCCCAACCCTCCCCCATTGCTGCACCCCCCAACAGTCTAGTTCACTGGGGTTCAGTCTTAGCAGGACCCAGGGCTTCCCCTTCCACTGGTGCACTTACTAGGATATTCATTGCTACCTATGAGGTCAGAGTCCAGGGTCAGTCCATGTATAGTCTTTAGGTAGTGGCTCAGTCCCTAGAAGCTCTGGTTGCTTGGCATTGTTGTTCATATGGGGTCTCGAGTCCCCCATAAAACTATTAAACTAGAAGCCATAGTATCAGTGCAGCGGATGCAGTGCTGGCAGGATGCACTGCTGTGCGTGCTGCTTCAGTCTCTGTGAGTAGGATATGTTTGCTCGTATTGATTTAGAGGACCTTGTTTTTTGGGTCTCCTCCATTCCTTCTGACACTTACAGTCTTTCCTTCTCCTCTTCTGCAGAGTTCTCGGCGCTCTGAGCGAAGGGATTTAATGGAAACAACCCATTTACGGTTGAGTGTTCCAAGGTTTCTTACTCTGCAACTATAACTAATGACATATATAATGGCATTGTAGCTATCAAATAGTTAAAAGGAAGAAATGAAGGCTGGAGATCTAGCTTTCTGATAGAGCCTTTCCTAGCATTTAAAATCCAGGTTAGAAAGAAAAGACAAAAATGATTCAAAAACACAGTCACATATGAAAAGAGTGAAAAATCACACACACACACACACACACACACACACACACACACACACACGCAGAGAGCGGCTTATAGAGAGACAGACAGACACACACACATATATAAATACTTGCACACACACATTCATATATACCAAAAACAAAACAAACATACAAACAAACAAACACCAAACATCACTCACTATTCCTATAAAGGACTGATAACTAATATGAATTACAGCATAAATTAAACTTGTAAACACTTTGCTAAAAAGAGCAATAGGAAAAATAATCATATCATTTCACATGCATAAACTATTATGAAGAAATGAAATCATAGACACAGAGTTGTGTTAAAGGCTAGGAGGGTGAGGGTGAGATCTTCCTTAGTAGATGCAGACTTTCTATTTTAATAAGAAAAAATGAGAATGGATCCTGATGATGACTGAACAATCTTGTGAATGTGATTACTATCATTGCACAGCAGAAATCACTAAAATGATGCTGTTTTGCCATGTACTTACAAAACCTAATGTGTGAAAAGATAAGCATTTAGCATTGTACCAAAGTCACTGATAACAAAGATGAATAAAAGTGTTTCTCCTAGCTGAAAAGAGCCAGATAAGAGGAAATGCCAGTCCTTAGTCTTCATCGCAGGAGAAGTAAGTGGCTTCCTTATCCTGAGATAGTAATCTCACAGAGTATGAACAACCAATTATATCCATAATTTTCTTGCCCAAAAAGGCTAAGTACATGGTAGCTATTAATTCAGGATAAGGTAATACTAAAATGTATTACAATATAAAAACACAGAAAATATCAAAAACATCATAAAACTAGGTACATTTATATTGGTTACCTAATATACGTACTACGTGCTATACTCCCGTTTGTTTTATTCTTAGTAAGTCAATTAATAAAGTACCATCTATGGGAAGAATATCCAGATGATTCAGCATTTTGTTTGACAGTCTTAGCAGGAATGTTAGTTCTGTTTCTACTTCTCACGAGCCTCAAAATCATGTCATAGACTCTTCATTGACCACCGTCGTTCACTTTGACATAATCTGAAAACTTGAGCCTACTTTCCTTGCTGAAGGTCATAGACGTCCTAAGAGTCTCGTTTATGATTTCAGAGCATTTAAACTGCACATTGGGGAAAGTTCTGAACTTTCCTTTTTAAATAATTTTTATTTATTTACTTTTATATTCCAGATTTTATTCCCCTCCTGGTCCAACCACCAACAGTTCCATATCCGATGCCTCTTTCCTGCCCCCTCCCCTTGTATCCACAAGGATGTCCCCACCCCACTAGACTTCTAAACTTCCTGAGGCCTCCAGGCTCTTGAGGGTTAGGTACATCTTTTCTGACTGAACCCAGACACGGGAGCGTGGGGAGCGGGTGCAGCGGCAATCCCAAGATGGTGCCCGGGACTGCTGCTGAGTCTTACAACTAGCACCTGAAAGTAAGCCATGCCCCATCGTGAGAGCTGCACAGGCGCACCATGATGATAGATCAGGCCATGTGACCTGGACCTATGAATGGAGGTTACACAGATGGACGGTTGAGGCGGTTTAGGCAGGTTATAAGGGAGTGCGCTCGGAGTTGATTAGAGACATTGTTGCTGCTTGCAGACAAAAGGGTTCCTGAATTAACTGCTTTGAGAAGAACGTCCTGGTGTCGCTCCGTCCTGCTGGTCGGGGATGGAAGCGACACGAGAGTCCTCTGCTATATATGTGCTGGAGGCCTCATCTCAGCTGCTATATGCTGCCTGGTTGGTGATCCAGTGTCTGAAAGATCTCAGAGTTCAGGTTAATTGAGACTGCTGGTCCTCCTACAGGGTTGCCCTCCTCCTCGGCTTCCTCCAGCTTTGCCTTAATTCAACCAGAGGGGTCAGCAGTTTCTGTTCATTGTTTGGGTGCAAACATCTGTATCTAACTCTTTCAGCTGCTTGTGGGGTATTTTGGAGGGCAGTCCAAGTAGGCCCCTTTTGGTGAATGACCCATAGCTTCAGTAATGGTGTCAGGTCTTGGGGCCTCTCCTTGTGCTGGATCCCACTTTGGGCCTGTTGCTGGACCTTTTTTCCCACAGTTTCTTCTCCATTTCCATCCCTGCATTTCTTTCAGACATGAAGAACTATAGGTCAGAGCTTTGACTGTGTGATAGCAACCCCATGCATCACTTGATGCCCTGTCTTTCTGCTGGAGGTGGGTTCAGTAAGTTCCCTCTCCCCACGGTAGGGCCTTTCATCTAGGGTCCCCCCTTTGAGTCATGAGAGTCTTTCATTTCCCAGGTCTCTGGTACATTCTAGAGGGTCCTCCCAACCCCCTTCCTCCAGAAGTGGCCTGTTTCCATTCTTACTGCTGGCCCTCAGGGCTTCAGTCCTTTTTCCCCACCCAATACCAGATCATGCTCCCTTCTTCCCCCACCCCCATCCCAGTCCCTCCCTCCTCCCACCCTTGTGGTTGCTTTCTTCTCCCTCCCAAGTGGGACTGAGACATCCTCATTTGGGCCCTTCAGCTTGTTGACCTTTTGAGTTCTGTGTTCTGTATCTTAGGCGTTCTTTACTTTTTTTTTTCTTTTTTCTTTTTGGCTAATATCCACTTATTAGTGAGAACACACCATGCATATCAATTTGGGTCTGAGTTACCTCACTTAGAATGATATTTTCTGTTTCCATCCATTTGTCTGCAAAACTCAGGACTTGCTCATCCTTAATATCTGACTAGTAATCTATTGTGTAAATGACCACATTTTCTGTATCCATTCTTCTGTTGTAGGATATCTGGGTTGTTTCCAGCTTCTGGCTATTACAAATAAGATCACTATGAACGTAGTGGAACACGTTACTCTGTGTCATAGTGAGGCATCTTTTGGGCATTTTTCCAAGAGTTGTATTTCTGGGTCTTTAGGTAGGTCTAGTTCCAATTTTCTGAGGAAACTCCAAATTGATTTCCAGAGTGATTGTACCAGTTTGTAATCCCACCAGCAATGGAGGAGGAGTGTTCCTCTTTCTCCACATCCTCGAAAACATGTGTTGTCACCTGAGGATTTGATCTTAGTCATTCTGACTGGAGTAAGGTAGAAATTAAGGGTTGCTTTGATTTGCATTTCTCTGATCACTAAGGACTTTGAACATTTCTTTAATTGCTTCTCAGCCATTTAGGATCCCTCTGTTGTGAATTCTTGGTTTAGTTTTTTACCCATGTTTTGATTGAGTTGGTTTTTTTGTTTGTTTGTTGGTTGGTTGGTTGGTTGGTTGTTTTGGGATTTTTTGTTGTTGTTGTTTTTGTTTTCTTGAGTTCTTTATATATTTTGGATATTAGCCCTCTTCTGGATGTGGGGTTAGTAAAGATTTTTTCAATCTGTAGGATGCCAATTTGTCTTATTGACTATGTCCTTTGCCTTACAGAAGCATTCCAGTTTCATGAGGTCCCATTTATCAATTCTTCATCTTAGAGCCTGAGCCATTGGAGTTCTATTTAAGAAATTTCCCCCTGTGCCGATGAGTTCAAGGCTCTTTCCCACTTTCTCTTCTATTCAATTCAGTGTATCTGGTTTTATGTTGAGGTCCTTGATCCACTTGGACTTGAGCTTTGTGCATGGTGACAAATATGGATCTATTTTCATTTTTCTGAACATTTGAATTGTCCTCGCTGGGGATTTCTTGGCCATGTTTTGCCTCTAAGCATTCTCTCTGGGTTTTAAACTTCTCCCAAGAGGAGTGACAATGCAAAAGGATTTAACGTTGGAGGCAGAAATGGGAGGACAAACAGTATGTACTCCAGGATTTTTATAAGCATCAGTATTTGAATATCCACTGTTATGGTTTATATATGATAGGCCCAGGGAGTGGCACTCTTAGAAGATGTGGCCCTAATGGGGGGAGGATGGGGAGGGGAACACCCGAAAAGAAGGGGAGGGGGGGGAGGGATTAGGGGGATGTTTGCCCAGAAACTGGGAAAGGGAATAACACTCGAAATGTATATAAGAAATACTCAAGTTAATAAAAAAAAAAAGAAGAAGAAGAAGATGTGGCCCTGGTGGAGTAGGTGTGGCCATCATGTAGTAGGTGTGTCCCTGTGTGTGTGGGCTTTAAGATCCTCATCCTAGCTGCCTGGAAATCAGTATTCTACTAGCAGCCTCAGATGAAGATGTAGAACTCTTATCTCTCTACACCATGCCTTCCTGGACACTGCCATGTTGCTGCCTTAACAATAATGAACTCTGTAAGCCAGCACAAATTAAATGTTGTGCTTATAAGAGTTGCCTTGGGGGGTTGGGGATTTAGCTCAGTGGTAGAGCGCTTGCCTAGCAAGCGCAAGGCCCTGGGTTCAGTCTCCAGCTCCGGAAAAAAAAAAGAAAAAAAAGAGTTGCTTTGGTCATGGTGTCAGCAACCAAACCCTAACTAAGATATTCACTTTCAAAGCTTTGCCATTTTCGTATACCCTTTGCTGACACTGCTCATTTCAAGTTGTGTATTTAGTACACATATTCTGTGTACCTGACACAGTTTTACTTATCAGATAACAACTTGAGTTGCCACCCATTTTTCTTCCTGATATACATTAGCATTAACTAGGAAAATGGTGCCCAGGGGTTCAGCTTCAACTGTCTCATGTGCTGTGAGCTGCAGCAGGAGATGCTGAAGCACAGAAAATACCAACAACTGGAGTAGAACGTTGTACCCCCTGAATTAGTGATACAGGAACAACTGGTCGCCATGATGAAAACTACATGGAAATTCTGTTATTTTCAAGGACCAAAGCAATTATTATTTTATATTAAAAGGGAATGCTGAAAACAGCTACGAGTGCATCTGGTGTTTCCTATTTGTTCCCAGAAGTCTCTTGAAAGCAACAAGAATAACTCTATTCATTGGAATACAGTCATGCTTAGTACATCTAAAAGTCATTTTAATTGAATGGGGATAAAAGAGTAAAATTGAGTAATAAAGAAACTAAGTAGCTATGGCTAGGGTTAATGAGGAGCAAAATAAGATCTGCTTTTGGTCATTTCCTCTATCAATCTGTGAAATCTTTCTCTCCCTCTCTGTGGCTAAACTCTGCGTCCCTTGCAAGCCTGCCTATATGAATTTACTATTTATCTTCTTCCCCACCCCACAGTCGACATGTTCCTGAGACCACAGAATAGGTTATAGTCTCATGAAACTTCCTTTCACCTGAGATCGTATTTAGTACATGGGAGATGTGAACGTCTATTGAATAAATGACTTAAATTATTAAAAATATGATCCTATGTGCAAATCATTTTATCACTTATTATTGATGATATGAATAAATATTAATAGCAATGGAGTGAACAGCATTCCTCAGATAACAACACTAATGGGGCAGCTGAATTAATAAAGATTTAAGAAAGAAAAAAAGATTTAAGAAAGAAAGGGCAGAGGAAATACTCTGTAAACATATATATGACTATAGTTCTCTTTGCTGAAATACTTTTAATAAAGAAAACCTCACTAAACATATCCAACTCTGTCCAAGCACAAATGCATAAGTACTACATACTTCTGAGACCTGATTCAGGAAACAATCATCTAGTCTATACCTAGAAATGTGCTTTTATGTAGTCAGTGGACGTTTCTTTACAGTGTGATATTTTGTCCAGAGGGATCTCTGCTGATACAAGATTTCTAAAAGGATCTATATAGTCAATTTCTTTTAAATAAAATCCTACTTGTCTTACTGCTTTAACCATATGTGAAACTATAATTTGTTATCCCCATTACATTTAATAAGGAAAGCTAGCTTTAGTCCTGTTACCATTCTTGTCTGGACTAATGGAAGAAGTAGCAGTAAACAAAGAATTCTAAAGTACACTGTTAGCGGTTTGGTAAGTACCCAAAATGAAGCAGGCCCTGATGGAAAGTATCTGGGGAAATCTCTCAGATAGAAAAGCCAAGGAAAGGATTTTCTGAGACTAAAGATAAGCCCTAGGGCTAAAAAAACAATACTTAGAGTAAGACAGTTCCAAGCAAAAGAAAAGTAGCCTTTGACTTGGAAAACTCCTTAAATATGTCTAAAATGTTGCTGAAGAGCAGAGAAACTCTAGGCTTATGGTAATAATTGCTGTCGGTTCTCTATTGATTTGTTTCATGTTCATTTTTGAGGCTGTTTGTTTTGTTTTTGATTTTCAATGGAAGGAAAGAGATATTAGAGATGAATTTGGAGAAGGAATTCAGGGCCAGACTTTTTAGGGTAATAAGTTTGGTTCTCACAGTAGCTCTAATTCACAGCTCTCAAATGATCAGTGATCATAGCAGAACCATCTAGGTGTGGTCTCGATAAAGCCTGTGCTTTTAGGTTCTGCATAATACTTACAGTTAGGATTCTTTCTACACAGAGAACTTGCTGAAGACACTAAGTTTCAATGTTCTTCACACACATGCATGAAAGATAGTGAGATGATCATTAAAAATCATTCCCCAACCTGCTGAAGCTTTACATTGCATAGCTTAAATAGATAAAGATTTCCCCTGTCAATTACACCATGGTAATTGGGGGGAAAGAGAGGAAGGAAAGGTGGCGTGAGAGGATGTTAATTAAAACTGTGTCAGGTACTGGAGATGAATGGGTGGAGGTAGAGATAAAAAGGGCAGAATAAATTCATTAAATTAGGAAAGTAATGGGATTCTATACAAGGATGAATTCAGAAGTAGAGATGCTTAAAACAGACATATTTATGAACTCAAAATTGAATAAAGATGATGTTGACAATAACATCATTCTGGCTCAATTAGTTCCATATTCATCACCTACTAAGAAAGAGAAATCAAAAAGAACAGGGATATTTTCTGAATAAACAAAGCTCATTTTGGCCATATTAGGACTAAAGATATTCTAAACATCTCCATGTTATAGATGAGATGTGGCACTTGGTTGTAGACTCGAAATTTAAATGAAAAGCATAGTTTTGTGACACAAGGGCAGATAATGTGAATCACAATCACTGGAAAGGATGAGAAGTGGTTGATGTCATTGGGATTCATAACACAAACTTGAGAGTCTGCAGACGAGGACATGTATATTATAGCTAGTATTAAGTTAGGGTGATCAAGAAATGCAAACTACAAAATATACGTGGGAGAAACTGAACAGAACCTGGAACCATGCTGGTCCTTTCAATATTTGGACACTTGAAAGGCAGGTCCTCCAACAGAAAAGCACATTTGAAAGACAAGAAACAATTGTATTGTTGGTGATTCAAATGAGAAAGCTGTAATGTGAGTCACATTCTACTTAAAGAATCTGAGGAACCCAGAAGGAAAGAACTGGGTTATTGATGTGGATGAAATTAGACATCTCAGTAAGAGTAATTCTGGAGAATTCATTTGCAATAGTCAAAGACTAGGGAAAGAAAATGCTTGTTCTGGAGGCTTAGTATTTGCAAGAAGAATGGTCTGTTTCGTGTTTACTGTGGAAGACACTGGTGCCATGGAGAGGAGAATTAAATGATATAGGAAAGAAAAGAGTCGGGGGCAAGGAGGTCAAGTAAATTATTCTTAAGAGAATAACAGCACTTTTGTTTCCAAATAAACTATTCCCGGGTGGAGTACCATTGTTTTGCTTCTTTGAAGAAGTAATAAGTAAATGGCAAGCTGCTATTAAATATGTGGTTCATTATTCTCAAGGTTTCTGCTTCCGTGGATGCTCAGTGATGAATCAAGCCTGGTTTTTTGTTTGTTGGTTGGTTTTTGCTTTCTGTTGCATTTTTTTGAGTCTCTTCTCTTTGGTATCCATTTATAATCTACATCTTCTCTGCTTGAAGCTTTTGTCTCATACATATCCCGCACCCCAACTCTTCCTCAGTCTTCTCTTGCTCCGTCCCTTCTCTTTAAATTATCTGCTGCTGACAGCAATTTGTGAATTTTCTATCTTGAGCGGTGGTTCTAGTCCTCTACAGTTACACCCAATCCACCATCCAGAGCTGAGCACTCCCTTCTTGGATCAGAGACCTCTGGAAAATACTGGTTCTCTTTTCTCCTGTTCTTTTATTCTGAAATTTCGTTTATTTCTCTGCTACTAAGACAAGTGTTTTTCCATTGTCACCCAATACATTGGCTAACTGTTCCAACTATGCCTACTATTACCTCAGAGATTCTGGCAGGCAGTACACAAGTACTGTAGGTTTTTCCTTGTTGTTCATCCCCAGAAATTACTGACGTAGAAAGTCAGCTGTTTCTCTTCAAATATTTATACTTTTGATATTCCCTTTTAATTTTCTTTAAATATTATGTGATATTATACTATCGTGGTGGGTTTTATAGGTATGGTCCCCAAAGACTTATGTGTTTAACTGCTTGGGTACAGGAAGTGGCATTAGGTGTGGCCTTGATGGAGCAGGTATGTCACTATGGAGGTGAGCTTTGAGGTAATATATACTCAGTATGCCTAGTCTCACAGTCCCCTTATTGCCACCTGAGATCAAGATGTAGAATTCCCTTCAGCTCCTTCAGTATTGTGTCTATCTGGATGCTGCCATGCTTCCTGCTACGATGATAATGTGTAAGGTGAAGGGATTGTGAAATGTGGTCTAAGTAGTTAAATGAAGCATTGTTTTATTTTCTTGAGAACCACCATAGAATATTTTTTTCTTTTGACCATCTACTAAATCTGTAAAGACAAAAACTTTGAAACTCTGAAACTATAGGCCAGCCCAAATTAAATATTTGCCATTATAAGAGTTGCCATTGTCATGGTGTTCCCTCACAGCAATGAAACCCTAAGTAAGAAAACTACAAATAGGCAATTATAAGACTACAAGGAAGGAAATATAATTTTATCTTATATTGACATTTTCGGCTCTTTCCGGAATCCCTGAAAAAATTCCTTCTACAAATTTAAAGATTAAACCTTATTCTCTTTTCATAGAACATAACATTATTCATAATCTATACCCAGAATACTTAACTTATCCATTCTAAGGATTTTGAAATTAACAACTAATTATTATATAAAATGTATTTTGCCACTACCTACAAATAATACATACTTCACAGTAATTCTTAATATTATATCAATAGAACCTAAATACATAACTTAAAGCATATAATGAGAGAGCATTATACAAAAGCCAAAAGTTCACTTCTAATAATAAATTTAAAAAATTACTTCTTTAAAAGTGACAACTTTTGTTATTAATACTAAAATATATATCACATTATAAATGATACAATCCAGAACTTTTTTCATATTTATTTATCAAAATATTTAAATCCAGGCTTGTGAAATGACTCAGTGGATAAAGGCACTTGCTGAAAACTTGAGCCTGGAACTCATATGGTGGCAGGCAAGTTTCAACTTGTACAAATTATCCTCTGATTAACATATGTATACTATGGTACATATATGCAAATACATACAACATACATGAAATAAATATAAAGAAATTAAAAATTGAGAAATGCACACCACATCGATTATTTACAAATCTATTAGAGCATACATTGTACACTGAACATATAAGCTACAGAAAAATTGCTAAAGTAATTGATTGTATGTTGTTCACCTCCTATAATCTCAGAAGAGGATACCTTAATCAGCATACTCCTTACCAAGGAACACACTTCACTGTTTGCATGTTCCAACATGCTCCTAAGATATGTGTGTGTGTGCGTGCATGTGTGTGTGTGTGTGTGTGTTTCCTTATACAGAAAATGTGTAATGTGAAAGGATTGTGAAATGTGGTCTAAGTAGTTAAATGAAGCATTGTTTTATTTTCTTGAGAACCACCATAGAATATTTTTCTCTTTTGACTGTCTACCAAATCTGTAAGACAAAAACCTTTTTTGACAATGAAAGTCATCTATTCTATTTCATGCCATGACTGATTTATATCACCCATACGATTTGTCTAATAAATACGTTATGGGGATGTCTGAGTTCAAAGGGCTTTTGCTGGGTTCCTGCTCTCAAAATAATCTCTTCAATGCCGCATCTACTGGATACACATGGATATTTTATGTTGGTCACTGATTTAACTGGAAAAAAATAAAATGAAATCAGGTCATTGAGATCACACAGAGGGTCAGGAAGATTATTTCCATCTCCTTGTATTTAATCTGAATGCATGAATCTTCCATTGCTGTTACCTTCTGAGGTTTCCTCTTCTACTTCCTTACTGGCCATACTTCACTGAGTGTCTTAATTGGTGTGAAATAGGGATTTTTAGTATCTTTTCCTGTTTCATCAAGAATATAGACATACCCCCTGAGAAATGGACTCTCTTTAATCTATTGCTGCTCCTTTCCTATGAACAATAATCAGGAGGAGTGTGAACTATAAATAACTTCATAAAAAGAACAAACTATTAAATAACACTTGATTCTAGTTTTTCATTCTTCTTGATTTTCAACTGCATAATAAATATCAAATTTGAATATATTTTGCATTATTTTGATATATCCGATCTGTCAGTTAATATGACATAGCTTGTTACTACCATGTCATCTTTGTAAAACGATGCTTTGACATTGTCCAGGTTAGCAGTTGACAGCCCCAAGAGGATGACTATGGCAGGAAGATGTATGCAGAAGCTCATTTAAGGTCAAACATTTTGCTTTTAAGGACTAAAGGAGGAACTTAGAACACCAGGAGCATTGTGAACATGGTTCCCCATCTTACATGCCCATCTTCCATTTTGATGCAGAAAACACATAGCTAAGTTAGGACATTGTTTCCAAGTTCTGCATAGGCATTCACCAAGTCCAATGTTAGATTCAGGAAACTGTCACTTATCTGGAAGATCACAGAATGCATTAGCATTTGTATTTTGATCATTTAAAAGGTAAACAATAGCATAAGCATCCAAATAGCACCAGCAACTAGAGGACGATTCTCTGACATGCTGCTCCTCTGTGCCCTGGTGCTTTTTGTAAGCGTGTATTCTGTCTCCTATGGTTCTGCTCTATGGTTTCTTTCCCATAACCACTAAAGGTAACTCATACACACTCTTCTCACCATTGCAAACCTCAAGGGACTATCCATATTAAATACTTCAGACTCTTCATATCTGTTAAATTGTATTTTCCTGCATTTCCTTGAGGGATTTGTTTCCACTTTAAATGCCTCTACCTTTTTGAGTTTATTTCCTGTATTTCTTTAGTGGACTTATTCATTTCATCTTTAAAGACCTCTATCATTATTGTAACTTTGGATTAAAGGACAAGCATTTTCTTGTGCTTTAGTTGTGTGTGAAAATCCAGGGCTGATTGTAGTAGGTTAGCTGCGCTCTGAAGGTGCCATATTGCTCTCGCTTTTGTTGTGTTGAGGTCAGTTAGCCATCCGGATGGCTTTAGTCCCTGGATGTTCCTGTCATAGTAGGTATTGGCCTAACCTGTATTATCTTGGTGCGGAAGGCCTCTGATGGGTATCCTTGGGCTGTGTGTTTCCAGATCCACGGGTCTAATGAAGGTGGGCTGAGAGGTGACAGAAGGATCAGGGTCTAGCAGGGATTCCATACTGCTCAGGGCAACTGATGGTGCCCCAGAGGATTCAGTGAGTAGGGAAGATGGATGCAAAAAGGAAATTTGGCTCTTCATCTGTGAATCACTCATATTGTCCTTCTCTTGTGGTATGAAGTGTGGCACACCCTATTTCATTCACACAATAATGTTTAAGTGTACACTTCAACAGACATTACACTGAGGCCCAAAAGGGAGGGCAATTGTCAAAGGAACTCAACTTCATATTACTTGTATGGATGATGACTAATATTACTGATGAGGATAAATATGGAATCCTCAATATTCCAGATCTTACATATGGAATAGCTCCTTTAATTCTTCAGGTACATTTATTATTTCAATATTATAAGCATCCTTAATAGATACAGATACTAGAGCAATCTGATTATAAATTATATGTCTAAGCTAGTAAAATTGCTCTCTCCAATACCATGAATTACAGAGTGTTGTACCTAGCAGGTCTTTGCGGAAATATTGGAATCCTTCCCTTCATGTTCAAAGTATTTTCTGACTCCTATACCATCTGTTCTGAAAAAATTAGGCTGCCAAAAGAACATGTGTCTCTTTGTAGTTCTATGAACCACATTGTCACTGGGCTTCTGTTTACATTTGCCATTGTCACAAACTGCCATTTCTCTGCCCTCCCAATCATTGTATCTGTAACTGAGGGGGCCTATTTATCTTTGTGAAAGGCTTAAGAGTTATCCAGTTCAAAACTTCTTCGTAGATTGATAGCCTCACTAATGCCTTAATGAGTAACTGTCCAGGATCCACTTGAACAGCATTCACCTTTCAAGAGATCCAGTTTTATACCTAACTGCTGATTACTTTTAAGTTTAACTACAATGTATTTATTACCCAGTTATTTCTGCCTCAGCTGTATCAGGGCTAATGTTTTTCTTTCAGTTCATGACTGTTCAACAACTTTAAGGTAGCTATCATACCTAGCACTTCCTGTTGTTTAGCCAATATAATACTGTTTCACAATCATTCTTCATGTGGCTCTTACTTACCATTGAAGAAACTGTTAAATGTTCTTTGGCCAATATCATACTTCCATTTTTACTTGCCTTACTTGATCATGTCCTTCTATGTTTTGACACTGGTTATGTACATGAACCTTCCTCCCTATGTGGTCTGTTGAGACACACCTAGCATATGTCAGGCATTGCAAAAAAAAAAAAAAAAGCTGCATCTATTATGATAATTCAGTGAAATCAGGGATAAAATCTAAAGTCAGAGTCCTGCAGGAAATGTGGACCACAACCAGTCTAGAACCGTGTTTATCATGAATTGATTTGGCTGCATTGAATTAATTACAAGGTAGATTATATTGTTAAGATCACTTTATTTGTAAGATTTGCCATGGTTTCTAAAGAACTGATTTAGTCTATACTGCAGGTTTGTTTAAGTAGATAAGTACTTAAAGGATCGGAACTGCAGTGTGCACTAGCGTTTTCTCACTAACAACTTCCCAGACAACATTATTGATGTTAACATGAGATTGTGAAGGGAACATTCCAGGGCTTTCAACGATTCTAAAGATCTGGAGAAATGGCTCAGTCTTTAAGTGTATTTGCTGCCTTTTCAGAGGACCCAAGTTTCGTTCCCAGCACCTAAAAGGATAATTTAACAACTGCTCATAACTCCAACTATAGAGGATTGGACACACTCCTCAGGCTGCTGCAGGCATCCATTCACAAATAAATAGAAATAAATCTAAAAACTTTTTAATTTTTATATTTTTATACGATTAACTATTAGTGAATCTCATTCAATTCAATTCATTTAAAGGTAAGTTTTACTGAGAATGAGAAAATTAATTTAGACAGTCATAATTGATACATTGATATTTCCATGTTAGATGATATTCTGATGTGTAAAATTTAAAATAGAATGCTTGTATATACTTGGTTAACCATTAAACAAATTGTGATCTTGTTTTATCTTTTTTAAGGCTGCTTTATTGTCATTTACTGTTATTACTGGTATAAAATGGACAGCTCTTTTAAGTTTATATCTTAATCTTCTTTAGTTGTAATTTTACCCTTTATGATTCAGTCCTTACACTTTTCCTTCCTTGGTCTTGAGGAGCATCCATATGTTACGTTGCAGTATTAATCATGCACATCCTGATCTTGGCACAGTGAGAGAAGAAAATATCTCAACAGCTTTAATAAATTCATTGTACATTGTTAGATATCATTTCCTTGTGTTTACAGGATCATGTTCTTTTTTAATTTTACTTGGCTTTTGCACTATTTTTCAGTTTTACCCAAGACAGAAGAGACCAGAACTTTTTACAGCTTTTGAAATGTAAACTGTGCTTGTTTCCAGAAATGGGTTTGGGTGTTTATTTTTTCTTGTTTTTTACCAGTCCCTGTCAGTTGTTTACTTGTATATATATTGGTTTACTAACATCTGCTATTCTTGAATTTCCAACTTGTCCCTAAGCACTATATAAGAAAGCCGACTCATCCTGGGCATCTTGAATTTTTACTATGACTTTTGTTATCTTTTTCAAAACCATATCACATTATGATTGAGAATTTACTGTGTAAGATATTGATTCTATGAACTCATTTGGGCACTTCAGTACACAAATCTGTAGCCATGCTTATAAGAACTCTGTCCATTGATTGGAGATACTTTTATCAATTGTAGCTGAAATTTTATTCATGATCTCATTTGTTTTTTCAGAAACGTGGAGATCATTTCTCTGCACTTCACAGTCTGTGAGAAGCACACATCAACACAGCTGACTCCTCATCTGTTCACTGCCATCTGCCTTTTGTTCCATACAGTGTGTGAGGTCCTCTGTTTACATTCATGCGTGCATCACACAGCTACCTTGTCATTCTGCAGCGCTCCTTTTTAGCATTTGACAGAATTATAATTACTTGTTCTTTAGACAAATTAATTGCTATGGCATGGACAGCAGGTAGTAGTAATTTGACTTTGATGGTACTGAGGTTTGAGCCCAGGTCCTTGTACACTCTGGGCAGGCATTTTACCACAGGTCTAAATCCTTGGACTCCTTTTTGCTTTTCATTTGAAACAACTTATCATTAAATTTCCAGGCTATCAATAAACTCATTTGGTGGCCTGGCTTAACCTTAAATTTTCAGTCACATGTCTCAGACTCCCAAGTGGCAGGGGAAAAATTATAGGCCCGTATCATCAAGTCAACTTTGAATAATCTTTCTAGTGACACCAAGGAACAATTTAATAAGATGATACATGGTTCTTGTTTGTTTATAATTTTTGGTTATTTCCTATATGCACTCAGTATGTTTTGATAAAAATCCACCTCTGAGTCCTTCCCTTCTGATATTTCTCCAACTTCATGTGTTTTCTCCAAGTACCAGATTGATTTTTATCAGTGTCAGAAATCTAGACATATTCCTATTATATGAGCCAGTCATATTTTGAAAGAACACTTATAGTATTAAAAAATACAAGTTTATTTATGTTCATAGCTGCTGTATTCACAATAGCCTATAAATAGGAACAGACTTAGGTCTGTTGCCTGGTGTGATGATACAGAAAAAATGGCATATGGATATATTATAGTATGATTCGGCTCTAAAGAAAAAAAAATGAAACTCATAGATAGATGGATTGATCTGGAAATTTTAATTCTGGATAGGGTAGCCAGGTCCAGGAGCACAAATGCTTCATGTTCTCACACATGTGAGTGCTAACTTAGAACCTTTAGATAAATGTATTTAAATAGGAGTGTCAATTCATGTCAGAAACTAGTTAAGGTTCCATGAAGGACATTTAAAGGAATGAGCTAAACTATATATGATTGAAGGAAAGTGATAATGGAACAGGGAGAATTAAATTAAATAGATTTGGGAAAAATAGAGCAAGGTAGAAGAGGGAGGATTGGGAATGATAACCAATACTAAAGAGCTCTGAAACACAAGGAAGCCTGCTACTGTATGAGTTCCTTAGCATTCACATAAAAAAGGGCTTTAAAAGTGTTCCCCTGTAATAGATGAAAAATGCCTCCCCAAGAGAAAGAGATTGTAAAATAAAAAGTTCAGTAACAGGTGTAGATTATCTCTTTTAAGTTGTTGGACAATGGGGTTCCACAGACCCCCTCCCCGAAATTTTACAGATTATTGCAATTGCTACTGGCTACTTCTTGGAACTCAATGGCTACATATAGAATGGATCCCTACGTAGGGCAGCTGCCTATGAATGGCCTTCCCTTAAGTTTGTTCCCCCTTCTAAGTAGGATTGAAGCATCCACTCTATGGTCTTTCTCCTTCTTCTTGAGTTTTATGTGGTTTGTGAATTGTATTGTAGGTATTCTGAGCTTTTGGCCGAATATCCACGTATCAGTGAATACATACCATGTGTGTTCTTTTGTGATTGGGTTACCTCACTCAGGATATTTTCTTTTCTTTTTTTTAATTTAGTTTTTAGAATATTTTCTAGTTCCATCCATTTACCCACCAATTTCATGTCATCATTGTTTTTAATAGCTGAGTAGTACTCCATTGTATAAATGTACCTTATTTTCTGTATCCATTCTTCTGTTGAGGGGCATCTGGACTGTTTCGCATTTCTGGCTAGTATAAATAAGGCTGCTATGAACATGGTGGAGCATGTGTCCTTGTTATATTTGGAACAATCTTTTGGGTGTATGCCTAGAGTGGTAGAGTTAGGTCCTCAGTAAGTTTTATGTCCAATTTCCTGAGGAACCTCCAGACTGATTTCCAGAGTGGTTGTACCAGCTTTCAATCTCACCAGCAATGGAGGAATGTTCATCTTTCTCCACATCCTCACCAGCATTTATTTTCACCTGAGTTTTTGATCTTAGCCATTCTGAGTAGCTTGAGGTAGAATCTCATGGTTGTTTTGATTTGCATTTTCCTTATGACTAAGGATGTTGGGCATTTCTTTAGGTAATTCTCAGCCATTCGATATTCCTCAGTTGAGATTTCTTTGTTTAGCTCTGTACCCCATTTTAATAGGGTTATTTGATTCTCTGGGGTCTAACTTCTTGAGTTCTTTGTATATATTGAATATTAGCTCTATATATCAGATGTTCTTGCTGTCTCTGACTGCAGCTTGTTCCTACTGAGAGCCTGAGAACCTGTGAGCCTGTGATCTTAGGTGTGTTACCGCTCCTGGGAGACCAGCTCTCTCTGGGAGGGATTGGGTTGTGGAGAGCTGTGACACAGGGTTAGTTCTGAGGCACAGGTAGAAACCAGAAAAATCCTGTCCCAGTCTGCTCCACAGTCCTGACAAAAGTTTTTCTAATGGATTTTATAATAAGGTATTAACAAAGTAGCCACATCATATGTAGCCAAAGTTGAGACAATTTTGAGAATTAAAGGTAGTTTGTGTCATAATCATTCTAGGATTAATGTATAGGTACCCAAGCAATAAAAACTTTGAATATTTCATATTTGCCATTGAAATTTTTCATAATAACCTATTTCAGCAGACAGAGCCTTGAGACCATCTTGTAATCTTAGTGTGGCAGATTTCCCCATGATTGATGGCAGTGGTACTGAGCTAAGTGAGAGGCCGTGTTGAGCTAAAAGAATAGGCAATTCACGATCAGTGTTTATTGGGAGAGGGAGTGCTTCGTGTAATAATTTGTGGATGGTATGTATTGTTTTTTTCATATGTATCCTGCTTCTTGCTCTGTTTCTTAATTAAAGCAAAAATAAAATGTACTGGTCAGTTGCCCCCATTATAAGCAGTATCGAGTCTTCAGATTTGCTCTGTATGTTGGATTGTAATATTATTTCCATTTATCAGGATGACAGCTCAGATATCACGATTTTTAGAAGCTATGTGAGGTTGCACATGGCTAATGATAAGAAGAGATGGGATTTGGACACAGGTCTGCTTAGTTCAGATTTTTCAACTTACATAGAAACTAGGTTGTTATTGAATCGTGCTTGAGATGTTTCAACCTCTGGTTTATGAAAACCCTGAAATAAAAACTCTAAATTCAATGTTATTCATGCTATGATATACAAATATATTGTTTTAAAAGTTCCAGCACCTGTGGCCTGAAAACAATAATGAAAATATTTAACTATAGATAAGAACATATTTTGAATTCATATAGAAATATGGCTTTAAAAATCTTTATAATTTTTTTCATTTTGATCCAAAGATTTACTTTATTTACTATTGTATCTCAGAAATGACTTTTGGAGCTTAAGAAATAATTATAACACTAGTTACATTTTTCCATACTAAGCATCTGATATTTTTAAACTGTTTTTTCTCAAGAAACACCTTAATCAATGATACAGGCAACCTTACAACAGGTGAAAAATGTATTCAGAGAGAATGGAAATACATGGGTATAATTGTTTAAAAACATAGTCCTGAAACCCAACAAATCAGAGGAGGTAAAGAAGGTTCCTCTCTACTAAATGAAGGAATGATAGTCAAGAGGACATTCCCATAAGAAGGGCAACTGAACATATAGGGATATGCGATTTCATGAAACAAGAACTACTAGATATAGTAATAGGTTAACATTTGCATAATGAGGTTGTGAAACTCAATACCAAATTGTCTCTCTTTATGTTCATCAATGCCATAAAAAGCAAAAGAATTAAGTATGAAAATAGATAGTAATGTTCCACAAGCCATTAAAAATCATAGTTTGCTCTTTTTTCGGTATTTTATATTCATTTATAGATCAAATCATAAGAAAGTTTTAATAAGAAATATTGTGCCTCTATGTATTAATAATAATTGTCAGAGTAATGAATGGAAAATATACACATGAAACTCTAACCATTTCTCCTATTTCTAAATCATTGCCCATAATAGAACATCCCTATATATTTTTGTTTTGAGATTTATTGGCAATTTGCCAAAAATAACAATTAAACTCATTCTTTATTGTATAACTAATACCCTGGACTTATTCATGATAACTATTATAAAAATGCATTATAAATTATTTTATTCTTACCAAACCCAAAAGTAAAAACAAACTCTAGTTCTTCAAAGCTTTATTTTATTTATTTTATTTTTATCAAGGCTCAAAATGTCTTCAGGTGTCTCTTGGCTATTCATAATTTATTCTGAAGCAAAAATTTCAAAGGAAAGGAAAGCACAAAGGTACAAAGATAAAGGCAGAAATTTTAAATTTGACAGTGATGGATTTATCTTTTTGTCTGTGTTGTTTGCTAACAGGATAGTGTGAAATTTCATAATTGACCTGGGAATTGTATTACCAAAACATAACACCTACATGTTTTAGTTATTATTGTTGGCTGTGAGAAGTTAACTGAAGCTTGAAAAAATTTGTCTTAATTTGAACATTTCAATTCAAATACATACATTTTAGCTTCCATTAAGAAACCAACAAAAGAAAGATATCTTGAGTCTCCTCTTTATTTTTCTCTAACTTTTCTAACACTTAAGTTTAGATTCTAATCCCATCTCTGGAGAATTCACACTGTGGGAAAGTTACTTGTCAGTGGAGGAATCTTCTCATTTGCAGATCAGAGTAAGTATACTACCTACTTCTTGTGACTGAAATTACAGAGGGAGATAATGCTTGCAAAATGTGTGTCACATTAAATATTCTTAATAGAACTGATATGAATAAATTAGACCAACCAATTTGTCTACAGAAGAATATAATGAATCACTTATATGCAGATAAACATATGAGAGCCAGAATCCTTTGAAATTGAAAGAAACCTAATTTGAATTTAAATGCAAATGTAGTAAAATGTTTTTCCTGAAATCATTTTACTCATTTTAGGCCAATCACTGTGTCTGAATCAAAGATTAGATAGGAATGAAGAAATCCTGTGAACAATGTATTTCCATTTTCTTTTGAGGCAGAGTCTGACTACTTAGTCACCTATATGATTGATTTGGAACTTGAAGTGACGTTCCCTCCATTGCTTCTCTAATGGGCTTTGATTGCAGGAATGCACCAATATGCCTGGCTTAGAAAGATGCTTTTTTTTTAATCCTTTAGTGAAGTATTATAGTATAAAATAAGTTAATTAGAGTCAAAACAGAATTTAGGGGCTGGAGAGGTGGCACAGTGGTTAAACATACACCATACACTAATCTTGCAGGATACCTGAGTTGAGTTCCAATATCTACATTGGATGGTTCACAGCTGCCTACAGTTTGGGCTTCAGAGGGTTTGAGGTCCTCTTCTAACTTCCACACACTCATGAATTTAACAGAAGGGCACTTATGTGGCAAGAGTGAGGAGAAGAAAGGACAAGAGTGATACAGATACAGAGCTCATGAATAAAAACATTCTCAAACAAAACCTCTAGAACGTCCCAGAGATGTGAGAGGCTCCCAGGACACAAAGGAAATGACCTTAACTAAAATGTCCAACAATGGGTAGATAGAACTGAAGAGACCACCTCCAGTAGTTAGACAGGCACCCCTGTGAAGGTGCCTTTGAAATGCTTGATCCAACAGTGTTCCAGTCTAAAAGAGATTCAGGGGAAAAAATGGAGCAGAGTTTGAAGGAAAGGTTGATCAGTGACTGATTCAACTTGAGATTCACCCCACAAGTAGGCACCAAACCCCAACACTATTTCTGATGCTATGTTGTGCTTGAAGACAAGAGCCTAGCACAGCTGTCCTCTCAGAGGATCTATCAGTAGCTGACTGAGAAAGATGCAGATACTTACAGCCAACCATTGAAGGGAGGTCAGGGACCCTTATGGAAGAGTTGGAGGAAGGACTGAAGAAGCTGAAGGGTATGGCAAACACACAGGAAGATCAACAGTGTCAACTAACCTGGATCCCCAGGAGCTCCCAGAGACTAAGACATGAAAAATAGAGTATACATGGACTGGTCCAAGGCCTCAAGCACATATGAAGCAGAGGACAACTTTGTCTGGCCTCAGTGGGAGAGGATGAGCCTAATCCTATCGAGACTCGATGCCCCAGGGAAGAGGGTTGGGGGAATACCCTCTCAGAGGTAAAGGGGAAGGTGAATGGGTTGAAAAATTCTGGGAGGGGGGACCAGGAAGGGGACAATATTTGGCATGTAAATAAATAAAATGATCAATCAAAGACTTCTCAAACAAATTACAAAATTTTGACATCTCACAGTGATAATTTAAATCTAAATATATTTCTATTATTTCATATAAAAATATTTCTAGTTTTCATGATCACTTTATTATTAGCATAATTGATCATGTGGGATTCAGTATCAGGTGTCTTAGGACTTCATTGCTGTGAAGAGACACCATGACCAAAATGACTCTTACAAACGACAACATTTAATTGGAGCTGGCTTACAGTTTTAGACGCTCAATCCATTATCATCATGGGAGGAAGGATGGCAGCATCCTGGAAAACATGATGCTGGAAAAGGAGCTATGAGTTCTACACCTTGACCCAAAGATAACTAGAAGGAGATTCTCTCCTGAAGGCAGCCAGGAGGGAACTCTCATCCATCTTTGGCAGACCTTGAGCACTACAAAATCTGCCTACACAGTGAAACACTTCCTTCACAAAGCCCGCAGCCATCCAATAAGGTCCCACCTCCTAATAGTACCACTTTCTATGGGTCAAGTACATCTAACACCAAATTCTACTCACTGGTCTCCATGGGCTTGTTCAATCACATGAGACTATGGAGCCATACCTATCCAAAATCTAATGCATATATATATACATATATATATATGTATATACATATGTGTATATTAGTCCAACTTCAAAATTTCCCATAGTATATTACAATCTCAACAATGTTTAAAAGTTCAAAGTTTATTCTGAGATTCATGCAATCTTTTAACTGTAATCTCCTATAAAAATTAAAAATACAGATCACATACTTTCAAAAATCACAAGATATACATAACCATTCCAAAAATGTCACAGTGAGGAAATACTGGACCAAAATAACACAGAAAACCAGCTGGGCAAAATCTAAATCGCATCTCCATGTCTGATGTTAAAGCACTCTTCAGATCCCCATCTCTTTTCATCTTTGTTGACTACAACATACTTCTTTCTCTTGGGCTGGTTCCGTACTCTCTTAACAGCTTTCCTCAGCAGGTATCCTGAGGCTCTGGCTTCTCTAACATCTTGGGGTTTCCAGTGTCTAGTACGCACACATGAACTTCTGGCTCCTCCAAATGGCTCGGGTTGCTTCTCCAGCTCTGTCTACTGTAGCACTCTAGGTACTGGCTCTCTCCACTCCACTGATGCTGCCTTTCTTGGCAATAATCCATGGTATTGGAATCTCCAGGGTAGTGGAGTCTTCCGCTGCAACTAGACTTCACCAATAGCTTCTCATAGGCTCTCTTCATGGTGCCCAGCCTCAATTTCTTTGCATGACACCTTCAGTCCTGGACTGTCAACTGCATTTGAGGCTGCGCCTTTACCAATGGCGTTTTAGCTTTTCATATTGCCAAGCCTCAGTTGCTCTCCTTCATCCATTAACGCCTTCAAACCCAGTACCACCTGAGTGACTCTTACACATTACCGAGTGTGGTTGCCAGCATGAGGTCTATCTCCTTTGTCTTCTCATAAACACTTCCTAGAAGTATTGCACCAGTGATACTGGTTTCTTCTTTATCACCATAATGTCTGAGTTCCAGCTAACCAGCACCAATTTTTCCAGTAACCACTTCTACTCCTCTTGACTCTAAATCCAGAGTCACATGCTGAAACTGCTGAGTTCTGTTGCTTGCTGCGGCTGGAACATGGCTCACCTGTTCTATTACATCTTCACAAGCTTTCCGCTTTTAATCATTTTATTCACTGTCTAAGCTTGGCTCTCCAGGAACTTGCCCTGTAGGCTAACCTTGAACTCAGAAATAAGGATTCTTCTGTCTCCTTAATACTAGCATTAAAGGCATGGACCACCATGCCTGGAACCAAGAATTTCTTTTTCCTTTCCATAAGATTTTTTTAAGTTCTGGAGTGTAGCTGATTCTAGATATTAGTTAAGTTGACAATAAAAACAATAACCATCAGAACTCATCTTTTATCAATTTGTGACATAATCCTCTGTCCTTATGTCCAAATGAAAACAATAACCAGGTCATGATAACTTCTAACATGATATAAGTATCCCTTGTTCAACTGCAAACAATAAGCTTAGCTGGGTAGGACCTTGCATGGAAGCTAATACTTCCTTAATTCCATTTAATATCTTAATCTTGGAACCACACATTTTGTATTTTTTGATTTTTAAGCTTGCTGTGCTTGATCAAAAGGCTCCTCATAAATGGAAACCATAAAACAAAGTCTAAAGTAGGCTTTTTTGAGACTTCCTTTGTTATTTTAATTAATACAAATCTCCTTAGCCTCAGTCAGCTTCTTCAGACAAGGGTAAAAAAGCAGCCCCATTCTTCAACAAAATATAAGAATGAGGCAATATACTAAAATTCTCCTCTGAAACCTATTGAACCAGGCCCCCCAGAATTCAAATCTTCCTCAGCATCAATGTCTTCCATATTTTCACTAAGATGACCCATTTAGTCCTACTTAAAGCATTCTTTTACTTTCCAAATCCAAAGTTCCAAAATTCAAGCTCCTCCAAATGAAAGAAAAAAGTCAGATCTATCATAGCAGTACCCCAGTCCCTGGTACCAACTTCTGTCTTAGAGTTTCTTGCTGTGAAGAGACACTATGACCAAGGAAACTCTTACAGAGGTCAACATTTAATTGGGGTTGGCTTACAGTTTCATAGGTTCAGTCTATTACCATTGTGGTGGGAAGCATAGCAGTATGTGCTCAGACATAGTGCTGGAGAAGGAGTTGAGAGTTCTACATCTTTATTCAAAGGCAGCCAAATGACTCTATTCCAAACGGCGCAGGAAAGGGACCCTTTTCCACCTTTGGTAGTCCTTAAGCACTAGGAGATCTCAAAATGTGACTACATAGTGACAACGTCTTCCAACAAGGTCACACGTATTCCATCAAGGTCACACCTTCTAATAGTGCCACTTCCCATGAGGCAAGCACCATACCAGGCATACCAGATGTGAAATCCAAATCAAAAGTCCATTTGTTTCAAATTTTTGGTGATGATGCTAATCCTCTTGCTTTCAATTCCAGAGCTCTTTATAGATTTTTATGTCACTGTCCATACAAAAATTGGAAAAAAATTTTCATGATTCTAAAATTGTACAATAGCCTGTATTTCATCCTCCTGTCAGGATTGACACTAGTTACAAAAAACTAGTCCCTGTGTGGAGATGACAGTTGAATGTCAACATTTCCCCTAGACAATTATACAATATCTTTTTATTGAAATTTCTGTCACTTAAATTACTGGATTACAATTGTTGCCAAATTCAACTATATTCCATTATAAAATGGCATCTATAGGTCTAACACTGCTTCATAGAAGTATCCTCATGTGTCTGAGTGTTGTGATCCAGGGATGTCCAGTTTTGTGACACACAGCCCATCAAGTGGGTAAACCACATTGCAAAGTAGTCAAATGACTATAAACCAGTTTCTTCAACCTCAAAATCAAACATGTTGATCTCAGAGAGGGAAATAGTGATTAAAGTGGCCACCTTCTATAGCCAAGTAAAACTTCTAGAGGAGGAAGGGGATATCAATCCACCAACAAAATCTTCAACCCAAAATTTGTCTTATGTACAAGATGTGCAGGGATAAAGATAGAACAGAGATTTGAATAACCAGCCAATGATTGCCCGAACTTGCGAGCCATTCTCCGTGAGCAAGACAACCGATGACACTCTTAATGAAATGATGCTGTGCTTGCCTACAGGAGCCCAGCATCACTGTCTCCTCAGATGCTTAATCCAGCATTAGGTGCAGTTGATGCAGAGACCCACAGCCAAGTATCAACAGAGTCCAGGCAGTCCTGTAGAAGAAAGGGGAAGAGAATGGGCAAATCAAAGTGGTCAAGGACACCACTGTTTTCCCTGTCTAGGTCTCTGTTCCCTACCATTGGGTCCCCTTCCCCTACCTGGCCTGCCTGATTGGGCCTCAGTGGGAGAAAGTATGCTTAGAACTGATGGAACTAGATGCCCCAGGGTGGGGTGGTACCGAAGGGGGGGGTGCTTCTCTCAGAAGAAAGGGTTAAGCAATGTGGAAGGAGGGACTTTTAAGGGTGGAACTGAGAAGAGCGTGGTGACTATGATTGGGATGTATATTGAATAAAAATAAATAACATTAAAAATTAAAAATCTCATATGACTTGATAGTAGTATGATGTTGATTAGGGGCCAATAGAATGTACTTTGGAATGGAAGAAATTGTTAACCAGTGGGAAGTGCTTTGCAATTAAAAGCATGAAGTTCTAGAAAGACAGTGTATAATATGCTAGAAAAAACAAATACAACATGGTGTATATCTAAAAATACTTGAAGAAAGCATTTGAACATTTTCACCATAAAAGGTAATAAATATTTGAAAACTAAATGTATTCTATATAATAAAAACATTATGCAATATGTACATTATTGAGTCTCTGTAGTCTACCTTATTTAAATAGAGGTTTGATATTGTTACATTTTTTATTAAAAGCAAGATTTTTCAATCCTCACCTTAGGTCTTAGTTATTTTTCTATTATTTTAAAACACTGTGACTGAGTCAAATTATATAATACTGCATCCAATTCTGGGTTTCCAGTTGCAAAGGATTAAAGTCTATGACCTGATGGCAGGGAGCATGGGCAGCAGACATGCTATGCTGCTATGCTTGCAGACAGGATGCTATGCATGTAGCAGGATGCTGAACTAGAAGCTGAGAGCTAACAACTTCATCCACAAACAACAGAGAGAAAAAGCTAACTGGCAATTGAGTGACTTCTGAATCTTAAAGCTGCCCTCCAGTGACAGAACTCATTCAATAAGGCCCTACCCCTTACTCCTTACAAAATAGTTGGCACTGGGGACCAAGTATTTAAAAATATGAGCCTATGGGGCCATTTTCTCCATTTCCACAGATTTCCAGTAATTAAAAATACTAAAAGCTCCTTAGAAAAACATTTAAACCAGACTTTTCTGTGGACAGTCTGTCTTAAACGCAGTTAAAACCTTCTGGAGAATCTCTGTGTTCCTTGAAATGATTCTGCAATATTTTCAAATTTATAGTTCCACATTCTTCTAAAAAACAAAACTAAACAAAACCTGTGCATTCTGAAGAAAGGCAGTCCACGGAGACTGTAGCTAACATGGCTGAAGCAGATCCTTCATAAAATATACATTAAAGCAAACTGGACGAATCAGCTTGATTTTCGCAAGTGTTAGTTTCCTAGCCAACCTGTTTTCCTGTTTGTCTACTTAAAGCAAATCACTTTTTAAAAACAAGAATTAGAAGAGAGCATTTCAGACCTCATTGTCGTGCTTGGAAAGAGTTGATGCTCCTTATCTAATTTCTTGTACCAAAATCAAACAAAAAACAAAAAATGAAAAAAATCATTACTGCAGGAGATTATGCCTTAATGGTCAAGAGACCCTGAATTCTGCAGAGGAAGAGGAAGAGGAGCCCAAATGTGAAGAGCAGAGTTTGCAGTCAGTGATCAAAGAACTGAGCTAAGTTATTAGACAGGGCTAGATTTAAACGGACCAGAAAAAAGTTTTTTTTTTTAAATCAGCAACTATAATGATGATAATAGTCACCGAGCAGGGAAGAAAATGAGTTTAAGTAGAAGAAACTTTGGCTATGTTTGATTTGGATCAGTTTTCCTACACAATGACTGACTCAGTCAGGTCTTTGAGAGTCTTAGGAGGCTGATCAACGCATCCCTAAGAGGTACAACTCCTCCTTCTGGTATTTCCATACACGATGCACTGTGTTTACAAGTCTCAGTAATCTGATGATATTTCACAGAGCTTATCTTTTTGACCATTGAGCATATTTTTGGAGCATGTGGTGACAGGAATGTCCCTCTCTGTGTGTTTTGCTCCTCACCATGTGCTACTGGATGTGGAAATATGAGATCATTAATACGATGGAGATGTTAATGGTCAGTGCATGGACAAAGCTCACATATCAATGGAAGTAAATGACAGTTTTCATGGAGCTAAAAAAGGAGTGATCTTGAATCATTAAGCCAGATTTAGTTTACCAAAATTCTGGGTTTCAAGATGGAAAACACAGCAATAATAAAAGAAAGCATATTTAGCATATTTAGGGTTTTGTTCTCCTCTAACTTCTGGACAGCATGTTCTATATGTTAACTACTCTTAATCTTAATTGCTATTTTAAAAATAGAACATACACACACATACACTCAAACACACACACACACACACACACACACACACACACACTGCTACAGCAGAATTTCCAAGTCAAATTAATAGTTTCCACCATGTATACATACTTCACTTGTCTATGATGGTTTGATAAATGACGTTCAGAACACAGTCACATGTAGACTCATTCATTGAGTGGTTATGAACAACAGACTTAACAATTAGTAATTTTAATGTTAAGAACTGTGGAATAAGCTAGGATCTGTTAATGAAATTGAAAATCTTGGTAAGAAAAAGACTATTATAAGTGAGAGGTACATATCTGTAAACATCCCTGGCCCATAGTGAAGGTCACAGCCCGGTTGACCTGCCTTATCACCAGTGTTCCACATTTACTTTTTAGGAACTCTTAGCTATGTAAACAGAATATCATGTCCTGTCGACTTACAGTATGTGTCATCTCTCTCTTTGTTCATAAACTATATTTTAAACTTTTAATCTATGTTTTTCTGCTATTACATATGAGGCTGCCTGCTAGAATTTCTATTTATAATTGTAATTTCTATTGATAATTATATATAGAGAGAGATAGATATAGATATAGATAGGTAAATTATTGGCTTTCATATATGTTTGTGTGCTTGTGGATGTACTATATAAACATGTTTTTATGTGGTTCACATACCCAAAGTCTTATGAAAACTCAAGGCCAAATGCTACTGTTTAACTATATATAGTTCTGTTTAGAGACAGAGTCTTTTTTATGGAAGACCTTATTTATATAGAGCCCCATGTTTTGGCTAGACTGGCTGTCCTATGCACACGGGGATCTCTTTTTCCCTTATCTCCAAACACTTTTGGTACATGGACACACCCAATGTTTCACATGAGTGCATTTCATTAAGCATTTGGTTTTTTGGGGGGGGTTGTTTTTTTTAATTTTTTATTATATATTTCTTTACTTACATTTCAAAGGTTATTCCGCTTCCCGGTTTTGTGTCCATAAGCCCCCATCCCCACCCCTCCCCCTCCCCCATATGGGTATTCCCCCACACACATCCCCCTTATTGCCCTCCCCCATATTCCCCTGCACTGGGGATCCAATCTTGGCACGACCAAGGGCTTTCCCTTTCACTGGTGCCCCCACAAGGCTATTCTCTGCTACATATGCACTTGGAGCCCTGGGTCAGTCCATGTATAGTCTTTCGGTAGTGGTTTAGTCCCTGGAAGCTCTGGTTGGTTGGCATTGTTGTTTTTTATGGGGTTGCAAGCTCCTTCAACTCTTTCAGTATTTCCTCTGATCCCCCCCCCCAAGAGGGTGCTAATCTCAGTTCGGTGGTTTGCTGCTAGCATTGTCCTCTATATTGGACATGCTCTGGATGTGTCTCTCAGGAGAGATGCATATCCAGTCCCTTTCCACAGGCATTTTTTAGCTTCATCAATCTTATCTAGTTTTGGTGGCTGTATATATACAGGCAACATGAGTGTCAGTCTCTGAATGGCCATTCCTTGAGTCACTACTCTAAACTTTGCTTTCATATCCCCTCCTATGACTATGTTTCCCCCTTTTAAGAAGGAGTGGGGAGTATCTGCATTTTGGTGATCCTTCTTGAGCTTCCTGTGGTCTGTAGATTGCATCTTGGGTTATTTGAGGTTTTTGGCTAATATCCACTTATCAACGAGTGCATCCCAAGTGTGTTTTTCTGTGAATGAGTAACCTCACTCAGGATGATAGCTTCTAGTTCATTCCATTTGCCTATGAATTTCATGAAGTCATTGCTTTTGATAGCTGAGTAGTACTCCACTGTGTAGATGTACCACATTTTCTGTATCCATTCCTCTGTTGAAGGTCATCTGGGTTCTTTCCAGCTTCTGGCTATTATAAATAAAGCTGCTATGAACATAGTGGAGCATGTGTCTTTGTTGGAGCATCTTTTGGGTATATGCCCAAGAGAGGTATAGCTGGGTCCTCAGGTAGTGTAATGTCCAATTTTCTGAGGAACCTCCAGACTGATTTCCAGAGTGGTTGTACCAGTCTGCAACCCCACCAACAATGCAGGAGTGTTCCTCTTTCTCCACATCCTCGCCAGCATCTGCTGTCACCTGAGTTTTTTTATCTTAGCCATTCTGACTGGTGTGAGGAGGAATCTCAGGGTTGTTTCAATTTGCATTTCCCTGATGACTAAGGATGTTGAAAATTTCTTTAGGTGCCTTTTGGCCATTCAATAATCCTCAGCTGAGAATGTTTTGTTTATCTATGTACCCCATTTTGTAATAGGGTGATTTGGCTCTCTGGAGTCTAACTTCTTGAGTTCTTTTTATATTTTGGATATAGTCCTCTATCTGTTGTAGGATTGGTAAAGATCTTTTCCCAAACTGTTAGTTGCCGTTTGTCTTAATGACAGTGTCTTTTGCCTTACAGAAGCTTTGCAGTTTTATGAAGTCTCATTTGTTGATTCTTGATCTTAGAGCATAAGCCATTGGTGTTTTGTTCAGGAAATTTTCCCCAGTGCTAGACTTTGTACATGGTAATAAGAATGGATCGATCTGCATTCTTCTACATGCTGACCTCCAGTTGAACCAGCACCATTGGTTGAAAAATACTATCTTTCTTCCATTGGATAGTTTTAGCGCCTTTGTCAAAGATCAAGTGGCTATATGTGTGTGGGCTCATTTCTGGGTCTTCAATTCTGTTCCACTGCTCTACCTGCCTGTCTGTGTACCAATACCATACAGTTAGGACTATTGCTCTGTAATACTGCTTGAAGTCTGGGAGGGTGATTCCCCCAGAAGATCTTTTATTGTTGAGTATAGTTTTCGCTATCCTGGGGTTTTTGTTATTCTAAATGAATTTGCAAATTGCTCTTTCTATCTCTATAAAGAATTGAGTAGGGATTTTGATGGGGATTACTTTGAATCTGTAGATTGCTTTTGGCAAAATGGCCATCTTTACTACATTAATCCTGCCAATACATGAGCATGGAAGATCTTTCCATCTTCTGGGATCTTCCTCAATTTCTTCAGAAATTTGAAGTTCTTGTCATACAGATCTTTCACTTGCTTGGTTAAAGTCACACCAAGATATTTTATGTTATTTGGGACTATTGTGAAGGGTGTCATTTCCTTAATTTCTTTCTAAGTCTGTTTATTTTTTGAGTAGAGGAAGGCTACTGATTTGTTTGTTAATTTTATACCCAGCCACCTTGCTTAAGTTGTTTATCAAGTTAAGTAGTTTTCTAGTGGAACTTTTGGGGTTGCTTATGTACACTATCATATCATCTGCAAACAGTGATATTTTGATTTCTTCCATTTCAATTTGTATCCCTTTGACTTCCTTTTGCTGTCTGATTGCTCTGGCTAGATCTTTGAGTACTACATTGAATAAGTAGGGAGAGAGTAGGCAGCCTTGTGTAGTCCCTGATTTTAGTGAGATTGCTTCAAGTTTCTCTCCATTTGGTTTGATGTTAGCTACTGGTTTGTTGTATATTGCTTTTACTATGTTTAGATATGGGCCTTGAATTCCTTATCTTTCCAGGACTTTTATCAGGACCCTTGTTGAATTTTGTCAAATGCTTTCTCAACATCTAATGAAATGACCATGTGGTTCTTATCTTTGAGTTTGTTTATATAGTGGATTACATTGTTCAATTTTCGCATATTAAACCATCCATGCATCCCTGGGATGAAGCCTACTTGATCATGATGGAAGATCGTTTGATGTGTTCTTGGATTCGGTTTGCAAGAATTTTATTGAGTATTTTTTTTTGTGTCAATATTCATAAGGGAAATTACTCTGAAGTTCCCTTTCTTTGTTGGGTATTTGTGTGGTTTTTGTATAAGAGGAAGAATATTCCTTTTGTATAGAAGGAATTTGGTAGTGCTTCTTCTGTTTCAGTATTGTGGAATAGTTTGGACAGTATTGGTATGAGGTCTTCTATGAAGGTCTGATAGAATTCTGCACTGAACCCATCTGGACCTGGGCTCTTTTTGGTTGGGAGACTTGTAATAACTGCTTCTATTTCTTTAGGAGTTATGGGGTTGTTTAGATGATTTATTTGTTCCTGGTTTAACTTCAGTACCTCGTATCTGTCTAGAAAATCATCCATTTCCTCCAGATTTTCCAGTTTTGTTGAATATAGGCTTTTGTAGTAAGATCTGATGATTTTTTTTAATTTCATCAGATTCTGTTGTTATGTCTCCCTTTTCATTTCTGATTTTCATAATTTGGATACACTCTGGTTAATCTGGCTGAGGGTTTATCTATCTTGTTGATTTTCTCAAAGAACCAGCTCCTGCTTTTGTTTATTCTTCGTATAGTCCTTTTCGTTTCTACTTGGTTGATTTCATCTCTGAATTTGATTATTTCCTGCCTTCTACTCTTCTTGGGTTTCTTTATTTCCTTTTGTTCTAGAACTTTAAGGTGTGCTGTCAAGCTGCTGACATATGCTCTCTCCTGTTTCTTTTTGCAGCACTCAGAGCTATGAGTTTCCCTCTTAGTACCACTTTCATTGTGTCCGATAAGTTTGGGAATGTTGTATCTTCATTTTCATTAAATTCTAAGGAAGTCTTTAATTTCTTTCTTTATTTCTTCTTTTTAACCAAGTTGTCATTGAGTAGAGCATTGTTCAACTTCCATGTATATGTGGGCTTTCTGTCATTATTGTTGTTATTGAAGACCAGTCTTAGTGTGTGGTGATCACATAGTACGCATGGGATTATTTCTATCATACTGTATCTGTTGGGGCCTGTTTTGTGACCGATTATATGGTCAGTTTTGGAGAAGGTTCCATGAGGTGCTGAGAAGAAGGTATATCCTTTTGTTTTAGGATGGAATGTTCTGTATCTGAATATCTGTTAAATCCAATTGGTTCATAACTTCTTTTAATTTCTCTATGTCTCTGTTTAATTTCTGTTTCTATGATCTGTCCAATTATGAGAGTGGGGTGTTGAAATCTCCTACTATTATTGTGTTAGGTGCAATGTGTGCTTTGAGCTTTAGTAAGGTTTCTTTTATGAATGTAGGTGCCTTTGCATTTGGAGCCTTGATATTTAGGATTGAGGGTTCATTTTGGTGTACTTTTCCTTTGATGAATATGAACTGTCTTTCCTTATCTTTTTTAATTACTCTTGTTTGAAAGTTAATTTTATTTGATATTAGAATGGCAACTCCAGCTTGTTTCTTTGGGCCATTTGCTTGGAAAATTGTTTTCCAGCTATTTACTCTTAGGTAATGGCTGTCTTTGTCTCTGAGGTGTGTTTCCTGCATGCAGCAAAATGCTGGGTCTGTTAGTCTATGCCATTTTATTGGGGAATTGAGTCCATTGATGTTGATAGATATTAAGGAATAGTGATTGTCGCTTCCTGTTATTTTTTGTTGTTAGAGGTAGAATTATGTTTGTCTGTCTCTCTTCACTTGATCTTAGCCAAAAGGCCGAGAAGCGATTCTGTCTCTCTTTATTTGTAACTTGTGGTTGCTAGACTTATTTCAGCTACTACATTCCTCTTCAGCTCTCTTGCTATTCTCATCTACCTATAAAATTAAGTTGGACTCTTTTCCTAGTTTTTTATTTGGTGGATTCAGTACTTTAGTTGAGACTATTCAGAATATACCAGTTAATATCCCCAGAATAAATCTTTTTCAACATTATTTCTGCCTCTCCTGGATACATATGAATGCAACTGAGTAAATTATAAAGTCCAGATTTGGGAGAAAAAGTTCAGTCTACTCTGCAAGAATATTCCTAATGCCAAAAATTATTTAATTTGAAAATAATGGACCATATGTCATCCCTAATCTATAGGAATACTTAAAAGGAAAGGAGTTGACTGAGTGGAGAGGAGAGACTACTTCCTCCTCAGAGGACATAGTGAGTAAATGGACTACCTCTGTCATATGGACTAATGAAGTTTCACCAAAGGATCATGGGAAAACTTAATGTTAGGGGGAAAATGAAGCTTAAAGAGACATCTTGTTTCTCATTTTCCAAGGGAAATAGATCATCTCCCTCTCTCCTCTGTGCCGCCTGTGCTCATGTTCACATTTTTGGTGCTGGTTCCCTGTAGGAGCATGTAAGAGAAACAGAGATTTCAGACCTGGAGTTACTGTCTTCGTATCCAGAATGAAGAAAAAGTTACAAATGTTAAAATGATAAGATGTCAAATTAAAGAGTACATCTCACCAACATCATCTTCATCATCGTCACTGTCACTCTTTTAGTAAAGTTTCTGGGAGTTTGATAGACATGTGGGGAATTCTTTAAAAAAGAGCCCTCATTCATAAATTCTGTTTTATGTAATATAAAGAATATGGATGGTTTAAAAGAGGTACCATTGAGGTTCATTTAAATGTATACTTATACAAAGAATGCGAATAATCTCAAAATAGATAAATGCAGTGGTTGTCTTTATATAAAAGCATGATAAAGAATTATCTGAAAGTCAAAACACACTCAAATTAAAGAAGTAAAGCATATTATAAGTGTCATAAACTCTGTACAAAATTAAAACTGTAAAAATAAGCATCCCAGTAGCCAGAGTGACTTATGAGTTCTGTAAGCTGAGCAGTTTGTGATGGACCACACAGGCTGCAAGCAAAGAAAACCTGATTCAACCTGTTAAATGCCTAAATGTGAGACCAGCCATATAAAAAGGACACATATGTTACAGGTGCCATTCCCTAACTGCACATAGAAATAGACATTCACAAATAAAAGTAAAATACACAAAAAGTGAACCCTCTACCTTCCAAATTGTCACTATTCCAAAGAAAATAACTGTGCAGATTCCACCATTAAAACGTCAAGGGTGAAGAATGCAGGCCTCACCTTGTGCCTTCTGGCTGGGGTGGCATCAGTTGAACATACGTCTTTATTGCTTTTTTAGGGAGCGCTGCCTGCCTTATGCCCAACCGATGTCAACAACACTAACAGTCTCAGAGCTTCTAATCAGCTGGCTCTTTCACCTAAGGAGGGAACATTTACTTTTGTTCAATTTCCACAGAGTTTCATATCAATACATGAAAACAACTCTCAGACAATGGAACCTTTCCTCACTGCTACTAAGTGCTCAGCTTTCCCAGAAGTCTCTAACTCCATCGCAGGCATCCACAGTCCCTCTTTCATTCATAGTTGGTCTCAGTCACTTTCATCAGGTGCTTTTGGGGAAGACGTAAGTTTTTTTTCTCTCCCTATCCATTATAACACAGGTATATCTATGACTTTTCATATAACAAATAGTCTATATTGCACATGGGGTGTCTGTCATACTGAGAGGACTTAAAAGTGTATTCTGAAACATAAAACAGAGGTCACTTTTAGAGTACAAAATGGGTGCCAATCCTGCTGAAGATACACATTGAATCAAACTGGCACATTTATCCTCTATGTTAATGGCAAAATATTACCTTAGGGACAAATATCTATATGCAGTCTCATATAGAGATAAAAGAAGATCCATCCCATTTTCAATCTTTCTCTGTGGTTGCATGGTCCTAATGTCCTTTATATAAACAGTATAATGAAAGATATGTTGTTCCTACATAGTCTCAGCACTGGGCTCCCACTGGCAATATCCAGTCCATTTGTTAGAATTCCTTTGAGTAAATGAGGTCAGACAAACTACTGCGACAAACCTAACAAGTCACTGATCCAAACCCACATTTAAACCCTAAGTCTAGTAGCCGAGAGGACTGTGCTTACACAGGCTTTGCCTAGGACAAGGAATACTCTTCAACACCCTCTCTCTCATTCCAGACTTTTTCCATCATAATACTCCCAGGTAGCCTGCTTTGTCATTTAGTCCTTGACAGTAATGGTAAAGAAGAAGAAAGATTTTGAGTTCCAAGAGCAAGTTTGACAGTATGTTACAGAAGTGTATTGCAGAGCAATGTGTACAAGTTCTTTGAAATGAATGGTTTTGAAGAATCAATAATGTTACTCAACATATTGCTTTTCAGGTCTCCCCAGATGGAATAAAGCAGAGAAACCAGGGATAACATGATATTTTACACAGAAGTCATCTATGAAATTAATAGTGGGGTCAGGTGAGAAAGTGGAAAGTGTGGGGTTTGTTTGGACAGTTTCTTTATCAGAGTTATGCACCATGCTCTGAAAAGTAGAATTTACTCCTCTCTACACTGAACTGACCTTGTCTACTGAAGTCCATTAATGCTTCTAAAATCTGCTGTCTCTTTAGGGATGGTTCTCAAAGTTCTACAGAGTATAAAAGTGTTCTTAACTTCTTCTCTCTACTTTGCTTTTTAAATTGTTCGATGCAATTGCAATTCTGTTCCTGTTGTCCTTTGGAACTTAATTGCAGTTATGATTGTAAATCATAAGTAAAGATAATATAAAAATATCTGTTAAATGTGCAATTTTCACTCTGAAGTGAAAGTAAACTATGTAAATGCTTCCCATTCTGCCTTCGTAGATGGCAGGTACTGAAAGGGTTAAAAGGGCCAAATGGCTTCTCTTGGGTGGGAACTACTTTCTAGAGCGTCCATATTTTAGTCCACACTCTCATCACAATCTGTACTCATTCTCTGATATGTGACGGAGCTAGATTTGAGAATGTGCTTCATGCTCTTTTTCTTTTGTGAATTACCAGGTCCTAACTCAGCCTCTTCCACTTGTAGCTGTCCATATCTACTCCTCTGGAATGGGATACTTACATCAGAGTTCTTTGTTATGGCTTCAGCTTCCAAGGGACTCCCCTCATACTCCTCACTCCCTGAGCAGTGAAAACTGAACCATAACTACTTCCTCCCATGACTTCTTTATTCACTTTCCTTGTCTCTACTCTCCCTGGTAGAGACAGGTCTAAGCATATTTTCAAAGTCTTGTGGATCCTTTCAAAGTCTTAAAGCAGACAGTTTCTGACATCTTTATTTCCTCATTCTCTTTCTAGGAGGAAAAAGACTAACTACTTGTGTCTGATAAAAGGAGAATTTTCTCAGTAATAATCTTGCATATTCTAAAGGTTTCAGAAATCTTTCCTAACCTCTTTCCTCTACACACGCATCTCCTCTTACAGAACAATGGAACAGATAGACTAGCATTCAAGAAAACTTTCTACAGTCTTTACTCACCAGCCCATTATCTGGCTACTGTGAGTTTAACATGAAAGAAGGTATATTTCCTATGAAATTCTTTGTAAACAAATAAAGTTATGTAGAGAAAATCCAGTTGCCTAGATCATAGTTGTGGGAATATTTCCACTTTGGCTGAATCCTCCAATTAATTTCACCAATGATTATAGCAGTTCTGCCCCCTGTCTTAATGAGTGAGCAACATGTAAAGATTTCCAACCTCGTTTTGAATTAAAATGTGTGTCAATGGAAGTAATTCGTGTTTTCTGCTTAATTAAAACCCCTGTTAAAATATTTCTAGCTTATTAAAAATCTGTTCTTCACCCTGTGAGAGTGATAGCCACCGGGATCATGATGACACAGAACATCAGGCTTGGGTTTGGACATCAAACTACGAATCTTGGCACTTGATTCCTGCCTGGAAAGCAAATTATTTTCCTTTGTTTTATTATACAGTGGATTACAAAGGCTGCCTTGTGATCTGTTGGACTGACCCTGTGTCCCTATTACATCAGAAAAGAATATGGTCTTAAGTACCATCATTCATCTCAAACAAGGTCACTCAAAGTATAGTCAGGAGTTCTTTATAATAAATACAATCTAAGGAATGAATGAAATTTGCCCTTGGCATGAGTAAGTTATCCCAATAAGTATAATAAATACTCTAAAAGTAGAAAACACTTATATTTTCAAGTAATAGTAAGTCAAATACTATTAAAGAATTCTATTTGGGTTTTGTAATACTATGCTATGTGTATGGAGGGTTCATGTACACTACACACACACACACACACACACACACACACACACACACACGGGAGAGAAAGAGAGAGAGAGAGAGAGAGAGAGAGAGAGAGAGAGAGAGAGAAAGAAACATTTCCTTTATCAATTTATTTACCCAAGTTTCATCATGAAGCCATACTAGCCTTAAACTCTGCCATCTCCAACCTCATCTACTTTTCTGAGTGCTGGGTCTACGGTCATGTGCCACCAAAGCCTGGCTAGATTTCCCTTACCAACTAGAAAGTTTACACAACTCTTTTTTAAATAGCAGACTTCATCACAAAATATCACAAATGAAAATATTTAATATTTAATATTATACAATATGAATATATTGTGGAATATATATTATAGCTTTTTGCTGTGAAAAATCATGAAGTCTGTCCATAGTATTTTCAGCAACACATCTCTCTTAACTATTGTTAATATTCTGTATTTTAATAGATTGTTCAAACTTATGTTACCAAATACCTAGTATTTCATGTCCTATTACTGCCATCTTCTTGGCACTCTCAAAACAGGAACACACCTACAAAGCTCTTGAACCCTTGGTAACCACTACAATTTTCTCTATGACCATTTGATCCAATTTTTGATTCTATGTTATCTTAGGGTTTTATTTCTATGAACAGACAACATGACCAAGACAACTCTTATAAAGGACAACATTTAACTGGGGCTCGTTTACAGGTTCATAGGTTCAGTCTATTATCATCAAAGAGGGAGCATGGCAGCATCCAAGCAGGCATCTCGCTAGAGGAGCTCAGAGATCTACATCTTGATCCAAGCCAGTGTCGAGAAGAGTGACTTCCAGGCAGCTTGCAGGAGGGTCTGATTGCACACCCCACAGTGATACACTTCCTCCAACAAGGCCACACCCACTCCAACAAGGTTACACCTGGACCAAGTGCCTGGACCAAGCATATTCAAACCACTGCAAATGTGTGAGTTAATTATATGGTAGTTAGCTTTTGCAAAGGCTCGTTTCTTGTTTTGGGGTAATATTCTTCAGGTTTGTTCCTGTTTGTACAAAAAAGGATAAAGTTAAGGAAATATTTCCAACTTGTCAAGGAACTAAACTCTTAGTGCTCCCAACACCATCTTTGCCTTTTTGTATTGTTTTCTTTATCTGTTTGCTTGTTTACGTATTCTTAGAGTGTAGAAGAGGTGGTCTGGAATTCATACTCCTACTATCTCAGCTTCCAAGAGCTGGAGTTAGAAGAGTATGCCAGATATCTCCCAATTCATGGATCTTGTTTACTTGGCTCTAGATACAAAGTCATTTCTTTGCTTAAAAACAACCAAGTTACACATTGAACAGTGTTGTGGGTTATTGTGTATTCTAAAGGAAGACTGAGGAAGAGGTAGGGAGATTACTAGCCAGTTGAATGACCCATTCTGTAAGATAATGCTTGCCTTCACATGTGCATCTCTCACCATCCAATGCAAACACAGAGAACTCCACGAGCACGCAGTCTGGGAAGAGAAGGTCAGTCCTTAACACTTTCACTAAATATGTGTAGACATATGAAAGATGAAAAAGAAGAATGCAAGTTCAAATGTGGAAGGAGAAGGGGGAGAAATACAAAGAGTTAGGAAATTGAATGCAGGTGTGTAGCAGTGAGAGATGGGGAACTAGGGGTAGACACTAGAAAGTCCCAGATACCAGAGAAGCAAGAGGTTCTCAGGACCTACAGGTGATAACACTAGCAGAAATACCCATAAAATGGGAAGATAGAACCTCTAGAGATCATATCCAGTGGTTAGGCAAGGCCCCCAGTTGAGGGATGGGGCTACCCACCCATCTCAAAAATATTGACCCAGAATTGCTCCTGTCTAAAGAAAATGCAGGGACAAGGAGTAGAGCAGAAACTGAAGGAAAGGCCATCTAGAGACTGTCCCACCTAGGGATCCATCCCATCTGCAAACACCAAACCCAGACACTACTGCTGATGCCAAGAAGCACTTTTAGACAAAAGCCTGGTATGGCTGCCCAATATAGATGTAGATACTCGCAGCCAACCATTGGCCTGAGCCCAGGGACTCCAATGGCAGAGCTAAGGGGAGGACTGAAGGATCTAAAGGGATTTGTCACCCCATAGGAAGAACAACAATATCAAACAACCAGATCCTCTAGAGCCCAAGGAACTAAACCAGTGAAAGAATACACATGAAGAGACCCATGGCCCCAGCTGGATATGTAGCAGGGGATGGGGGATTGCCTTATCTGGCATCAGTGGGAGAGGAGCCTCTAGGTATTGTAGAGGCTTGATGACCTAGGATAGGGGCATGATAGGGTGGTGAGGTGGGAGTGGGTGGATGGTTGGGGGAGCTCTGTCATAGAAGTAGGGGGGGTGTGGAGAAGATAGGAGGTTTGAAAAGAGGAAACTGGGAAGGGGGAATAACATTTGAAATGTAAATAAATAAAATAGCCAATAAAAAATAAAAGAAAAAAGAAAAATAAGCAGAAAATAAGAATTTGTTCTTTGATTTTTAACATAGTAAATAGAGTAATTGAACACCAGACTTTTCAGCATGGAGTCCCTCGGGAAAGGAAGAAGAGCCCTCTCTGCATCTTCTTCATCCTGATTGTCACTATTTCTTCTTATTCTTGTGGTGGTCATTTCTTCTCATAGGAAGTTCAGACATCTTCCATTTCTCTACTAGTTATTCTTCCACTCCTCCCTACTCTTCCTGTTTTTCTTAAAAGATTCATTCCTATCCTGTACTGGTGTCCTTCTCTTCTGCATTTGAAAAATAACTATAGTTTGACAGGCTCCCTCTTCTTGGCAAAGTCATCACTCATTCCAATAGTGACAAGTTCTTTGAATACTTTTAACGTCTTGTCTATGTTGTTTGCTATCATCAATGTTTTCTTAGCCCTGACTTTCCTAAATTGTGCCTGCTTCCCATTTTTTGTGTTTTCTACGTTCACACTGAGAACAAAAACTTAAGAGAGTGATGATTCTTGTTTACTCAACTTCACCCAGGATTGGGGCTTACACTCTGACACCTATTTACAAGAGAGTCTTCTAGGACCTTATCATTAGGCTCATCAATTGGAGATGTACTAAAATGCTACACATCAATCTGCCCATGTGTACATTTATCACTCTCCATCACAATCTTACATTATTAATATTCTTATTCAGTTTTTCATTTACTCCTTAAATCTCAATACTGGCTATAAATATTTCAACAAATGAATTTCTAATGCTTAATGGGAATCAGTAATAGCATACATAAATTAATCATATGAACTAAAGTAATACATAATTTCACCCACAATAGTCATGTTGGTTGATTGCATAATTAAAATTATAAAACTTAAAATCAAGTATGAAAGTTTTTGGCAGGAAACTTTTATGACTCTGTGATTCTGTGTCACCTCTGACTCATAGTCTACAATTATCTAGGAAAGTGGTGACTGTATGTATCCTAAAAACAGTGCATAGAAAACAGGAAGAGCTGACCATAGCACAAGTTTTTAGTATGTATGCAGTTTTTACTCTAAGGTAGTCTCCCTACCTTCTTCAAAATTCTAACCCATTTATAGTTTCATCTGTGTCTGTTATAGCTAAGCTTTAATATTTTGATAAACAATGTGATACAAGAAATATTTTAAATATAAGATTTACTTTTGACTTTATTTTCTTTGTTGAGTTTTATTCAGTGATAATAACCTGTCCTTTTAAGCTTGTTATTCTTAGTTACAGAATTATTTTAATAGAAGACAGAAAGTATAATAGCAGCTTTTTAAGGAGAACATCATGGCTAATAAATGTTGACATAAATGTTGAGACTGAGAAAGTCACAAATACTTAGATGTTTTACTGAACTGAACAGAGAAAGATGGCTACTGGTTATAATCAAAGTGTCATTGTTAGGAGGATGACACTTCCTGAGGGAACACGTCTGCTCAGATGAATTACAATCAAATTTATCAGAAGGAAAGAAGTGAGATTCATTGTGGAATCTTGTTTTTATGTTCTCTTAATCAGAAATAAAAAGGTAGGTTAGCCATTATAAAGAAATATCTCAGCAACTAATATGACCAGTGTTTACTTTGATACCAAAACATATAAAGATGATGCATGAAATAAAACTATTAGAAAATATTTCAAATGAACAAGATTACTTAACAGAGCCAAAATTTACAGCAGTCTGCTAGCACATCAAATTCAATAGCTCATTAAGATCATTCACTGTGATCCTACGACTTATTCCAGAGATTCAGGGGTGCTTCAACACTTGTAAATCAATATGATACTTCACTTAATAGACTCAAGTACAAAAACTATCACTCAACAGACACAGAATGAATGTATTATACATGGTAAACCTAGTGTTAATATTACATCAAATGGGAAAAGGGTAAAAGGTTTGTCTCTGAGATATGGAACAAGACAAGCTGCTCATTTTTATTAGCCTAAACATTCCATCCAAAATCTATCCAAACTGCCAGGCTGATAGTCATGGGGAAGAAACATATACACATTCCCAGAAAGGAAATAAAAGATCATAAATTTAGTGTCAGTCTGAGGTATTTGACCTTAACCTAATCGAAATAGTAGGACATAGTCCCTAACAATATTATCTTCATCAACAACAATAACAAGACACATACACACCTTCTAATACTTTCAGAATACATGAATTGAAATTTTAGTTAAAAAAAATCAATCAAGCCAACATGGGGTTTTCAGGAAAAAAAAAATGAAGCAACTTCTGTTATTCTGTTATAGTGACTATGAAGAACGAGAACAAACACAATGAAAAGACTAAAAGATCCCTTCAATAAGAACTATAAAATATTGAAGAAAGAGGTCAAAATAAAATAGAATAAATGGTCTGTATCCTTGGGTTAATTGTTGAGTGCCTGAATGTAAAAATATCCAAACTATCCCACAAGTTTAATATTCAATGAAATTTAGCAAGATCACAATGATTCTCTTCACTGAAATAGAAAAATAGCCTGAAAAATCCACATGGAAGCACAAAAACACTCAACAATAAACACAATTTTGAGTGTAAAGAACAAACTCGATATATCATGCCACCTGATTTTAAAGCACATTACAAAATCATAGTAATGCAAACACCTTGATATTAATATAAAAATTAACACATAGAATAAGAAAACAGTTGGAGGGTCAAAAATAAATTTACATATACAAAATTACCTTTTGTCAACAAGGTTGATATAAAATACATTTAGGAAAAATAATTTTTATAACTGTGTTGGGAAAATAGATATTCACATGAACTTTAAAATATAATACAACAAAAAGTATCATTTTGGAATTGGGCAAGAGAAGCCAACAGAAAATAAAAGAGCCCACAGGACAGGTAAAAGAATTGGAGGCCCACCTACTCTCACATTCCGGTGTCCCATAATAATAGATTGGAAACTCTATTATACAGGCAGGGGACCTAGTGAAGACTCACATGGGTCCTGTGATTTCTGCTTCAGTAGCTGTGAGTTTATATGACCTTTGCTCAGTTGCTTTAGGGGTCCTTATTCTCCTGGTGAAGGACACATTTCTTAGTAACATTATATTAAAAATAAGCTGAGGACTTGACTCAACATTTCTCAAAAGAAGATATGAAAATGGGCAACAGTTGTATAAAAAGAGTTTCAGCATCAATAATTACTATAAAATGCAAATAAAAGTAACCATACTCTTGTATTTTTATTTAATGAATTAATATTAGTAAAGCATCCTCATAGTATTTGTGTTGCCTACAAAAGACAACACTAGAAGGGGCCTATTAACATGTCACTATGGTTTGAGAAGAAACTCAATGGCTTGCTGGAATGCAAGAACCATTTTCCTCAGGGCACAGCCACTGGTAAGTTTCTCAACCATCAATGCATAGCCCTCACCTCACTCTCATAATCTCATACAAGCAGCCCTGATTAAATGCAGTGAGTCTCACAAGAAATTAAAGACATAAAACTAGGAGAGATACTAGTTAGTGTTCCACCAGAACAAGGATGTGGGAAAGTAGAGAATAGTGGACACAAATAAGATCAAAATACATTGCATAAATGTATAAAATTATCAAAAACTACAAAGTAAAAATAATAAAATGCAAGCACAGCAATTATAAAATAAAGAGGAAAAATAATTTTTCATTACTACCACAGTTTCCGCTCCACGGTCCCTCTGACAGGTTTGAATGTGTGAAGCCCCGTCATGCTGAGCAGGGTTAAGAGAGAATGCTGTGTTTTCATCAAATTGCCAGTATGCAAATTGTTTTTCCAAATTGATCCCAGGAATTGAAATCCCCTTTGTTTAAAGATTATTATTAGTTTCATTTATGAGTGTGCATTTGTCACCTCATATCAAAGTGACTGTTTTCCAAAAGGAAGAGAGTAAATACTGGAGGGGCAGGCAGAAGAGGAACACCACACACTGATGATGGAAATACACAGGAGTCTACTACAAAAAAGAATGGGTCAGAGGTTTCTAAACCTTTTAAAAGAACGTATAACCAGTATTTCTAGTGTTTTGATCTGTTTTCTTTGACTTAGCATCTAGCACTATGATCCTGGTTTGGCTGAAACTCATTATATAGCCCAGGCTGACCTCGATCTTATGATGTTTCTGCCTGATTCTTTTGAGAGCTGAGAATACACTCACCAAAAGGACTAGTAATCCTGATAGTACAAGAAATTAAAGCAATGTTTCAGAAATATCTGCACATCTAATTTCTGGTACATAATTTATAGGAGCCAAATATGTAATCCGTTCCAAGTGTCAATCAGTTAATGAACTGGGAAGTAAATATGGTTTTGGTGGATTATAAAATACTATGAAGTCTAACAGAAGCTAAAACCCCCTTCAGCTTTGTATGTATAATTTAACCTGAGATATTATCCTAAAGGAAATAATATAGGTACACAGAGATTATGCAAAATAAGTAACTAAGCAAATTAATGGTTTCAGAGAATTTTTATGTCCTGAGACTGTATACATACATCATATCATAATTCCTAAATGGATACTTTAAAGTTTTATATGAATAATAATATTTCATTATCAATAGATTAGACTCTTATCCCTCAGTCAGTTCTTGCCAGTTATTCAAAGTCAAATATCTGACTTTAAACAAAGTTTGCCTAGATTATCTGTATTTCTGATTTGTGTATAGAAAATCAAGTAATTTTAATATCAGTTAAAAAGTTATTCATAGACACCAAATTTAAAAATAACTAATTCACTAACCAAGTTTGAGACCCATGCCATGGGAAGGAACTCACTTCTGACACCACCTGAAAGACCAGAAACCAGAAGCTGGATGGCCCTAGGTTTGTTTGTTTGTTGTTCGGTGTTTTGATTTTTTTTCCTGACATGCATGGCTAAAACCAACCCACCAACCAACCAAATAAATAAATAAATAAATAAATAAATAAATAAATAAATAAATAAATATTTAAAAAGTAATGATTCCTCCTTTCCTAACGATATCCTGCTATGCATGTAGATAGGTGCCTGGCACAATCACCATCAGAGAGGCTCCATCCAGTAACTAATGGAAAGAGAAGCAGAGACCCACAGGCAAACATTAGGCAGAACTCAGTGCATCCTGAAGAAAGGGAGGCAGGATTGTAGGAGCCAAAAGGGTCGAGATAGATAAATGTGGACTCACAGGGGCTCACTGAAACTAAACCAACAATCTGGGAAGCTGCATGGATCTAATGTGCATATATGTTATAGTTATGTAGCTTGGTATTTTTGTTGGGCTTCTAAGAGTGAGAACGGTTTATTTCCTGCTTTGAAGACCCTTGTCCTCCTACTGGGTTGCCTTGTCCACCCTCCTACTGGAAGGCTAGTCTTATTGCAACTTAATATAACATTAAGTTAGGTTGAGATTCCTGAGAGACTTCCCTTTTCTGAAGAAAAACGGAAGAGGCGTGGATAGGGAGGGAGAAGGTGGGTAGAAGAACTGGGAGGAGAGGATGGAGGGAATGTATATGTGAGAGGATAAATTAGTTAAACAGTCGAAAAAAGTGACTAATTGATCGATGTTTCTTGAATAGATTCATAGTCTGAAATTTCTAATTATTTCATATTTTTGTTTGATTGTTGTCATCAGTAAATAGAATATTTTTGAATATTTGTATAATTTCATAGACAAACAACTTAAATACATGCCAGGAACATAAAGATTTATTGAACAGTTATCATAAATTACATGTTATATGTAAAAATAATTAAAAATTGTATGATGATCAGGAAATAAAGAATTTCATTATTTAAAAATATGGTGTATAGATCTTTCACTTGCTTTGTAACTATTGTGAAGAGTGTTGCTACCCTCATTTCTTTCTCAGTCCATTTAACCTTTGAGTAGAGGAAGGCTACTGATTTGTTAGAGTTAATTTTATATTCAGCCACAAAAAGTACTTGACAACCAATAATACATACGTATATTTATATATGCTCTGTATCTAAAAATAAGAGAAGAAAATAAATGGTTTTTGTGGATATATTTGATAACATATTTGGTTTCACAAAATAAGAATTGACACTGAATTGGACATAGGACACACTTGCTATTCTATGCATTAGATAAATGCACTAATGGGTGTCACCACTGCAAAGAACAAGCTACATCTATCTTAGCTTCTATGGAGACTTTCACAGGATATCACTGCACCATAACCCAGTATGCATAAACAGTCTATTACAGATCTGTGACTGCCAAGTTTTCATTTCCTACTGTCTAGACAGCCAGTCTAAACATGACTTTGAGGCCCCCACTGGGCAAAATTCCCCCAAAGACTTCTTTAAATCCTTGGTAATACTAAGGCCATTACAATCTCAGTTTATTACCTTCCAATGCCCTAGTTTATGTCCAGAAAAAAACCAGAATGTGGGTTTCCTTTGAAGGGAAAAAAATAAAAAGAACGCACAGTCGTTCTTTAGGTTTTAAAATCAATGATGTCTTAATGACCAATCACCTACTCTCAGACAATCCTCTTGGTGGCTTTTAAACTGGTCTCCGAGTCAGGCTGAGTAGAGATTAGCAGGAAGTATTACGTTTTCACAAATGTGCAGTGGTAAAACGCTTGCTGAAAAGGAGATCCGCAGCACTGGGAGGACGGCTCCTTTCAGACAATTTCATATTCAATTTATTGAAAAGACTAAGCATGTGAGTTTTTAATAAAAACTGAATGAAATAAACCTTGTGTTCAGTTTTCTCATCATAGGGAGGAGTGAGTCAGAGTAAATTTATAGTCAAAGCACTAGGCACGCATTAAGGAAGTCTGTAAATGCCACAGGATGATCCACAAGTTTCAGCCAAATTCAAGTAGGGCTGCTAAGAGGTGCCTTACATGAATGTAAATTAGCAATTGTGCATAAAAACTTATTTGAATCAAAACTCAAAGAAAGCCAACGGATCAGAAAGAACACGTGGTAATGAGCACTATCCAGGAGAATCATTCAGGGAAGAACGGGAGATAGAGAGACATGAAATCAGGTAGCCTGACACCACAGTGTCTCCTAATGATCCACTACAAATGTTATGAATTTGTTCTGTTTTGGGTTCCCCATGAAACTTTGGGTGATTTGTTTTTATTTTGTTTGTTTTGTAGCATAGACTGGCTTCACGCATCCTGTAGAGCCAAGGATGACTTAGAACTTCCCATTGCCCAGCTTTCCACACCCAGATGCCGAGATTGAAGGTACACTACTATCCCTGGTCATGGAGTACTGATGATCCACTGGGTGTCACCCATACTAGGCACCCTACGAACTGAGCTGCATCCTCAGGCTAAAACCAATACGCAAGCACAGATTTCACATCCCCTAAATTATTATGAATTTCTTTGATGTTTTCGGAAAATTGATGTTGTTGTTAAAAGGAGAAAAATTGGGCAAAATAGCATATATACATGCCAAAATTGTTGTTGACTTGTAAGTGATTCATCTCTCTTATTAAAAGGTATAACTTACAGTTTAATCTTAATTATCAGAAAGAGAATCAGTCATGTAGGCCCATGAGGCAAAAGGGAAAGAGAAACATCAACTAATCACCAACAAATCCTGACAAAGGTGGTGTGGAAAATTAGGACAAACCACGTTTCTGGCTTAAAATGTCTCCACCATATTATCGCCACAAACACTGCATAGATTTAAGTTTAATCCCCTACAGACTCTTCTTGTTGGAAGCTTCTACATTCTGACAGTGCTTATTTAATTTCACATTGAATTCTCCCTTTCTCATTAAAATATAAACACAACAGTCTGCATTAAAAATCTATTCATACAATGAGAAGGGAAGATGGCTCAGCAGTTAGGAGCACTAGATGCTCTTCCAGAGAACTAAGTTCTGATTCCCAGGAGCCACAAGGAGCTTATAATCTTTTGGAGCTCCCATGCTAGGTAACTGCCCTCTTCTGGCCTCCATGGGCACCAAGCACGCATATAATGACCCATCTACATGCAGAAAACACATATCCACATAAAATACAAACAAATCTTATTAAATGTCATCAGAATAACCTGGTTCAAAGATTGTGTATTTTTCGTAGAAACATACTCACACTTAGACTTCCCTTCAAGCTTATTTTGATTTTATTCAATTATTGAATCTGTACAACTTATATTTATAATGTAGACTAATATGACAGATTTAAGGCTGCCATCATCTTATCATTAATTTTCTTTATTTTTTGCTGCTTATTCCACTTTGTTTATTTGCATCTATATCTTCATTTTGATTTTTGATTATTTCTGTGCCATTTGGTATTTCATCTACTATATGCCTTGGGTTTATGAGATATGTTTAAGCTAGATCTGTGTCTAGAATACAGAACAGGAATACTTATTTATCATGTCGCAGGTTTAAATTATGTTTATTAATATGACTGTCTATGATTTAATAACAGGTGCATAAACAAAGTCACTAAGGTGTATATTTTAAAATATTTCTCAATAAATTTTTCCTTAAAAAGAACAAAATGAATAGAATTAGTAAACTAGTACCAGTAGCCTAGAGATATAAGACCAGTGTGCATTGCAACAGTGACCATATTATATATTATGTACTAAACGGTATTCCTGATCTATTGAATAATATCCTTCTTTTGAAATTCAAGCTTAATATTTGAAATGTCATGAGGTATTTTGGAAACATTAGTACCCTATATGTATACACACAAACACACACACACACATACACACACACACACACACACATATATGTATATATATATAATCATACATACAATTTGAAAAAAAGACCAAAACTTCACATTCAAAGGGAATAAAAAACAAATAGATAACAAATAGATAATTATGATTTTACAGGGAAATGAGGGACAGGATAGAAAAGAAATATAAGGATCAAATACAGAGGAGGATAGAAAAGGAAGAGGGGAGCAAAAATTAAGCGTCATTTGAGAGGTTGTGTGCAAACTTAACAAAATAGAACTTTCCTAAAATCTATATGCCTTTGATGGTGATTTTAATAGAACTGACAAATAACAAGGGAGGTGGGCAGGAGAATAAAAACCCAAAGTCATAACCTGTAAGTCTCCTAAGTGCATCTCCTGATAACACGAAAATTATCTGTTCTACTTTTCACTCAGTTTTTCTCAGTGGGACCATAGAACACATGTTCTCAAACACTTTTCTTTTCTTTTTTATATATTTTTTCTCCTTGAAAATATTTGTTTTTTATTGGATATCTTATGTATTTATATTTCAATTGTATCCCCTTTTCCCTCTTTCCCATCCCCTTCCCCCTTCTTCTATGAAGATGCTCCCCCTCCCACCTACCCACTCCCACCTCAAACCCTGGCATTCTCCTACTCTGGGGAAATGGGCCTTCACCAGACCTAGGGCTTCTCCCCATATTGATGCCAGACAATTCCATCCTCTGCTATATATGAGACTAAAGCCATGGGTCCCACCATGTGTACTCTTTGGTTCGTGGTCCAGTCCCTGGAAGCTCTGGGGAGAACATTTGCACAATGGAATACTACTCAGCTATTACAAACAATTATTACATGAAATTCTTAGGCAAGTGAATAGAACTAGAAAATATCATTCTGAGTGATGTAACTCAGTGACAAAAGAACACACGTGGTAAGCACTCACTGATAAGTAGATATTAGCCCAAAAGCTTGGAATAGACAAGATACAATTCCCAAACCACATGAAGCTCAAGAAGAAGGAAGACCAAAAAGTGGATACTTAAGTCCTTCTTAGAAGGGAGAACAAAATGCTCACAGGAGGAAATACAAAGACAAACACTTTTCTATACAGAGCCAAAGAGTAAATACTTTAGAAGTCAAATCAGAGAACTTTTACCCTCTCTTTCCCCTTCTCTTTCCCTTGCCCGCTCCTTCTCCTACCACATTTCTCTTTCTCATTTTCTCTTATCTCTGTCCCTGATTCTGTCTCTGCCTGTCTCTCTGTCTCTGTCTCTGTCTCTGTCTTTCTCTGTCTCTCTGTCTCTGTCTCTGTCTCTGTCTCTGTCTCTCTCTCTCTCTCTCTCTCGCGCGCGCGCGCGCGCGCGCGCGCGCGCTCTCGCTCTCTCTCTCTCTCTGCATGTGTGTGTGTAAGAAACAGTGCAAACAAGGCTTCATGTCTGCCTGGTTAGCCTAGAACATATAAATTAGACAAGACTGGTCTCATACTTGTCTTCCACTCTGGCGCAAATGTTACGGTGCCAAACTCCCACTTTATATTGGATTTAAAGCCTCCCCTGCAAGACAAAATGCATGACTTGTACCATTAACAGGACCCAAAAGAGTGGCTATCTAGATTATAGACCCTAGAGGTAAATATATTGTTATTATTCTGTTTATGTACATTATATCATTATGTATATACATACATAAAGAGTAAATCTCATAGTATATAAATTTCTTTTTACAGTAACTGTTGACTAATACAGAAACCCAGAATGTGTCATTTTGCAAATAGTAAGAAAATACAGAATACTTATCTCTAAATGAGATATCTATATTTTAGTCCCTTTTCAAGATCTGGAATCAGTGCAGAAGCCAAGCCAGAAAAATCCTAAGCAGTGGATGTAGTATATGCCTGGACTAAAAACAGTATTTGCCAAACGTGGTAGTGTTTTTACACCCTTGAGGGCTTGCTCACTAGTTTCGGAAACTATTTGAAAATGCCATGAAACTTTTGAAGTTGTGAACTAGATGAATAAACTAGGTAACTGGGAGTTGTACTTGGTTCATGGCCCTTCCCTTTGCATCTCTTTCTGTCAAACAGTATAAGAACAGCCTCTGTCACATGCTTCTGTTGCCATAGTGTTCCTTTTCCTCCTGGCCCACAGTTGGGCAAGCCAACGGTTAAAGACAGAATCCTCTGAACCATGAGCATTATAAACTTGTCTTCTCTTATGTTTTCTCTTAGGAAATGTTTGACCTGGGGACCAGAAAGTCACTAATACATGTTATTTTCAGTAGTAAATGAAAAATGAGCATCAATTAATAAATGCACAATAGAACATTTAATTAAGAATGGTAATCATCTATTTATCCTACCCTGGCCAAAATTGTATAAACTTTAATTGATGCTGAATAAAACTCAGAAACACTCAAATTTAAAAACATTTTAGAAATGAGGAAATGCCAAATACACAGGGGCTGGCCTGGGATATATTTTAAAAAACAGAAGTCATTAGAAGTAAAAGAAATGCTTTAAAAGGCTTCCCAACTGAATCTGACCAACAAAACAATACAACTCAATGCTTGAGTCTGAATTGGAGCCTCTCAATGATAAAAAGGTTTCCATAGAAACCATTGGTGCAGCTTGAATAAGATTTGAGGATTAAATGTAGTAATGAATAAAAACAAGTTGCATTTATTTGAGTAGGTGTATTGTGGTTACATGGATCTATTCTAAGATATTTGGATCTTCAGCTCAATAATTACTTCTGAGAGATTCGGAAATCAAATATTTTTTCATACATATGTGTATGTATGTATGCACGTTTTTTGTGTGTCAGGGTCATATGTGTGTGCATATGTTTAGTGGTCCAAAGCTGATGTCATGTGTTTTGCTCAATTTCTCTCCACCTTATACACTGAAGCCAGAGCTTACAAGTTCAGCAATGTTGGATAGCCAGCCAGTTAGAGAGACTGTGCCTCTGCCTACCTCAAACTAGAACTGTAGATGAGTCACCATGCCCCTACTTTTATGTGGGTGCTGTAGATACAAAGTCTCACACTTGGATGTAGTGTAGATACATCTCACACTTGGATGGCAAGCACTTTCCCACTGGTCTTCAGCAGCCTAAGTGCTGATACATTTGTTCAAGCCATACATTCTTCCTGGAGATGTGAGACTGATATAAACTGTAGAAATAAACTGGCAGTTTGATTTTGGTACTGAGACTGCTGACCTTTAGCAAATCAAATGTACTATTTTTTTAATTTGAAATTGAAATAAAAGATTATTTTGATTTAGTAATTACTTTTGAGGTCACTCATTGAATGAGTTATTTTATTCATATATTCTTAACTCACGAAGCCATCCAATGAGTAGTGTAAAATTTAGGACATTTCATACATTTTAGAATTAACGATTATAGGGGCTGGGGATTTGGCTCAGTGGTAGACCGCTTGCCTAGAAACCGCAAGCCCCGGGGTTCGGTCCCCAGCTCCGAAAAAAAGAAAAAAAAAAAAAAAGAAAAAGAAAAAAAAAAAAAAAAATAAAAAAAAAAATAGAATTAACGATTATGACATCCCAGTGGAAAGTCATTAATTTTTATACTAATTTGAACATGGAAATAATGTTCACAGAATAGTTAGCCAAAGCTATATGTGGTATAGAAGAACCTGACTTGAAACCCAAATGTTATAGACTACACCCAGTAGATTAGACTTTACCTAGTGACATATATGAATACTAGATGAAATATAGTTTCTTATAAGTATAACAATTTATTATTAATAATGGTTTTGAGACAAATCTTGAAACAATACCACATTGTTATTCTTATTTAACTAGGGATATTTGTTTCGTGATAACTTCTAACAAAAGAAAGAGAGGTTGCAGAACATGTGCCTAGAAAAGACATGAATGGAATTTTAATGCACATGAATAGAAAGAGTTGGTGCGATAAAGCCCCAGACTGAGTAAAATGTATGCCATTTCAGAGAAGATCTAATTACTAAGACATGGAAAGATTTATGGTTTAAGGAATGAAGAGACAAAGCATCAGATATTGTCTAAGAGTCACACAACTATTCTGTGATTCTGTAATGGTGTTGATGTGTCATAAATTTGTGCACACCCACAGGCTGTGCAATATAAGACTCATCTCTGATACAAACTGTAAACTCTAGGTAGTAGATTATCCATATAGATTCATCATCTGTAACTCATGTAGCGCTTTCCTGAAAGGTCCCGATATTAGACAAGCTACATTTGCAACACAGCAGGAGTTATGAAGTATCTGTGCACTTTCTTTTTAGTATTTCTGCAATCCTATAAGTTTCTTGCAAATTGTCTGTCTCTCTGTCTGTCCCTCTGTCTCTCTGTCCGTGTCTGTGCCTGTGTCTGTGTCTGTCTCTGCTTCTCTGTCTTCTCTCTCTCTCTCTCTCTCTCTCTCTCTCTCTCTCTCTCTCTCTCTCTCTCTCTCTCTCTCTCTCCTTCTCTCTGCTGCTGCGGCTGCTGCTGCTGCTGCTTAAAAGTTTTTTCCATGACTGAAATATTCCATCCCATGTGGAAGCTCCTTAAATAGGAAGATAAACAACTCAAGTATCATCAGGAAGTTTCTGATACTAATGAGATTCACTAAGCAACTCCTTGACATAGTGAATAATAAAAACTGAGAGTCTCAGACAAGCCAAGCTGCAAAGAAGACTCTGAGACCAGAACAATTGCCTGGGAAGTAGCAGAAACTAGCAGAGCTGCCTGTAACAGGTTTAAGCCAGATTCACTTGGAAAGGGCAGTCTTTGAATTTTGATCAGCCTTTAGGCTGTACAATTTGCTCTAGTTTCCCGGCTTTTGTGAGTTATCACAAAGGCAACTGTCTGTGAGTTATTTTTGCCTCTGTAAATAACCATTTAATCATATTACTTATAATAAACTTCCAAAAACTCAATGGCCAACTAAATTGGTCTTTGATGGTATCAATACTTTGTGCTATTATGGGCTCTTAATCTAGAATGACAGGGAATGTGTATAACTTCTCTCCAAATTGTCACATACCTGTATGTGATAAGTCACCAAGCCCAAAAAGACTCCCAAGTGATATCAACTATGCTCAAAGAAAACACCTTTTAATTCTTATAAGAAACCATATGTAGGCTGAAGAAATGGCTCACTAGTTAATAGCACTTGCTACTACTGAAAAGGAACAGAGTTCAGTTCACAATAATAACATCAAGGAGCTCACAAACCCTTGTGACTCCGACTTCAGGGGCTGTAAAACCCTCCACTGGCTTTTAACAGCACTTACATGCACATGTGAATACAGGTACACACAGACAAATATATCAATAATAAACTAACGTTTAAAAAATAAATCAAAATACAGCTGTAAGTCTGACCACACTCAGGCAAGACATAAAGTGTAAAATGAGTGATGTAGACCCGTGAAACTCCAAAAGATAAGGGATGTGTGTGAGCTCAGGGATCCCAGTGAAGTGTTGTGTGGGAAATTAAGGTTTCAGTCTGTTGATATTCACTAACCCTCAGAAAAATGATCAGAAAGGACATGGTTTAGATGTGTCTTTAGAGTTCTTACTGAAGAGGGCAAGACATAAAGAATATAATAATCTGTCCTATGTGAAAAGTCTGCAGGAAAATAATAAGCCTACATAGTGCAGAGAGATATAGTTTCAGGTGAAGTCTCCCTAAATTTCCAAAGGTTAGATGATCCCTAAGATGTATTGGCTTGTGAAAATGAATGTCCATTCACAAACACCATGTTATGTTATCTCATCAATACATCTATGTAAAACATGAGTAGGGAGGCAGTTTGGGTTTATGTTTTAGCATTTTACTCTTTGAAAATATGTTTGAAACAATTGTGGACTTTCTCTTCCATGCAATTTGTGTGACAAATTGAATTGAGCATAGTGCAAATACCAATATAACTACATGTGTAATCCATAAAAACGTATATGTAACCACAAATACACTTGATTATTTCTTCTGCATATAATCATGAATAGCAATCTAATGAGAGAGAAAATAAATACTTGTGGGTTTTGTTGTTGTTGTTGTTGTTGTTGTTATTGTTGTTTGGTAATTACATACTTTACTGTAAACCAAAGGGTTTTCTAAATACTTTACAACTGGGCACATGTAAACTACACACCTATATAATTTATTTCATATGAGAAGTTGAGCAGGTGTCTACGTAGAGCCTTTACCACTAGTGTTCATGGTATCAGAAAGTTCTCTGCACACTACCAAATGAGGAATGTAACACCAGCCCAGCCTTCAATCTACAATGGTGGCATGCCTACAGTTGTCTAGGTTAGTAATGCCACAAAGCTTATGAGAGTATGTAAATCGAATATCTAATTGGACTTAAGTCCCACTCTATGAGAGAAAATCCATCCATGACATTGTTTTCATGACTGGGACTAGATAGCCCTAGAACCCAAGATAAAACCAAATAGTACTGTTCAGCTGAAGAATATAGCCATAAAGCAACTCATAATGCCATTATGTTGTATGAAATTAGTACCTTACTCAGCCATCATCAGAGAAGCTTTCATCTGTATTTGATGGAAACAAAGAGACCCAGAGGCAGACAATGTGCAGAAACCTTGTAATAGCCAGTCCCATCTGACATGCCTCTGTCAAATTGTACTCTTTAGGACTCAAGGAACTCTGAGGAAAGATTCTTAGGCCAATAGAGGCAGAGGATACAAGGATAAGGCCTTCCAGACACAGCAGAACCAAAGCATGTATGAACTCAGACAGTGGCAACTTGCACACATGTCTGGGCCAGATAGATCTCAGGATAAAGAGAAGGAATGGACACAATACGTATCACTTACCCAAAAATTACCTCCAACCGATACCCACACACAAATGAAATTAGTTGTTTTCAAGGGAGTCTCACTGGATATCCAAGCCAGTTCTTAAGTCCAGGCTCCGTACTCAGCAGTAGATAGCCAAAACAAAACTAACTCAATGGCATTTTCCAGTATTTTTTTGTTTGTTTCTTTGTTTGTTTTGTCCCATTAGGTTTTGTCAGTGACTCTTTTCCCTATAGGTCTTTTGTATATATATTATGGCCTCCAACTTTGGGTTTTTATGAGATTTCTCTATGCATGAAGTGTGTGTGTCTACATCCATGGGTTCCTTGGCCATTTTCAGCTCTTTTTCATGTTTGTTGGTTTTTGTCCCTCTCTGATTTATTTACTATTATTAGTCTAGTAGTAGTTTAGATTCTTGTTTGTGTTCTAATAAGAGAGTGTGTGGATTTGTGTGGATGGAGAAGAGCAGAGGATACAGGAGGGGTCAGAGGAAGTTGTTTAAATATATCATACTTTAAAAAATCAATTTTCAAAAACATACCAGCCTGCCTTTGTTAATTATTCAACAATTCACTCTCTCCCTATTGCAATAGTTCCTTACCCCTTTAATTGAGAGCCATATAAAACTGGCCAAAATTTTCATGTGTTTCATTGAGGAAATTACTGGTAGAATTCTGAGTTCACGCTGAGTAATGTTGCTCAGGTGTGTGCTATAGAAATGCTGTGTTAGCCTGTGGCATAGCAGCTCCCTGATTCCCACGCCACACCCACATCCACACCGAAAGGAAACAAGATGAGTTATTTAAATTATAATGTTTTTGTGGAAAGTCTGTTTAAATATAAATTCATGTAAGTTTAATATATGCAGCAAGGCTATACTCCAGAGCTGTGTGCTTATACCTACGGCTTCTGACACATCATAGAGAGAACGCTATCAAAATTAATAATGAAGAAATTCCAGTGGGCAAAAATTTGGCAACACAATTTCATCATACCATTCACTTCAGCAAGGAGTCATCTCATGCCAGCTCAATGCCACATGCCAAGTGGTATGAGACACCTCTGCCTTGAGGGAGTTTTGTTTGAAAAATATATTAAAGAAAGAGAATTAGCAGTACAGAACGGAAATGAACCAAATGATGGATGGTCTACTTCATAATAAACCACCAAATATACCTTAACTTTGCTTTATAAGAATAACAAAGTTTACTACCTTTTTAAAATCAGAATATTTCAGGATTCAGTGGACTAGAAATGCTGTAAACTTATTAGGGAGGAACTAAAATCTAGAAAGTTATCCAAAGGGAAGACATTGGGTTAAATGGAATTGACTTCCGTATCACTCACTCAGAGGTGAGAAAACAGAGAATCATTATGAATAGTGTGTGTGTGTGTGTGTGTGTGTGTGTGTGTGTGTGTGTATTATGAATGTGACTAACACAGTATACGGTCTTGGTTGTTGGAGAACTATATTGTTGAAAACATACTATAGAAACAAAAGCTCTTGAATCTATCAGAAAATAGGTCACAAAAGCAAAAACAGGCAAACAAACAAATAAAAAACAAAACAATGCAATTTTTCTGAAATCTAATCCATTTCACTTTTCTTCTCTTCTGACATACAAAGCAGTTCCCCTGGGATTCAAGTCCATTGCTGATGTCTGTAGCAGCAGGTGACATTAAAGAATCACATAAATTCTCCTGGGGCCAGATGAATGGCCATTAAATCACTGCTGAGTCAGATCTATGCTCATCTTAGAGATGCAGAGACAAGGGTTACAGCCAGCAACTGTTTCTGTGGCTGGCTCTGGTTCAGTAATTCCAGAAGTCGAAGCTACCCTTTTCCTTGTACAGAATATTCCAAGAGCAAACTTCTTCAGTAGTCGGGTATGCACATGTATCACCTGACGATTCACTGGAGACTTTCCTGCTTTCAGGAGTAAAATAGGATTCATCTGCAGAAAAACACAAGGCTCACTGATTTCTGCTAATCCCAGAGAATTTTCTCCTATATCTAGTTCTTATTGTTCTACCTGTTTTGTTCTTTTATATTATGTTCTGTCATACTAATTCTAATGTCAATGTTCATGAAATTCTCATAAAACATATTGTGAGTTTTACTAAGTATTTCTGGCAATGAAATAAAAACAGAATTTATGGGTTTATATCTACTTATCCTCGAAATTGCATAGATTCATGTTGTCCCTTTTATCCTTATCTTCTCGCATATCTTCAGTATTCAAAACAAACTTTTCATTACTCAGACAGACTGGTGCCTCGTTTTCATTGTAATTAGTGTTATGTGTCACAAGTCTTCAATGAGTCAATCTTATCTTTTTATGACCCTATTAAGAACTTTCTTAGTCCTGAACTATATGGTCAGTACTATAGTAGGACTTGTGGGAAATAGAGTATTCTGAGATTCATACTTGCACATGAAGACATGAAGTACTGAAGGACTCAGTTCTTTCACTAAACAACTGAGTCAGTTCCACCACAAGCATTTGCTGCAAACTGATTGCTATTTCGAGGAAATGAAGAGAGTTAAAGAAGTGTACACTTGGGAGGTAGTTCAGTGGGAGTAAATTGGCCTAGCAGGAGAGAACCTCTGACATAACCCAGCAAACAGATAAAAATGTATAACTCACAGTTTCTGTTCTCAAATAATTTCCCAATATGTTTGACTTCTTTCTCTTCCCCTTCTCTTTCTGTCTCTTTCTCTGTCCTTCCCCTCTCTCTCTGTACACACACACACACACACACACACACACACACACACACACACACACACACATATATATATATATATGATAGATCCATAGATATTTGTATTTAAAGTTTCTTTTCTGAGATATCACAAATATAACACAGTAAATTAACGTGTAGATTTATCTCTGAATAGTATGATTATATCTGAACAGTATCTACTTGTAAATATGGTTCATGAAAATTAAGTTATCAATTTTATGCACACAAAGTTAACATTATCTCTTTTATGCCCTCTTTATTGATAACTCCTAAACTCTCAATATAAAAGTAAAATATGTGACCAGAATTGCCTATTACATAAGGAATGCAGTAAAAGATATTTGCTCTATAGTGCCAATGAAGTCTTTGGTAAGATGATAACGAAGTATCATATAAGTTCCTGAGACCACAGATACGTAAATGTCCTTTATTTACCACCAATTCTTATATTACATAATCTGCCATTGCAAACTACTTCTCTTAAAGGAAGCTGACATGTTTTACATGATTACAGAATCTGTGAGGTCCCGTTTATGTTTAGAAGAGTCCTGAATGTCTAATGCATGATCTTGACAAGTGCTGCTCTAGTGAATAGATGTTATCAGCATCTAACCTGACTCTTCTCTCTTCCTAAAATACCATTCGTTTTTCTAATACCCTGTAAGTGAGTCTTGCTAGTTTAAGGTCATTGGATCCCATGAAATATAGACACAAGCCCGAACAAACCCCCCACATATCTTCCAGATACATATATGCAGAACTACTGTACTCATTCATCCCATTAAAATGATCACTACTACCATTAATGTCACCCCGTGGGCTTTAACAAGATTTATTATAAATTAAATACAATTTTACATTTCAAGTCTAAGAAGGTCCTGAAAACTTCAAAGCATTTCTTTCAATACACAAACTTACCAGGTTTGTTTGTTCTTTGAAATCTGAAAAGACCAACTCTCTAGCCCACACTGCGTTACTTCTGAACCCAAACTGCTTTCCCAATGGGACACAATGACCTAATATATTGACATGTCTATTGGCTGATGTAGTGCTGGATGCTTTATGCTGTTAGATCATGACTCTCTTTTTAAATGATAAGAACAACAAGAGCTTCCTATTATATAATAGAGAAGAAGCAAGCAAAGCTCACAGAACATACATGATTTACAGAACACACATGATTCACAGAGCACACATGACTTACACTTGTCTGCTGGGGACTCACACACATTTATCTAATCCTAAGTATTTTTTTCACTCTGCTGTGCAACATGGACTTCATTTTTAGATCTAACTTATACAATATTGAAGACCATGTCAAGTGGACTGTGTTAAATTTCAGGCAAATGCCTTAAGACCCTATGGCCTCTACGGAAACATGAACCAGCAAGGAAGAAAGAATTAAAGCTAGTATGGGTCTGCTGGGGAGTACTTAGCTCCTGGCCTTGAAGTGAACTTTGTGATATATCTTGGCCTCATTCCCAGGCATGAATGATTTGTAGTAGTTTAGTTATGGTCACTAGAGCACATTCTATACTGGAATGGAATAAAAACCAAAATGATATTGGCTTATGAGCTGCAACTGGACTACCATTGGTCAATCATTAACCAAGTTTTGAAGGATATGCATATCAGTCATTGCCAGGTACTGTGGCTTCATATACTAATTTGACGTGGTGCGTATCTGGCCCCAGTGACAAGTTCACCCAATCATTCTTGCCATCATGATAGGAGGAGAAAACTGAAAAATTGGAGTGAAAACAAATTACAAGGTAGTAGTAAGTCCTAGGCACAATAGAGGTATAAAGTGAGCACACTTAGAATGGGACCTGAAACACATTGCTCATAGCCAATAGTCACCCTATGATCACCAGATTCTGAGCATAGATCCATGTCTTTGGAAGTTTCAATAATAGACTCTATTAACTTAAATACATATGCTTAGATTTATAAATTACCTTTCCCATTAGCTTACCAAACAATTGGCTTTACTGTATCATATTTCTTAACATGTAACCAGTTAATAGACTTTCTTTCTACTCTCCCTGTCATTGTTTTTGATTGTGAATTATTTCAAAATTTCAAATTAAAGAAAAAAGATGCATAGTACTTTGTCTTTAAAGAAAATATTTTTGATTTTCATGGATTATGATAAATTGTGTCATTTTCTCCTTCCCTTTTCTCTCTCTAAACTCTTCCATATGACCCCTTCTTTTTTCAATCAAATAAATAATGTAATGCTAGAGCTATAGTTACCCTGATATTCTTTTCTCTTTTAATTAATTAATTTACTCATTTATTTTATATCCCAATCGTAGGTTCCTCTCCTCCTACTCCTTCCTTTTAACCCTTTTCCCCCTCAGAGAATGGGAGACCCCCCATGAGTATCAATCTTCCTTAGCAGGTCAAGTTTCAGTAGGACTAGGCACATCTTCTCCTATTGAGCCTATATATGGTAGCCCACTTAAGGGAAGGGGTCCAAAGACAAGTAACTAAGTCAGAGCCAGTCCCTGCTCAGATTGTTAGCAATCCTACATGAAGACCAAGCTGCATATCTGTTACATATGTGTAAAGGGCCTAGGTTTACCCCATGCATGTGTTTTTGTTGGTGGTTAAGTCTCTGTGAGCTCCTGTAGGTATAAGTTACTTGATTCTGTAGGTTTTCCTAGGGTGTTCTTGGCCCCTATGTTTTGCTAATTCTCCATCCAGGATAACTATGCTGTAATCCATAGTCCCATAGAAGCTAAGTAATAAGGAGGATCTAAGGGAGGATGCTTGAATCCCACAGTGAAAGGGAAATAAAATAGTCATCTCAGTGGATGGAGAGAGGAAACTAGGTAGTAAAAGGAGGGTGGAGGGGAAAGAGGCATGGAGCATGTGGAGGACGGAGGAAGAACTGGGAGGGGAGCTGGAATTGGTAAGAGGAGATCTCTAGGATGAACTAGAAACTTAGGAAAAGGAAAACCTACAAGAACATATGAGTGTAACCCTAGCTAAGTGTCCTAGCAACAGAGGATATGGAACATGAAATGGCCACCTCCTGTAATGAGGCAAAACTTCCAATGGATGAATGGGGACACTAATGCATCCACAAAACCTCTGACCCACAATTAGTCCTGCCTACAAGTTGTGCAGGCATAAACCTGCAGCAGAATTTGAAGAAATGACCAGCCAATAACTGGCCTAACTTAAGACTCATGCCATGAGAAAGGGCCCACCCCTGATACTAGTAAAGATATTCTCCTATACTTGGAGATAGGACCCTAGCATAACTGTCCTCTGAGAGGCTTGGCCAAGCAGCTGAGGGTAAAAAATGGAGAGCCATAGGCAAACATGTGGAAAAGCTTGGGAAACATATTCCCCTTCTTCCTTTTCACATGTACAGACTTTCAATACATAAGGACAACCTACTAAATATGTAGTGCTATTTGTATGTGAGTTTCCACGGATAAGCATTTCATATTGAATGGCGAATTCATGTTCTCTTCCCTGGGGAAAACAGAGGTATTTCTCAGCATTTCTGAGTTGTCTGTCAGTTGTTCTTAATAATTCGTTCTTAATGACATTTTCATAAGTTTTCACCTACCATATTGTTATTGCAAATGACATTGTTAATGTTGTTATAATGTAGAATAAATACTACAGTGTTTCACTGTGCATTTAATTGTGTCACCCTTAATACCAAGGTTGACACTAACCCAAACACAGTAACATTATTGTATTAAGGTTTTTAATTTGATGTGTTATATTGATGGAGAAAAGTAACTATTTCATTTTAACTATTTTGAGTTTCACATTTTAAATTAATCCTAATTTTCGAATTATGACTGATTATCAATATATAAGTAATCTTTTAAGAAAAAGTCAATTATATTATGTTTTTAAATATAAACAGCTACAGCAATGTATAAATTTGAAAGGATTGTGAATAGACCAATGGATAATGGATATTATCCATTGTAATAGTTCCAGTATTACAGTATTATCTATGTATCCATCAAATTACCACACAGATAGAATGTCTGCTCAGTCATTCATCATCTGTCAAGTGGTTGATACTTTTCTCCAGTAAGCTTTTTTCGCCATCATAATCCATTTCTGCTCCTATGCATACAGTTCGAATCATATATTTCATGTTGTTCTTTTAAAATTTAATTTGAGTGTGCGTGTGTTTGTGTGTGTGTGTGATGCAGGTAAAGGCATATGAATATTGGAGACTTAAACCCAGTCACTTTGCTTTCATAGCAAATATTATTACCCAATGAGCTATCTACATACCACAATGACCAAATATTTTAAAAGAAGTTCAGATAATAAGCTTATTGGGTTATGTAACACACAGTTAATGTCAAAACTATTGTGTTTTGTGAATAATAAGCACTTGTAAATACTAATTAAATTAATGAAGTTGTGTTCCAATCAAAATACATTTACATATGTACATGACAACTGTGCAGTGGCTTGATAATCTTGCTAATCTTTGATTTAACATTTTCTAAAAGAATATTGCAGTCTATTACCAACAAAATTTAAAATTATAGAATATTTTAGCTGAGCTCAAAGATTGAACTCAATGTACAATTAATTATTCTATCTCTATAAAGTGACAATGACAATTGGATTAATAACCATATCTATTGACTCTTAATAAGATCTAATGATTAAATATAAAATTTTAAAATCCATATCTTCTCTTCTATTCCCTAACATTATCCTACATTTCATACCCATCTAATACAAAGGTGGAAAAAGTCTTTGTACTTCATATGCAAGCAAATCTTCCAAAAACAAAATTATGTAGATTTATTGCTTTTCTTTAAATAGTAAGTTAATTCATTCAATGAGCAGAGATAATAGCTAAAAAGAAACATAGTAACTTCATTTCCCAAATGAATAAGGCATAATAGATTGACTATTGAATTTTGTGTTCTTGCGACTATTAGAATGCAATCAGTCACAGAGCTATCTCTTAAAGCACTTGGCTCATAAACCTTATAATATATGTCTATATAAAAATCCATATCTCTATGTTTGCTCTATACATTTCTAAAGACTTAAAATCTGTGGAGAAAGCCTAAGCTGTAAGAAACAGGATGCAGTTCTGATGTTCTTGTAAAGAAATTCTATTGTAATGCTCAAAAGCATTCCAGAAAGTTCTACAGATCTCATGAAACAGCATAAGCAGAGGCATATGTAGTAAGCACTTGACCACACTCAGGAACATCAATCTCTAGGTTATTGAGTGAAAATTATAGTGGAGAATGTCTTGGGACAAGCACCATTCATATTATTGAAAGAGGAATAACTGCTAATTCTTGGGGAAATGCTCATTACAAAACTTACTCAGACTAAACTGAGCACTTCTACCAAAGAATTATACATACATTTTGTATGATTGCTGAATTAGAAAATTTGGGATTACCAACAGAATATAGACCCAAGAAGTCAGTTTTCTATAATGCTTGCTAAGCTACAGATCTGGCAATAACTAAAAACTATTATGTGTCTATCATAGTGGAAAATACCTTCTTCCTTTACAAAAATCAGAAATATAGCTCCAGTCTGTTATAATGGAAAGGAAAAGGTTACATTTTAATTGACTTCAAACAAAGCAGTTTTACTACTTGGCGAACATTTATTTAACTGACTGTTGTAAATTATGAATCATAAGGAAAGCTGTTGCTACTTCACACAATTGTTAAAAGCTGTGAGAAGAAAAAGGCTTTGTTCATAATGCTTGGGAAAAAAACAAAATAAGTTTTTCATGTTTAATACACAAAATAAAATTTAGAAAGATCTTCTGTATACTCAGAAGTTTCAAATAATGACAAGACCATTGAAGTTATATCATGAAAAGGTAGTTCTCCAGTTGTTCTGGAAGTTCCACTGTGTGATCTGGAAGTTAAACATGGCTATCAACTCATGACAATAACCCATACTATATCTGTCACTCTAGTGTGTTCCTTCAAGAAGAGGAGAAAATGGTGATTTTATTTTTGTTATAAACATTTATCATGAATTCTAGAATATCCAGGATTCTCTAAAAAACTGGCATGTACCACCTTACCCTCAGTAAGATAAGGAACAATTTCTGTATCTTGATGTGTATGAACTGGTATTGAATTCCAAAATATAATCTTCACTTGATATCACCCAGGTATGAAAATGCTGAACATAATGAAACATATCAGTTATTCATTCTTAGCTAATGTACAATGAAATGTTACAGCCACACTGGGATCATTTACTTCATATGAAGAAATTTAAGTAACATGGTTATTAAATACTTATTATCAATTTTCTTCACTTAACTATACTTCTTTCACAACCATTGCTACTCCTAAATTCTGCAACTCATTGCACTTGAAACATGACATTATAATTACACATTGCATGATTTTGTGACATCTTCCCATTAGTTAAGTAAACAATTTTAACATGGTATTATGAAAGCATCTGGAAAAATTATATTACAGCCTCAGAATTACATAGAAATAAAGACAATATCTTCTTATCCATCACTGTTATATATTATATGAAGCCATGATAATAATAAATATGATGAAGATGTTTGAGCACATACATGAAACGGTAGCTAGGCTATCAGTATAGCGCAGCAACACGTTGAGTGATAGATCACTGCCTTCTGAATATTTGGCAGAGGCATTTATATAAACACAAAACAACCAAAAATAAAAAAAACATTCTAACCATAAATGCATGTGTTTGTATGATACACAATCATTGTGATAATGGAGTAGGTATTAAACTATCGCATGCATTTTTTTACTGTGATAGAATCAACAGTGGGAAATGAGAGATTCAATGATATAAAATTAAAGATATCAAGTCAGTTTCTTCTTTTTTGCTTTTTTTTTAAATAAAGAAAGCACAATTTCTAAGGCAGTCATATTGTTAGAACAGAGAGACAAATTAAGCTGAATTGCTTAAAGAGTAGGTCAACTCGAAGCAAGCTTGTAGCAACGGAATAATTTGGAGATGTGAAAACTGAAGAATGCTCAATAAATAGTGCTAATAATTTCTGATGATGGAGAGTATTCTGAAACCTTATACAGTGAGTAAGAGCACAAAATACAACCCTAATGATATCTAGCCTAACACTCTTAAAAACATTGTTACAGAATTTTGTAGATACAAGAATAATAAATATAGTTGGGTATATGTTTGCTGCATAAAATTATGGTGATTGAACATAGTTCTAGATTGTGAGGAATGAATTCCTTGGACTGAAAATGAAGGATATACTTATAAGATATTCTGTCTAAAATGAGAGAAAAACTAAGATACATATGCTTTATGATGGGGTTTGTGTGAAGTCAGCTGAGTATTGTCAGAACTGTCTTGCATTGCATAGCAGAAATGACACACACATGAAATCACACAGACTGCAGCAACATTCACAGGGCCTGTGTGTGCCTATTCCAGATAGGGTCCCAGAACTGATGGTAGAAACACACACGAGCCCCATTCCTAACCAGAGCTACCTCTACCAGCAAATGAAAAATTAGGATTTTTCTAATGGAGTCTCTCCTAGGATACAAAACACACCTAATGCCAGTCCTTATTCCCAGTATAGATGGCAAACAGAAAACTAACTTTTGAAAGTTTTTGCCTCATAATGATTTGTTCCTTTCTTTTCTTCCTGTCTCTTATTTAAAGATTTATTTATTTTATGTAAATGAGTACACTGTCACTCTCTTCAGACACAACCGAAGAGGGCATCCGACTCCGTTACAGGTAACTGTGAGGCACTATGCAGTCTGTATAACTGAACTCAGGACCTCTGGGAGAGCAGTCAGTGCTCTTAACCACTCGGCCATTGCTCCAGAGGTTTTGTTCTGTTAGGGTGTCATTTTGGTTTTTTGCTTGTTTGGTTGGTGTGGATGGTGTAGATTCCAGAGAAGAGGTGGAAGAGATTGTGAGTGAGGTGGAGGAAGGAAACAAGTAATCAAAATACATTGTTTGAGAAAATATATATTTTTGTAAAAGAAAAATAGAGGAAGGAAAGTAATTTTTATACAACCTAATGGAACCCTAAATTATAGACAATGAGCAATCTGATGTATTTTGGGTCTCAATTGTGAGGTGGCAATCATAAATCACTTATCAATTATAAAGTGATAAGAATCCTAAATATAATGAGATGCCTTTGAAATCAAAGTGGCAAAGTTTGATTTGATAGGAAAGGAATTTATCTGCACCTCAGACCTTATTTAGTAGGTTGATATGCTTTAGCCAACATTGGACAAAATCGTATAAAATATAATTTAGTAATAGAACATAAAATAGATTAAGGGATGGGTTAATAGTCAAGAACATGTCCTTCTCTTGTAAAGAACAAACGTTTGGCTTTCAGCATCGACTATAGGTGTCTTACACCACTCTGTATCTGCAGCTCCAGAGTTTGTTACATTCTCTTCTGGCCTTTGCAGACACTAGCACTCACATGCACACACTCACATGCACACACTCACACACAGAACTACACATACACACACACACTCTAAGAAAAATATCTAAATGCTTAAAACAGAAACAAGAGATATAGACAATAAATAGCAACCAAAAATATAGAGCATACAGTTGCATGACAATGAACTCTAAATATGTGATCTACCAACTGCATCAAGTTTCCAGTGACCCAGAATATGTGATTATGAAGTTTTCCACATAGGAAATATGATATAAAATAATATGAGTGAGATAAGATTTCTAATGAAGTTGAGGCAGCACCGTTTATGTAGTTAATTCATGCTCCTACTACGAAACACTGAAAAAGTAGTATAATATAGCTTAGGTGAGGTTTTGCTGCCAAATTAGTTTGTTTCCAGTATTTATCTTCCTAAAATTTTTGAAATTTAAAATGTAAATGAGGATTTTTTAACCTATATGATTTTAAAACCATCTATATATCAATCTTGGTAAAAACACAATTGTATTTATGAAATACAAGTAGATAAAGAGGTAAACCATGGTACAGCTGGGAAAAATGAAGTGACTTTCTTAGCCATTTTCAGAAAAACCTACATGGTTATAAATATCACAGGGGATGAAAGGCAAAAATAAAGCAGAAGATGCCCTTGCTTTTACAACCTCCATGCTAAAGTAACCCAAAACTGCGCAGCTAGCGTGAAAATGAATAAATAAATATGCAAATCTGGATGTGTGAAAGTACATTTTTACAATGTTTTAATAAAAATCAATTTATAATTTAAGGAAATGTTTAACTAAATTACATGTTAATATAACCTTATAATAAGAATCACCATGATGAAAATGTAGAGAATATTTTTAACTGGCAAAAGTTTCAACCCATTTTCCTCTACTTACTGACTTTCGAGATGCTAACCTAAGGCTCATGCAGTAATTTTGTAGTACCAGGTGGCTCAAAAGTTGAACATTGTCAAGAAAGACTATTTTCAAAGACTTCTCCAGGTCCAACTTTTCTAGAAGTTGAACCCTGAACATTTGGAAAGTTTTGTATAATAATGAACCATAGTCTATTATTGTTATATTTAATATTGATCATCAACTTGAAGTAATCCAGAACTACCAAGAAGAGAAATCCCTAGGTCTGCCTGTGAGGTGTTTTGTTTTCCTTTAATCTTTCTTACAGTCCAGACTTTATCCCCTTCCCAGTCTGCCCTCTGACTGCTCCTCATCCCATACTTCTCAGCCCCCATCTCCAAGAGAATGTCCCAACCACCCCATCCCACCCCACCAGACCTCCTCACTCCCTGGGGCCTCAAGTCTCTGGAGGGTTAGGTGTATCTTCTCTCACTGAGGTAAGAGCGGGCAGTCCTCTGTTGTATATGTGTTCGGAGCATCACATCAGCAGGTATATGCTTCCTGGTTGGTAGCTCTGTGTCTGGGACACTGCTGGTCTTCCTATGAAGCCACCCTCCTCCCCAGCTTCTTCCAGCTTTCCCCTAATTAAACCACAGTGGTCCCTAGCTTCTGTCCATTGGTTAGGTGTAAGTATCTACATGTCAATCTTCCAGATGCTTGCTGGGCATCTCAGAGGGCAGCCATGCTAGGCTCCTGATGTAAGTTCACCATAGCATCAGTAATAGTGTCAGGCCCTGGAGCCTCCCCTTGAGCTGGAACCAATTTAGGCCTGTCACTGGACTTCCTTTCCCTCAGTCTCTTCTCCATTTTTGTCCCTGCAGTTCTTTCAGATGGGAACAATTCTGGGTCAGCATTTTTTACTGTGGGATGGCAACCCTATTCCTCCACTTGGTGGCCTGTCTTTCTACAGGAGATAGAATCTCTAAGTTCTGTCTCCCCATTGTAGAGCATTTCCTCTAAGGTCCTCCCTTTGAGTCCTGATAGTCTCTTACCTCCCAGGTCTCTGGTACATTCTAGAGGGTTCCCAAACCTCCTACCTTCCAAGGTTGCCTGTTTCCATTATTTCTGCTGGCCCTCAGAGCTTCAGTCCTGTTTCCCTCCCCTAATATCCGATTCCCTTTTCCCCTCCCTGTGCCCTTTCTCACCCAGGTCCCTCTCTCCCTCTGCCTGTCCCCCAACCCCTGTGATTGCTTTCTTTTCCCTCCCAAGTGGTATTGAGGCATCCTCCCTTGGGGCATGAAGGGCTATCTTGATTAGATTAATAGAGGTGGGATGATCTACCATGAAAATGGGCAGCACCATTCCTTGGGCTTGGTTGCAAGAGAAGTAGAAAGGGCAAAGCTAGTTGAGCATAAGCATTCTTCTCTCTTATTTTCTTGACTGTGGATGGAATATGAGCAACCATCTCAATTCCTGCCTCTGTGACTTCTGTGCCACAATGGGCAATATCTTGTATCTTTATAGTGTGAGATAAAAGCAAACTCTTCATTGCCAGTTTGGGCTGGTTAGGACATTTTTAACATAGAAAAACCTAAAATTGGTATATTGATTGGGGTTATTGTTGTGATAAATATGACTATTTGTTCTTAGGCCTTTAGGATTGCTTTGTAGAAAATGATAAAGTTTGGAACTTTGACCTAGAAATGTCCTTGAATTTTTCAAGCAGAGCTTAATGCACTATTCTTGTCAGAGCTTGGAAGACAAAAATTTGGAGTAAAATGCAGAGTGAGTGGAAGCCCAGCTCAGAAAATGTCAATGGGGAGCAATGACTCTATCGGGAGCAGAACTAGAGGCAATCCAGGTTACATTCTGGAAAACAATCTGGTTTCATTTTGCCCATATTCTGAAAACTGTTAAGACCAAACTTAAAACCAGTGACCTAACATGTTTAACAAAGGAAATTCAAAGCAGGACAAGAGTTTGTCTTTTATATGAACAATTTTTCAGTGCTCTAATTTAGATTTATAATGAAGTGGATCAAAAGATAAGAACACTGTGAAAATCAGCATAGAAATCTTTGTGAAGTTTAAAATTGCATACAAGGAGAGTGAAGAGGGAAAAAGCATCTGTAATTGTTAAAAAGAAACCTGATGCTCTTCATTGGAAGCACCATCAAAAGCAGCCACTCATAGAAATAGCTCCTTGAAATAGCTGCTCAGGAAAACGAAGCATCAAATTTAGCCACCAAATCATACAGTAGCCTTTATGACCATGGTTCAATGGGACTGCGCCCCATATGAAGAAGGAAGTAAAATTTCATGGTGTTATACACATACAACACTGATTTGTAGGCATTAAAGGTATAACAGAGTCTTGCTTTATGGATTCAGAGAGCTATTGGAGCCAGATAATGTATGCCAGCATTAGAGTAGCTCTAAGGAGACCTTGACTGAAGCTAAGAAGGGGAAGCAGTAGAGAACCCTGGATATTGGAGATGCCAGTAATGAGAGAAATCCTCTGAGGATAGTGTAGGTCCATGACGGAACTTGCCAAAGATCCTGGCTATGTATACCTATGTTACAGGCAGCAGAGATGGAAAAGGAAGCTATCTAGGCCATTTGAGCTGAAGTAATTCTATTATGATCTCCAGATGCCAACATGGAGCAGTAGAATTGGCGTTTTGTCCTCTTGCATTTTAGTCTTGCATTTGTCAGACTATTCCTTGCTATACTCTGAATCTTCCTATTCGAAATGGGGCCATTTACTCATTGCCTTCATTTATTAGAAATACTCTTTTCAAGTTAACAGAGGCTCATAGTTAGGAGATTACTCGAGTCTCAGAAGAGACCTTGAGCTTTTAAACAGTCTTAGAATAGTTACAGATTAAAGAGACTTAAGTTTGGAAACTGTTCCTGAGGAGGTCTGGAAATTACCTATTGTTCTTGCCTCAGGCCGGGTGGGTGGGCAGCTACTGAAGCCTGGACTTGCCTGAACTTGCCCACCAGGTTTTGTGTGTCAACTTGACACAAGCTGGAGTTATTACAGAGAAAGGAGCCTCAGTTGAGGAAACGCCTCCATGAGACCCAGGTGTGAGGCATTTTCTCAACTAATGATCAAGGAGGGAGGACCCAATCCATTGTGGGTGGTGCCATCCTTGGGCTGGTAGTCTTGGGTTCTATAAGAGAGCAAGCTGAGCAAGCCAGGAAGAAAGCCAGTAAGTAATATCTCTCCATGGTCTCTACATCATCTCCTGCTTCCTGACCTGCTTGAGTTCCAGTTCTGATTTCCTTTGGTGATGAACAGCAACTTGGAAGTGTAAACCCTTTGCTCCCCAACTTGCTTCTTGGTCATGATATTTTGTGTAGGACTAGAAACCCTGAATAAGACACCAGTTCTTGGAAACAGATTTAGGCCTAGTCTCTTGAACTGTCAATTTAAAGCCTGTCATGGAGTCAGCCTGTCTGTCTCCATAGGCAGGTATAGAAGTCCTGAGAATCTGGACCCAGGTCTCTCAGCAGGAAGTCTGGTAGCATCCCTTGCAAAGATAGGAAGGAAAGTGTTGTTATAACTGAAAACATGAAAAACAGCTGAGTGTGAACTTGACCTCCCTCCCATTCCTCTGCTTTCAACTTCCTTCTTTTGTATGTGTTGTTTTAATCATCAGAATTTTATTTTTAAAATAAAGGTATATTTATAAAGAGATATTGTGATGGTTTGCGTATTCTCAGCACAATTAGAAGATGTGGCCTTGTAGGAGGAAATGTATCACTGTGAGAGTGGACTTGGAGACCCTCCTCCTAGCTGCCTGAGGATGACTCATCTGTTCCTAGCTTCCTTCAGATAAAGGTGTAGAACTCTCAGCTCCTCCTGCATCAGGCCTGCCTGGATGCTGCCATGATCCTGCATTGATGATAATAGACTGAACCTCTGAACCAGGAAACCAGCCCCGATTAAATGTTAAAGTTTATAAAACCTGCCTAGATCATGTCTGTTCACAACAGTAAAACTCTAACTAAGACAGAAGTTGGTACCAGGAATGGTGTGTTGCGGTGATAGGCCTGACCATGCTTTTGTTTGGAAGAAGGTGGATTTTGGGACTTTGGATTTGGACAGCAGTAGAAGGCTAAAATTTAGGCTTAAAGAATCATCCTAGTAGGAATATAGGAGACTTTGTTGATGTGAATGATTTGAACTGTGCAGACCTGGCCAAGAGTTTTCAGGGGAATTTTAACATGTGGCCAAGAGACTGTTTTTGTGATGTTTTGGTGAGCATAGCAAACTAAGATCCTATGCAGCTATGTTTAGATCCAGGCATGGTGATATACAACTTTAATACCAGAAAATAAAGCCAAGCAGATCTCTGAGCTCAAGGCCAGCCTGGGACAGTTCTAGGTGAAGAAAAGCTTAAGTCCAGGTATGGTTAGACACATCTTTAATCCCAGGAGACAGACATGCAAATCTCTGAGTTCAAGATCAATCTACAGAGCAAGATCCAGGACAGCAAATTTAGGCAATGAGGAAGTTGGAAATCAGAAAGCTAGTGATAAAGGAACAGAACAAGGGGGCCATGTCCCAGCTCCTGCAAGCAGCAGAATTCAGCAGCTTCAGTGACTCTTAAACATCATGAAGTATAGCTGTAGGAGGAGGTACAACCTTGGCTATCTCTGGAAACAACTTGGCTATTTCTGAGAACACAAAGGTGCTCCCAGAAAACACTTCCCAGAAGATAACGCTTCAGTGATGCCAGTCTCTTCTTAATAACTGCAAATTCCTTAGCTCCAGCTACCAACTTCAGTGGTCCCCGTAGTCCCTTCTATTTTTCATTCTAAAGCCAGGGCCACATGGCCGAAGCTGCTGAGTTCTGTTTCTTGCTCCCAGAGTCTCAATCTGTTATCTCCTAGAATATAAGATTCAATTTCATTTCACTTCCTGGTGCCCCTTTAATATTTGAACCATATGTTTCATATTTTTCATTTCTAAGCTTGCTCTGCTTGTTCAAAATGTTCTTTATGAGACTTAACCAGAGAACAGTGTCTCTGCTGGGCTTTTTTGAGACTTTCTTTATCAATGCAATTAATATATATCTCTTTACCTTAACCTCAGCTAGTCCCCTTAGGAATGGCAAAAAAGCAGCCATATTCTTCACCAAAGAATCACAAAAACAGTCTTTTGGCCACATATTAAAGTTCTTCTCCACTGAAAACTCTTAGGCCATGTCTGCACAGTTCAGTCTTCTATATCCATATTCCTACGAGGATGGCTCGTTAAACCCAACTTCAAGTCTTCTACTGCTGTCCAAATCCAAAGTCCCAAAATCCACATTCTTCCACACAAAAGCATGGTCAGGCTTATCACAGCAATACACCACTCCTGGTACCAACTTCTGTCTTAATTAGGGTTTTACTGCTGTGAACAGACACCATGACCAAGGCAGGGTTTATAAACTTCAACATTTAAGTGGGGCTGGTTTCCAGGTTCAGAGATTCAGTCCATTATCATCAAGGTAGGATCATGGAAGCATCCAGGCAGGCATGGTGCAGGAGGAGCTGAGAGTTCTACATCTTCATCTGAAGGAAGCTAGGAACAGATGGGTCATCCTCAGGCAGCTAGGAGGAGGGTCTCCAAGCCCACTCCCACAGTGACACAGTTCCTCCTACAAGGCCACATCTTCTTATAGTGTCACTCCCTAGGCCAAGCATATGCAAACCATCACAGATCAAGAGTGTGATTCCCGCACATTAAATGAGTAAACGTTATGATAGTATCAAGGACAACCCTACTCGAATAAAGAAAAGAGTAAGAGGAAAGAGATGACCATAATTAGGTTTACATAAAAGTAAAAGGGCCCATGTTAAAAAGGGAACTGTCACTAACTTTATTTTATGTTTATGTTTATGCTAACAACTGTAATGATAACAGGAATGTGTTTTGCTTCCTAAATAAATTACCTTTGCTTATTTTACATCATATTGATGTCTTGGAGCATAATTGACAATCATATTCATTATGAAGCAGACACACAGAAAAATAGATTAAAATCTTTTTCATGACAGGATTCTCATTTTACTTGGAAATACACATGGTAAATAAACAAACTGGACAGTTTGCAGGAAAGTACCGAGTACTTAGGAGGAAAGGAAAAGTGGTTGTTGTGGCTGGATAGTGTGGAGTGCTAGAAACACTTGGTTGGTTCACAGTGGGCCTGCAGGGCCTCATGCTGATGCTCGCTCTCTGAATGAGTTGGGCGATGTTGGGTTGTTAGCGAGATGTGTTACAGAGTCTTCATTAGCATTACTAAATGATTGCTGTGGCATGAAATCATAAAATGAAAGAAAATCACTTGCAACCTCCATTTTTTTCTTTCTTTTAACAGCCCAAGGGAATTACATTGTTTACGTTGTAAAGTTGAAAATTATGGAATAGTTTAGCAGGGTAAATTTGCAATCCTTGGAAGCAGAGTTCAAATATGAGAATATTAGGTGAGGCAATCAATTAGAAAACACGTCACAGAGGCATCCAGAAATTGTGTGAGGAGTTAGAACTTGTGTAGAGAGAGTCCACTTTCTGCTTATTTCTGCTAAAGAGCCCTTCTTTGGTGTTGTCTCTTAGCCCCGTGTCCCTTGTCACCCTGAGGACTGCTGTTAGGTGAATCAGGAATGCATCAGACTTCAGAAACATTTTGTGAACAGGCCACTTCACAAACATGTCATGCCCTGCCTCATGACTCAGTCCAGCCCACTCCATTTACTGCAGTTCTTGTTGCTGTGAAGTTTCTAAACTGCTCTTTCAAAAGCTTTGCTCTCATTTCCTAAAGTACTGCGGAGTATGTACTGTATTGTGACATCTTCACAGGCATCTTCAATTTTGAAGAATTCCGATGTGGTCTGGTGAGAAAAAAGTGAGCAGGTAAGTGTCTGCTAGTCAAGAGGAGAGGCCTACAGAAAGATTCAACCTGCTGTCCCATTGTTTGCCTAATCTCGAAGAGTAATAAAAAGAAATCTCTTCTGTTCTGTCCCAGAAATACTAGTATATAATATTTTCTTACAGCAACTGAAGCTCACTAGTTCAGAGATTGAAAATAGCAATCAGCAAATACATCTAGTTCACAGGATAAGCAAGTGATTAGAGAAAGGGTATTGACTGGCCCTCCCTACAGAAAGATTAGTTACTGTTACATCAGGAATTAACATGCAAGTTGAAGTGGTCAGACTTGATCGAGTTTGAGAACACGCTCAATAACTTGCAACTTAGAAAGAGAAGGTTTGGGTGCCCTTAAAAGTCTAATGTGTATCCAACTCGCCAGGCCTGACTCCTCTGCGATGCGGCGAAATTAGATGGTGGGGACTTAAGAGGTAATTCAGATTCATGAGAACATAAGGAGTGAAACTAACATAGCAGTCTTTCTCCTAGCAACAGAAAAGGATTTATAGGTTGTTGTGTGACCCAGGAACTAGAAGGATATAACGTTGGATGGCCACGGGGTAGTTTGAATCCTCAGTAGCTTCCAGATTATCCAAGCGTGAGCTAACACTTTGCCTCTCCACATCTATGTTGTCTTAAGGTACCCAGGACAGACCTCTCTGTCATAGCAGCATGAGCTAAGACAAACTATTTCTGGAAATGCCATAAAATGTACACTTATTTTCGATAACACATTTCTGCATGAATTGTGTCCCAGCATAAGGGACAATAAATTCCAGGGAAGCTTAAACCAGAGTGAGAAGCTTACACTCTCATTGACTTATGAAGTTAGAATAATCTCTTCGAGTTGTAATTTTCCATCTGTTCTGAGTCCTATTCTTGTCACATTTTTAATCATTGTTATTATTTCCACGGCCATTATCATGTAATAAATAGTTAATAGTTGATGGAGTTACAAAATAGATACAGAAATAAAGAACACTCAAACAAGGGAAAAGCAGTGGGATCATTAGATTTACCTCTCTCATTTTTTTTTTTACAGAAATGGAAGCAGGGTCTATGCAGGCAAATGGTAGAGTGGCATCTAGGACAGTGTCAGGACAGGACAGTGGTTAGAATCCAAGGCCAATCTCTCACCATCATGGTCAGGCTAACAAACAAACAGGAGCTGTGCAACACATATAGCACTGCGTTTTAGGCCTTGACATCCAGGAACTGATCCTTCTGCTTGTCTTTGTTTTATATATGATTGGATTGAGGAGCAGATGTTAGATTAAGATGTAGATTAATGAGATAAACATCCCAGATCACCCTCCAGTATATGTATATACCTATGCATAATATTTAGATATGTATTTGCAGAGAGAGAGAGAGAGAGAGAGAGAGAGAGAGAGAGAGAGAGAGAGAGAACCACTGGAATTGGTTGGCTGATAGTTAACAAACACATTGCCTTGTGTCCAGTGTTATGTGCAGAGTTCTCTGGAATGGGCAACACTTAAAAGTAAACTACCTTTCAGTCTTGCCAAGATCTATCTAGAAAACACTAAAGAAAGAAAATAAAGTTTTCAGGGAAAGGCCTGTCATGGGTGAGCTCTGAGGCAAGGCCCCAAGAGACTTCATCTCATGGACTTTCTGCAGCTCAATGAAGGTGCACTCTTTTGTAGTAAAGGTATATAGACAAATTGATGGTTTCATAATTTTTAATGATTCTATAGAATTCCTAAAGTCACACAAATAATTTTGAGCCCTCTATATCATGAAAGTTGCAAACAGGGCTCTGTAACCTTCATGTGTCACAGGTTAATTGTACTAGGATAAGGACGCTTGGAACAAATTTACGATCAGAGAAAACAGTCCTCCTAAGTTAGCGGTGAAAGCATTATCTGATAAATAAAGGTCATAAACTGAGAATGAACAAGTTATTGCAGCTGCAAGGACAAAAAGTAGAATATGGACTGGCTTATCTCTACAAAACTTCAGACTAATGAATTGCAAGGCAGATGATTTACCTCTTGGCAAAACTGAGCTAAACATGAAATGAGAATTATTGTTTTAAAAATTTAATGAACATATAGAGCTAGAGGATAGGTAATAAATGTTTAGTTATGTGATAGTCACAATGGAAACACATGTAAACATTTCTGCTATAACTCCTTATCATTTATAACTTGAACTAGTATCCTAAACTTATTATGAATATTTGGAATTAAAGGTGCTTGGAATACCCTATGATCATTTATCCTAAAAATAGTGTAAAAACTAAGAAAGACAGTGAAGGAGAGGATTTTTCTTATGGGGCTTTTTTTCTTTCACCAACAGAGAGATGAGACTTTTTTTTTCTTTTTTTACTTTTGGCAATAAAAAGGTAAAGGGCTTTTTCCTTCCATGAGCAATAAAGGTTGGAGCTTCTTTTTCATCCAAAATAAATGAGGTTTTCCTGCATTGGCACCTGCTCATTGAAACTCGCTTCTGGGAGCTTTCATTCCATCCATCAAATGTATATATGCACATATAAGTACAGGTGTGTACCTCAGTGTGCATGAACACTTATGGAGTTGCTGAGATAGGTAGTTGGCCAAAGTATGTAGTGTGTAAATATGTGTGTGTAAAATATTGCCTGTGTAAAATATTTTCTTTCCGTGTGTATGACTTCCTTTTCCTTTTCTCTGACTTAAAAAGAGTTAAGGAAACTCTGAGCCCCTTGCTGATAAGTGAGAAAGTCTCCTTTTGACCATTGTATGGAAATACAGTTGTGGAGGGGGTTGAAGCAGTTGATCACCCTGCACCCCCAGTCAGCCAGCAGAGAGAGATGCATGCTGACTTTAGCTTACCCTTTTTCTGTCTGTCTGAGGTCTCAGTCCATGTGACATTGCTACCTAGTTCAAGGTGTGTCTTTCCAACTAAATGAAACCTGTCTGAACATACACACAAATGTGTCTCCTGGGTGATTATAGACCTCGTCATGTTAGGAATTACAATTACTCTTCACACTATGTGCTAAATGGTTGCTAAGGGTACTACCCAATTTTAATAATGTGTATTCTTCATATTAGTCCAGATTTTGTATGCATGCTGCTGCGGATGGATCTCAGGGTCTTGCATATGCTAGCTAGGTGAGCACTCCACCACTAAACTACACCCTAGCTCTGAAATTGGCATAATTTTTTTATACTTTGAATTATATTCTACATGCAATGTGGTTTGAAAAATTCTCAGATATAGAGTAATATAGGATATACTTGAACTCATTTTATACATCAAAAACAATTTATAGTGTGTTCAGCTATTAAGATACTAAAGGCACACTTGTTTAACCAATTCCCCTATAGAGAACTAGAACAAATCCAACACAGCTTTCAAACTGGCCTCTACTGTATGACAATTCATACTGGGAAAGATAAATTCAGCCAGCCTTTCAGCATGTGGTTTATTGGATAAAATTTTTGTTATATAATATTATTTAAAAGCTTAGAAATATTAGAAATATTTTTCTGCATGTTTCCATAGATGCTTAATAAAGAAATTAAAATGGATTATTCAAATTGAGCATGCTAGAAGAATTACCATTATTAGCCACATTTCTCCTCTCTCTGATTCACCATGTTCACTCATAAAAGAACTTGAAATCATTCTATAAGGAAACATGTACACACACACACACACACACACACACACACACACACAAGCATGCACATTCTCAAACACATACATAGAATGAGAGAGAGAGAGAGAGAGAGAGAGAGAGAGAGAGAGAGAGAGAGAGAGAGACAGAAGTAGGGGACTAAATGTTTCTTATTTGGAAAATTTGGAGACAATTACTTTAGTACTAATCACAATTGTTCAAAGAATGTTTTTAACTATCTCACTTATTTAAGAACTCCTCCAATTTTAAGCTTGATTTTTAATTTAGCTCAGAAGCCCTGTGCTCATAAAATCACTTCATTTCTTTTAAACATTTGTGTAATGGAAACAGAATTTTATTCACAGTGGATCACATAGATTGACATTTTGCTTCTGAACTTGAACTCTGAAGCTTCCGGCGACTCCCCTAGAGTGGATGTATATTTTATATGTAGGGTATATCATTTTATCCTTGTGGAATTTTTGGAGACAAATTCTTCAGCTTTTATCAGGTTTCCATAGAGACTGGTGGTCTAGATGATTTGAGAATCCCATGCCTCATAAGTATCACTAATGCTGTATCTGAGTAAAGAAAGTTAGATTTATTAAATCTAGGTGATAGATGAATTTTTCTCTATATGTTTAAAATGAGCCACAGCCAGGAATAATATAATTAGAACATCCTAAAAGCAAAATAAATAAATACAATGTTCTTTGAGTACATGCATTCTGTCAATGCTTCTGGGTTAGGAGATTTTAATACCTTGAGATAATTAGCCAGACAGATGTTGAGTGCAGAAGTGTGTTATAAAATAATGCAGATTTAGATCTAACCTTTCTCAGGTTACTGCGGAGACTTGGAGAAGTGAAGGATATTTGTCATATACATGCTGTAACTAACCCTCTGAGACACTGGCTGGGACTAGAAGCATCTCAGGTTGATTGTCATACAGGATAAAGCAATTGATCTGTAGGCAGTGTCACTTGAGTCCCAGCACCCTGTGTGATGTGAGTCTGGGATACTGAGACTTGACTTTTGATTACAATCAATGTTTGCTAAATTTTCTGTTAAGTAGTTCCTTGCAAACTGCTTCGGCCCAATTTAATCTGAAGCAGGAGGGTAGCCTGTGCCTCTGATTTCCGTTTTGTTTTTCTCATTTACTTTGCTCCACACTGTAGGTTAACTGCCTTCCTTGCCTACCTCATTTCCTTGCAAGGCTGAAGGAACATGCGAGTCACTGTGCTAAATCTTCAGTCACCTGGGATTATAGAAACAGCAAAACCACACAGGCAGACTGTCTCACATATGAGGGCATTACCTAGGATGTTGCTGCCCAGATCTTCCTCTGACAATCAGCTCAAGTAATCAGGCTTCTTCAGGACCAGAGCTGAACCAGCAACGGATGCCACCCCAGTCAGAGTTGCTTACTTATGAAACTTCTTTCCCTTCCTCTCATTCTGATGATCTCAGTCACTCAACATTTTTATCTGTTCCTTTCCCCAACATGTCCTCAGTCTCCTCTTTCTGCTTTTCAGCAATATTCACCTCTATGTGACAGGTAACTCGAGTCCAACCTATTGGTACTTACTGGAGCCAGAGCTTTCCCCTCAAACACTCCATTTACAGTAATACTTCCTTACTTCTAAGTAAGCTGTTACTTTTCATTGGAAAACACAAGAAAGACAAGGGAGGGCACAAGCATCATCACTTCCAATTATTTAAAGAGCAAAACCAAAAATAACAAACAAACAAAAAACAAAAATGAATTCACTAGAACTAGGGAGTCAATTCAGTTTATAGGGGTGCTTGCAGCTAACTAAGCCTTATATGATCTGAGTTCAATGCCCTAGAACCCACATGATAGAAGGAAAGAATCAACTTCAAAACAAGTTGTCCTCTAATATCTGCATGCATACAGTGGTGCATATGTAAACACACATAGATACATACACACACATAAATATAAATGAATACATATATTTAAACTATGCTGTTTTATTTCATGTATAATTTACCAATTATTAAATTCATACCCATTCAAAAATTTTTAAAAGACTTCTAGTTATTAAATTTATTTGACTTAAATCACTGAAAACCCTCATTTCACATTAAGATCCAGGGAACAAGAAGATGTAAATATCTGTTATGTATAAATCACTGGGTTAAACAAGGCAAGGGTACAAAAATAAATATAGCAGCATCTAATATTTATTAAATTGACACTAATAATCTAAACAGCCAAGAAACTACTTGCAATTGAAACAAAAATAAAGTTAGAAATAAAGGTTAACCTTTACTCATATATAACTTTTTTAAAAAGCAAGTTATTAGATATTTAATGACTCTACCAATTCCACTCTTAGTTTTTTTCAATTCCACCATCTTTCAGTCCATCCTAAAGATTTATACACTCTTGTATAAAACCTAGGACAAATATACAACCTTGCTTTCTGATCATTTAAGATATTCAGCAATGCTTGCTCCATGTTTTATTGAGTATCTTTTCAAATCGATATTCATAAGGGAAATTGGTCTGAAGTTCTCTTTCTTTGTTGGGTCTTTGTGGTTTAGGTATAAGAGTAATTGTGGCTTCATAGAAGGAATTCGTAGTGCTCCATCTGTTTCAATTTTGTGGAATAGTTTGGATAGTATTGGTATGAGGTCTTCTATGAAGGTCTGATAGAATTCTGCACTAAACCCATCTGGACCTGGGCTCTTTTTGGTTGGGAGACCTTTAATGACTGCTTCTATTTCGTTAGGAGTTATGGGGTTGTTTAAATGGTCTATTTGTTCCTGATTTAACTTGAGTACCTGGTATCTGTCTAGGAAATTGTCCATTTCCTGCAGATTTTAAAATTTTGTTAAATATAGGTTTTCGTAGAAGGATCTACGAAATTTTTGAATTTCCTCTGGCTCTATTGTTATGTCTCCCTTTTCATTTCTGACACACTTAATTTGGACACACTTTCTGTGTCCTATGGTTAGTCTGGCTAAGGATTTATGTATCTTGTTGATTTTCTCATGAACAAGATTTTGGTTCTGTTGATTCCTTTTATAGTCCTTTTTCTTTCTACTTGTTTGATATCAGCTCTGAGTTTGATTATTTCCTGCCTTCTACTCCTCCTGGGTGTATTTGCTTCTTTTTGTTCTAGAGCTTTTAGGTGTGCTGTCAAGCTGCTGACATATGCTCTCTCCTGTTTCTTTCTGCAGGCACTCAGGGCTATGAGTTTTCCTCTTAGCACAGCTTTCTTTTTGTCCCATAAGTTTGGGTATGTTGTACCTTCATTTTCATTGAATTCAAAGGAGTCTTTAATTTCTTTCTTTATTTCTTCCTTGACCAGGTTATCATTGAGTAGAGCATTGTTCAACTTCCATGTATATGTGTGCATTCTTTTTATTGTTACTGAAGATCAGCTTCAGTCCATGGTAGTCTGATAGGACACATGGGATTATTTCTATCTTTCTGTATCTGTTGAGGCCTGTTTTATGACCAATTATATGGTCAATTTTGGAGAAAGTACCATGAGGTGGTGAGAAGAAGGTATCTCCTTTTGTTTTAGGATACAATTTTCTATAAATATCTGTTAAGTCCATTTGGGTCATGACTTCTCTTAGTCTGTCTATGTCTCTGTTTAATTTCTGTTTCCATGATCTGTCCATTGATGAGAGTGGGGTGTTGAAATCTCCTACTACTATTGGGTGAGATGCAGTGTGTGCTTTGAGCTTTAGTAAGGTTTATTTTATGTGTGTAGGTGCCTTTGTCTTTGGAGTATAGATATTTAGGACTTAGAGTTCATGTTGGTGGATTTTTCCTTTGATGAATATGAAGTGTCCTTCTTTATCTTTTTTGATGCCTTTTGGTTGAAAATTGATTTTATTCAATATTACAATGACTACTCCAGCTTGCTTCTTCAGGCCATTTGCTTGGAAAGTTGTTTTCCAGCCTTTCACTCTGAGGTAGTGTCTGTCTTTGTCTCTGAGGTGTGTTTCCTGTAGGCAGTGGAATGTTGGTTCCTCATTGCGTATCCATTTGTTAATCTGTGTCTTTTGATTGGGGAATTGAGTCCATTGATGGTGAGAGTTATTAAGGAATAGTGATTGTTGCTTCCTGTCATATTGTCTTTGGATGTGAGATTATGTTTGTTCTTGTCTTCTCTTTGTTTTGTTGCAAAACGATTAGTTTCTTGCTTTTTCTTGGGTGTAGCTTGCCTCCTTATGTTGGGCTTTACCATTTATTATCCTTTGTAGCACTGGATTTGTAGAAAATATTGTGTAAATTTGGTTTTGTCATGGAATATCTTGGTTTCTACATCTATGTTTACTGAGAGTTTTGCTGGATACAGTAACCTGGGCTGGCATTTTTGTTCTCATAGGGTCTGTATGACATCTATCCAAAATCTTCTGGCTTTCACAGTCTCTGGTGAGAAGTCTAGTGTAAATCTGATAGGTCTACCTTTTTTATGTTACTTGAATTTTTTCCCTTACTGCTTTTAATATTCTTTCTTTCTTTTGTGCATTTGGTGTTTTGACTATTATATGACAGGAGGAGTTTCTTTTCTCCAATCTATTTGGAGTTCTGTAGGCTTCTTGTATGTTTATGGGCATCTCTTTCTTTAGGTTAGGCAAGTTTTCTTCTATGAATTAGTTGAAGATATATACTGGTCCTTTGAGCTGGGAGTCTTCATCTCTTTTATACCTATTATCCTTAGATTTGATCTTCTCATTGAGTCCTGGATTTCCTGTATGTTTTGGACCAGTAGCTTTTTCCATTTTCCATTATCTTTGAATGTTGTGTCGATGATTTCTATGGAATCTTCTGCTCCTGAGATTCTTTCTTCTATCTCTTGTATTCTGTTGGTGATGCTTGTATCTACGGCTCCTTGTCTCTTCCTTTGGTTTTCTATATTCAGGGTTGTCTCCCTTCGTGCTTTCTTTATTGCTTCTACTTTTCTATTTCCATTTTTAATTCTTTCATCTGTTTATTTGTGTTTTCCTGGAATTCTTTCGGGGATTTTTGCATTTCCTCTCTATAGACTTCTGCCTGGTTATTTGTGTTTTCCTGCATTTCTCTAAGGGAGTTCTTTATGTCTTTCTTGAAGTCCTCCAGCTTCATGATCAAATGTGATTTTAAATCTAGGTCTTGCTTTTCTGGTGTGTTTGGATATTCAGTGTTTGCTTTGGTGGGAGAGTTGGGCTCCCATGATGCCATGTAGTCTTGGTTTCTGTTGCTTGAGTTCCTGTGCTTTCCTCTTGCCATCACGTTGTCTCTGGTGTTACCTTGTTCTGCTATTTCTGACAGTGCCTAGATCATTCTATAGGCCTGTGTGTCAGGAATGCTGTAGACCTGTTTTTCTGTTCTCTTTCAGCCAATTATGGAGACAGAGTGCTCTGCTTTCAGGTGTGTATCCATTCCTGTCTACTGGTCTTCAGGTGTTCCTGTGGGCCTGTGTCCTGGGTCCATCATGCAGGTCACTTGGAGCCTGTATTCTCTTCTCAGATCCAGGTTTCAACTCTCCATGAGAGCAGCAACCAGAAGGGCCTGCCCTGGCTTCGCTCGGGACCCTGTGCACAGGGGGCCCAGATGGTGCTAGGCTTTTTCCACTAGAGTCAGAAATGTGGGCAGAGAGTAGTCTCCTCTGGCTTCCCAGGCATGTCTGCTCCTCTGAAGGTCTAGCTCTCCCTCCCACAGGATTTGCATGCAAGGAGCTGTGTGACCGGGTCCCTTCAGATCCGGGCAGTGTCTGGACCACAGTGTTGTGTGCCCCTATCTTTCTGTTCCCAGAGGCCCTATATAGTTTGCTCTTGGACCAGGGATGTGGGCAGGGGTGGGCAGTGCTGGCGGTCTCTCCTGCCCTGCAATCTCAGGAATGCCCACTGGTCTGAGTGGTGAGCTCTCTCTCCCACGGTGTTTGGGAGCAGGGAGCTATGGGCCAGGATCAGCGACTAAACTTGACTTTAATTATGACTATAGGTTCATATTGTACTCAGAATTGTGTAAAACTTTGACAAAAGTAATACTTCCATTATCTGTTAAAGTGGAAACTTAAGGGTTCTTTGGAAAGTCGATTGGATGGTGTTTTGCTGGGGCAAACATGCGAAGGAACATTTAGCTGAAGCAGACACAGGTGAAAGATGCTCTGCCTAAGGAAACACATGAATGGACATGTGATGAAGGATTCTTTGCTAATGACATGCATGTATTGGTCCATCTTGTGTAGTTGAGCTGCAGTCGTTAGGACTCCATAGAAAGAAATGCACAAGAAAACTTGGGAACTGAACTGCCAATTTCCAGGCAACTCAGATGGGAGCTGCTCCAAAGGACCTTTCTAAACAGTTCTACATCCCCACTACCTCTTTTCCACTACCTCTGGTGGATAGTAGGCTAGAAAGGAGGTTAAAGCATTTAAGAAACATCACTAAAATATATGTTTTGAAAACGCTACAGTCTGTATTTAAGGTATGTTTTACAGGCAAACTGAAGGAGCTCAAATATGAGGTAAGCACCATAGCAACTGTGTTGCATTTGAATATATAAACATATGTATTTAGATACATACTTATGGATGATGATCATTAAACTTCCAGACATCCTCCCTTTATCATTTTTTTCTTCCTTTTTCTTTTTAGCATTTCTGTTACAATTTTAAAATAATTTAAATAATTTTGGGGGACTGGGAAAAGATCTTTACCAATGCTACATCCAATAGAGAGCTAATATTCAATATATACAAAGAACTCAAGAAGTTAGACTCAAAAGAATCAAATAACCCTATGTAAAAATGGGTAAAAAATTCTGTGTTTATAAAGAATTCAGAAGAGGAATATCGAATGGTTGAGAAGCACATAAAGAAATGTTCTACATCCATAGTCATCAGGGAAATGAAAATTAAAACAACCCTGAGGTTCTACCTCACACCAGTCAGAATGGCTAGGATCGAAAACTCCGGTCACAACAGATTCTGGTGAGGATGTGGTGGGATTGCAAACTGGTACAACCACTCTGGAAATCAGTCTGGAGGTTTTGCAGATAAGTGCATATAGTACTACCTGAGGACACAGCTATACCATTCCTAGGCATATACCCAAAATATTTTCAATAATTTTTAATCTATTGATATTAGTCTATTGTAATGTAATTGTGGTGATACAGGAAAAATTTAAGTAGTTTTCTATTTCTCGTTATGTTTCCTAAGATAGATGATCTGTTCTGTAGTCTAGGCTGGCTTTATGCTAAAGATCTCCCTGCCTCAACACCTCGGCTACTGATATTGTACCATGTACATGCTCACTATAATTTATTGTCATAAACCAGGAAAAAATAATTACATTTTCATTTTCTCACTAGTATTTTAATAATAAATCTTCTCCATTGGTACTCTACATTCTGGAAATGTACCAAGCCCTGTAAGGCTGCACAGGCCTGACTCTACAGCATTCCTGAAACTAGGTCAGGTCAAGAAGATCACAATTTTATAATCTGACTGGGTCACATGATGAGTTAAAACAACCTGAGATATGTGGAGAGTTCCTATCTAACAAAATAAATAAAGAAGCAATAGACATCCAAAATATTTATAAGGTTTGATATCATAACCACTTAATAAATAAACAGTAACAGGTTCTACCCTTGCACATGACCCCCCAGCCATGGGCTTCTGTCCATGATTCCAGTACCAAGGAAGAAATTTCCTATCATAAATTATTACTAAAATATTATTAGAAAATGATTAGTTACCAAATAATAACAAGCATAACACTATTGTACCAGTAAGAATATTTGCTCAGTCCTCTATCATGCAGGATCCAGAATGGTAAGATAAATTTCATTGTATGTATTTGTGAATTTATGTACTTATGTATTTCTGTATTTATGAAATTTTATGAATAAAGAAAAAACTTAGATGTGAGGGAATTGGGGTTGCGTTTAATGGTAGGATTGAAGGATATTTGTTTGAGATGGTGAATTCATCCATCAAGCTGCCTTTTCTCTTCAGCTCATATGAACTAACTCAAAGAAAAGGACTGTGATTGTCTGGAAAGAAAGTAAAGATGATACCCAAAAGTAGGTGGAGATCCCATATTCAGACCACCTCTCAAATAAAGAGTAGATGGTGCTCTACAAAAAGACCTTGCCCAGTACAATGGTTTTGCATCTGTGCTCCCACTGTAACCAGAAGTACCCATTAAGGACATTCATACTCTCCAACTGTCTTCCCATCTCAGGATAAAATTAGAGATGGAAAGTTTCCTTCACTTACCGTAGTGTGGACGGGAAGGAAATATATTTTTCTCACTACTTTCTGTCTCCTGTTTGTCATAGAGTGACAAGCAGTATGAACTTTAGGTTCCAGTAATATTGACTAGTACAATTTCATAGGTGATTTAGTATTTTAAATACACTTTACTTAGTTTCTACATTTCTTTTAGTTAGAAATCATTTTTCATTGTTTTTATATCTTCAGATATGAGTACAGTTAAATTATAAGGAAAGACAATTTCCTTATTTGAGCTTGAAATAAGAATGCTTATCTAGTCATCCATTCGTTGTTAAATATTTTCATATTTAACATATTTCATAACGTTATAAAATAACAAGACAGCTTAAAATCACTTAACAAATTCTACTCAGATTTTTCACTGACATGAGATAGCTGACCTAATTCATTTTACAATCCTTACTTTCCTATTGAAACTCATAACCTATTTAATCATGCTATCCTTAAGACCCACACCATTTCTTTCAAATTTAATTATCCCAGAGGATTGAACATAGAGTATCTTTATGTTCTAGTGTTTCTGAGAAGAAGGGAGTCTAACTTGGGTTGCCTCTTGCTCCTGTTACAAAATTTCACAACTTTGGTTTGTTGGGGAAAGCCAATTAACAAACTTGGACAACCAAAACCCTCACATTTATACCCAGCTCTTAAAAACACTCTAGGCATCCACATTTTGGTCTTTCTTATTCTTGAGTTTCATATGGTCTGTGAATTGTATCTTAGGTATCCTGAGTTTTGGGGCTAATATACACTTATGCTAATATACACTTATCAGTAAGTGAATATCATGTGTGTTCTTTTGTGACTGGGTTACTTCACTCAGGATGGTATTTACTACTTCCATACATTTGCCTAAGAATTTCATGTCATCATTGTTTTTGATAGCTGAGTAGCATTGTGTAAATGGACCACATTTTCTGTACCCATTCCTCTGTTGAAGAACATCTGGGTTCTTTCCAGCTTCCGGGTGTTATAAATAAGACTGCTATGAACATGATGGTGGAGCGTGTGTTCTTGTTATATGTTAAAGCATCTTTTGGGTATATGCTCAGTAGCTGGGCCTTCAGGTAGCACTATGTCCAATTTTCTGAGAAAACTCCAGACTGATTTCCAGAGTGGCTGTACCAACTTTCAGTCCTTCTTAGAAAGGGGAACAAAATACTCACAGGAGAAAATACAGGGACAGAAAGTGGAGCAGAGACTGAAAGAAAAGCCATCCAGAGACTGCCTTACCTGGGGATCCATCCCATATGCAGCCAGGAAACATAGTCACGATTGCTGATGCCAAGAAGGGCTTGCTGAAAGGAGCCTGATATGGTTGTCTCCTGAGAGTCTCTGCCAGAGACTTACTAATACAGACGAGGATGCTTGTGGCTAACCACTGGACTGAGCACAGGGACCCCAATGGAGGAGTTCAAGAAAGACCTGAAGGAGCTGAAGGGGCTTGTAAGCCCATATGAAGAATGACAATATCAAACAACCAGAACCCCCAAAGCTCCCAGGGACTAAACCACCAACCTAAAGAGTACACATGGTTTGACCCATAGCTCCAGCTGCATATGTAGCAGAGGATGGCATTGTTTGACATCAATAGGAGGAGAAGTCCTTGGTCCTATGAAGGCTTATTTCCCTAGTGTAGGGGAATGCTACGGTGATGAGGTAGGAGTGAGTGGGTGGGAGGGAGAGCATCCTCATAGAATTGGGGAGAGGGGAAGGTGGAAGGGGAACTGGGAAAGGGAATAGTATTTGAAATGAAAATACATAAAATAATAATAAATAAAAAAAATACCTCTCTAGGCTTCTTTTCAAGAAGTTTACTCTTTCTCCTCTGGTGAAAATTCTGAATAAAGTCTTTCATGATTGTTTTAGTTTTTCTTCGAGATAATATTTCATCTTATACATGCCCATAACTGTAAATAATTATATAACAAATCCCAGTTATCAATAATTTCCTGAATTTCAATAAAAATGCCAACCTCAAAGAGTCCATTACTTAATTTTAAACAGGAAATCAGCAAACTCAGAAGTTACCACATTCTTTTGGCTAACATATTTACTACTTATGCTTGATAAACATGTTATAGGCCTATACCAGACTGCTCCTACAGCATTGTCTCTCTTCCAATCCCCATCTCCCCTAGACTACACATATCTTTCTCTCCAACCTTTCTTCCCCTATTCTAATCCTGCAGGTATTGCCTGAAATCACACCAGCCATTTGGGAAAAGAAACAGGTAGACTAACTGTAGATCTTCAATTTTATCTACAAATTGACCAAATAGATATTTACAGAACATTTCAGCAAAGCACAGAAGAAAATACCTTCTCTGCATAGCTCATGAAACTCCCCCCAAATTGGCCATATACTATAAACAAAGCTAGTCTCAATAGATATGAGAAAATTTAAAATGCCCTGAATTTATCTTAGCACCAGCAGACTAAAGCTGAATACCAACAACAACAGAAACAACAGAAAGCTTAAAAATTCATAGAGACTGAAAAACTCATTACTGGATAAAAATGGGACAAGACATAAAGAAAGAAATTAAAGACTTTCTAGAACTGAATTAAAATAAATACACATAAACCCCAATTTAAGGAAAAGAAGAAGGCAGTTATAATGGAAAGTTCATACCACCACTAAGTTGCTTCATTAAAAAACAATTGGAGAGATCTCATATTAGTAACATAGCAACATATATGAGCGCTCTATTGGTTCTCAACCTCTTTGTGGGTTGCAACCTTTCTGTGGATCAAAGGACCCTTTCACAATGGAAGAAAGCAAGAAATAAACAAACTTGAGGTTGAAATCAATGAAAAAGAAAACACCACAATATGAGAATCAATGAAACAAAGACTTGGTTCTTTGAGGAAAATCAACAAGATAGAAAAGCTCTTATTCAAATTAACTAAAACGTGGAGAATGTTGAAATTGACAAAATTAGAGATGGAAAATTGGGTATAACAGAAACTAAGCAAATCCAGAGAAAAATAAGGATATGCTTTAAAAACATGTACTCAGGCTAGATACAGTGTCTCAAGACTTTAATCCCAGAATTTGGCACTTTCTCAAACAAACAAACAAAACAAACAGAACAAAACAGAAACCTGTACTCTACCAAAGTATAAAATCCAAAATTGGATATTGTCCTCAATGCTTAGTATTTACCTAAGTTCAATTGAAAGCAGATAAGCAACTGAAATAGATTTATAATCCCTAGTGAAATAGAAACAAAGATTAAAAGTCTACCAACCAAAATATGTCCAAGGCCACACAGTTTTAGCACAGAATTACACTGGAATTTCAAAGAAGAGTTAATGCTAATACTCCTCAAATTATTCTAAAAACTATTAATAGAAGGAACATTGCTCAATTAATTTTATGAGACTGCAGTTACCCTGATACCTTGATGGCTTAAAGACTCAACAAAGACAGAGATTACAAATCAATACCCTTATGAATATAAATTAAAATTTTTTAATAAAGCAATCAAAGAAAATGTAGAAAAGATCACAATCCATCACAATCAAGTAGAATTCATTTCAGAGTTAAGGAAAAGTTGAACATATTCAAATGGATAAATGTATTCCATTGTATAGTGAAATACTAAAATCACACCATTATTTAATTATCTCTAGAAAAGCCCTGATATAAGAGACAGACCTATACACACCAACATTAAGTTAAATAGAAAGAAATTTAAAGCATTTCTACAGATATCAGGAACAAGACAATGCTGTCTATTCTCTTTATGACTATTCAACAAGGAGCTAGAAGTCTTAGCTAGAGCAATAAGACAACTGAAAAATTAAGAGGATATAAATTGGAAAGGAAGATGTCAAAGTATCTTTATTTACAGATGATGACAGTATAAATGAGTGGCCGTAAAATGTACTGCTTATAAACAATTTCGGCTGGATACAAATTTAACTCACTAAAATAAGTATACACAACCTTGGCTTTCTCTGGAACACAGCTCTTTGTGTTCTCAGAAAACACTTCCCAGAAGATTTCACATCAATGATGCTGGTCTCTTCTTAGTCACCGCTAATTTCTTAGCTCCAGCTGACCAGCATCAATAGTCCCAGTAACTCAAAGGTTTGCTTTAGTAGTTCTGGTATCTTCTTAATCACAGCTGATTCTACAGCCCCAGCTAATCAAAACCACAGAATCTTCACAATCAAAATAGCAACAGCCCTGGTAAGAGTCTTTAATCTTCCCTCTGAAATTTCACAAGCCAGGGCTCCATCTTCTGCACTGTTCTCAACATTATCTTCCAAGTTCCTACGGAAGCTATTAATATCCCAATGGCTCTTCTAGCCAAAGTTTCAAAGTCGTTCCACAGTCCTCCCCAAAACATGGTCAGGTTGTCACAGGAATACCCTACTATGCCAGTACCAATTTGTCTTAGTTAGGGTTTCTATTCTTGACAAACATCATGACCAAAAAGCAAGATGAGGAGGAAAGGGTTTATTCAGTTTACACTTCCATGCTGTTCATCACCAAAGGAAGCCAGGACTGAAGCTCAAGCAGGTCAGGAAGCAGGAACTGATGTAGAAGCCATGGAGGGATGCTCTTTACTGGCTTGCTCCCCCTGGCTTGCTCAGCTTGCTTTCTTACAGAATCCAAGATCACCAGCCCAGGGATGGCACCACCCACAATTGGCTGGGTCCTCTTTCCTTGATCACTAAGTGAGAAAATGCTTTAGAGCTGGGTCTCATGAAGGCATTTCCACTAAGGCTCCTTTTCTGTCATAACTCCAGTTTGTGTCAAGTTGACATGCAAAACAGTACACCATAAAACTGAGAAATTAAGCTGATTGCCATAAATTTTACTTCTAATCAAAAATATATAGAAAGAAAAAAAAGAACGGATAAAGAAAATGTGATGTGCTTACAAAATAGATGATTGCTCAGCAATTAAATGAAAATGAAATCCACAGGCAAATGTGTGGAACTAGGAAAAAATAATTATCCCAAGGGAAGTAACCTAGACCTGGAAATATAAACATGGTATACGTGCACTTTTGTAGATGCTAGTTGTTAAGTCAACTATAGCTGAGGTATAATTGGTACAACCACAGAGTTAGATATAGAATGAGGTTCTAAGGAGTGCAGACAGGTCTCCTTAGGAAAGGAAAATAAAATAGATAGTTATGGATGGATAGGGAAGGAATGGAATGAGAAGATCAAGTGGGGATCTGGAGAGAAGGAACAAGGAAGTATGGGAAGAAAACAGATTTAAGAGCCATTTGAGGGTAGGATGAAAAATCTAATATAGTAGATTTCTAAAGTGAATATATATGTAAAGATCTAAATGGAGTTCTCCCCACCAAATAGTGGGGGATACAGAGCTCTACTTAGAGATCCCTTGTCTCCAAATGAAGCTTCTTGTGCTTAGAAAGAGTAACATCTGAGTTGTTGCCCAAAGGGGTTCCACGTGAACACCTTAATACTTCAGCCTAAGGTTATTTTCTACACACTGATGCTAAGGCCCCATTGTTGAGGACTCCACCTACACAACTCATAGAACATGAAGAAATAAAGCTGTTCTTGCATAGAGCCTTTAACCCTATGTGCTAGCATCTTTGGGAAGGTTTTTTGCTACCAAAGAAGAAACTTAAACATCAGACCAGATACAAACCCTTTGACTTATAACGGTGGCCCAACACTAAAATACGCTAGTGTAGTATAGCATAGAGTTTTGGGAGTAAACAACTAAGCCGAATATACAAAATGAGACCAATAACCAGTATGGCCTGGGTGACCAAAAACCTGAGATGAGACAGCTCAGAGACCTAGGATAAAAGAAAATACTACTGTTCTGCTAAAGGAATGTGGCCATGAAATGACTCCTGATGACTTTCTATTATACTCATAAATAAATGTCTTGCTCAACCAGTGTCAGAGAAGTTTTTCCCTGCAGCAAATGGTAGTAAATACAGCAATCTACAGTCGGACAATGTGCAATGAGTGACAGACCTCAAAACACTCGATACTAAATGTGATGTCTCCACATGCTTACAGCTCAGAGAACCCTGTGGACAGGTAGTATAAGAGGCAGGGGGCACGGAGGACAGTAAAGAAAGAAGCCCTTCTAAGTCAACAGGACTGGTACACATATAAACTCAAAGACTGAAGCAATATGCACACGGCCTACGTGGTACTGTACTGGATAGAGTCCCAGAGATGAAAGGAGAGGAGAACACGTTTCCATTCCTAACCCAGAGGATGCCTCAAACTGATAATCACTTACTAATGAAAATTTAGTTTTCTCCAAAGGAGTCGCACTGTAGAAACAAACTACTCTTTTTTTACTCCCCTCCCCACCCCCAAAACAAACTACTCTTAAGACTAGGCAAAAGGACTGGAGAAGCAGAGCAACCGCATTGGAAGAACAACATAGTCTGGCCTGACCACCCAGTTCTCCCGGGTCTAGACCACCAACCACGGAGTGTACCTGGAGGGACCCATGGCTCCAGATACATATGTAGCAGAGGATGGCCTTGCCTGACAGCAATGGGAGGGGAGGCCCTTGGTCCGGAGGAGTCTTGATGCTTCAGCATAGGGGCATGCCGAAGTGGTGGGCAGGGGAGGGTGGGTGGGTGGGGGAGCACTCTCATAAAGGCAATGGAGAACAGAGCGGGGAGGGCAGATGTGGGATGGGGGAGTTGGGGGAGGGGTAACTGGGAAGTGGGATATCACAGGATGAGAGGTGTTGGAGGAGGACTGGAAAATGGAATATCATTTGAGATATAAACAAATGGAATGATTAATTTAAAAAAAAATTAAAAAATGAACAGGCTGTGCAAAGCAGTTGTTGTTCAACAGAAAAGAAACTCGAAGGCATCTTTGGATACTCCCTGTCTTATAACGTCATCTCAAGTTGTTTTTTTAATTTTATCTTATTGTTATTTACTATTTTATTTTGCTTCATTTTTATATAATTTATTTTTCTTTTTTTTAACCTTATAGGAGATATATATATATATATATATATATATATATATATATATATATATATATATATATATATCTTCCAGTTTAGTGTTTCTATGGGATTCCTAAGTGTGGGGATGAGAGGATCTCTGAGTCTCTATTTGTTTCTTGTATCTTTTCTTAGTCTCTCTTCCTTCTGTTGTTTTATTTTGCTTTTTTGTTTTGTTTTGTTTGTGTTTGTTTGCTCTTGTTTATTCCAATGTGTTTGCTTTTTTATTTTGTGGGCTTTTAATATTTATTTTGCTTTTATTCCTTACAAGGCTGAGAGACAGAAAGCCAATGAATCTGGATGAGAAGGGAGGTGGGGAGAAAAGCTTAGGAATAGATGAAGGGAAAACTATAATCAGAATTTAATAAATGAGACAAATAAAGAAAAATACCTTTAAAAAGAAGCATGTTGTATTTTTATCACTTGCATTACAACATCACATTAAAAACAAAAGCTTTTCTGTATATTCCTTTTGGTTCTGCAATGCCTGATGCAATACAGAAAAATTAATTCAAAGTGTGATAATTCATGGGCACAACTACTCTGATATACATGATGAGTTGCCATAAGAGATATCAATAAGTTATAAGACAAAGATGGATGTTCTATCCTGTGATGTGTATAAAATGTACATATGCATCCTCCTGGGCTCACAACAAACACATGCTGACATACACACAATTTTCTTTTAATTGCTTTAATTTAATGCTGGGGGTGGGGCATACCTTTAATCCCAGCACTAGAGACAGAGGAAAATGGATCTCTGAGTTCAAGGTCAGCCTGTTCTACAGAGTGAATTCCAGTAAAGCCAGAGAAACCATGTAGTCAAATAGATAAATAAATAAGTAAATAAATAAATAATAAGCAAGCGTGCAAACAAAATAAATCAACTGATAAATATGTAAAAATGCTTTATTTTAAATATATTTAATACATATGATAAAATATTTCATAATATTTTTATTTAATAGCATTCTATTTTCCACATATACAGCTAATTAAATCTGTTCATGCAGCTTTCCCCCAAGCTGGGGCATCTGCACCCTTTGTGTTTCTGGTGTAAATTACGTGGATTCTGTGCTTTGAAACCAGCTTGATAAATCTATTACTAAGTAACTCCTGAAGGGCATTCTGACCAGTGATCCATGAATCTTCAGTTTCTCAGAGACTACAGCTGCAGTAATAAACTCATGGGTGAGAACTTCCTTGCAGTTTGTTGCAAGCAGCATTGTCAAACAGGAATAGATTGTTAAGCTTTGCCTTTTTACCACTCCTTGTTGGTCTTTCTTGGACAACTTTTCAGCACCTTTCTTCCTTGTAATGCTTGGATGGTATGACAAAGCTAGAAGAGTGGTAACAACCATCGTAGTCTTGGTAAGATGTTGGACAACAGCAGCAGCGACAGCCCAATGAACCCAAAAGACCCAATGAGATCATAAGAAAAATATGTAAATATTTTAAGCATGTATACTGAATCATGTAGTAGACTGTGTGTGTTTTCAATATTCTTTAAAATCTACGTGGGAACAACAGTGCAAGAAGATAAAAGAGGAGATAGTGAGTCAAGAGGAGCCTAAATATACCTTAATAATAAGTAATGAAAGTAGGAGAAACCATTATGATGCCTTCATTTTTGTAAATAATCTGTACTTTATAACAGATATTCTATACAGGTATGTTTATTGAAAGTAGACTATAAGGTTTTTAACAGAGTGTTTGTGAGGAACATGTAGAAATATATAAATATATAATGACATTAGTTGTATATATCTCTTAATTAAGCTATTGTAAATAACTCTGCTGGTTTTACTTATTTATGTTTTATAGCTAGTCTAGAGGGTGAATGCATTACTGGAATAAATGGAGGTTTTCAGAAGAAAATGAGAAGGGCCAGCTGCATATATTTATAGCATCTATTGCTCAGTCAAAGACGAAATAGCACATACAGAATGTATTTTTTTTTTGAACCAGGAGCTCTGTGTACATTTCACAGAATCCTTGTGGTAATCTCTTAGATTTGTACAGTTATCTCCATAAGCCAAAGCCCTCAGTGGGATGTGAATATGGAATGACGAAATAATGAGTTGGGGTTTAAATTCTTTATCCCTGATTTTAAAACCAATTGATTTTGAAATGCCTTAGCAATCCTAGACTATGTGTCCTAGCCTCAGCATAAGAAGTCATGCAGACATTTACCAGAAAGCATGCAAATCACTTCCTCCAGCTGTTTATTGTTCTGGAAACTGGGTCACCACCTTTGCATCCAACTGGTGCCATGGTTCACAGAACACAACTGTCATCCACCTGGTATCAATGTACCCACATTCCTATACTTGATCCCACTATCCTCCAGTGCCTGTGGTTTTGGAACTATAATCTGTGCTCTTATCTCAGCAGTAAATCTGTGACTTTATTCTTCACAGCAGTAGGCTCCAGGTGTCGTAGAGGGGCACACACACACACACACACACACACACACACACACACACACACACACACACCTCTTCTCTCTGAAATGCTGATACTGAATGGCTTCTTCATCATTTGTCATCTCTGTGTTGAGTAGATTTTTGTCATTTCCTGCTTACCTAAAGAAAAGGGACCCATGAATGAGAAAAGCAGTTGATAGAATTAGAATGCACTGTTCTTGTTATTTTCAGTGCAATTGGTCCCAATTTGAATGCACCACCCATCCATTAGCCCTTTTCAAAGAAAAATCGCTTTCCTAAAATCAGTGTATCAAAATAAAAGCACAGACTGGAGAGGACAAATCCAGCTCCATCCTCTTTCCACCATAAAAGAAAAATTAAAAAGATAAGTGCTATAAAGGTGCACATGTCTTCTAGTTTGAGGACTTGCAAGAAAAAGGATCTGTCACTGATATCCTAAGGGTATAATGGATTTATTCCATTTGAAAGAGAAAAGCATGGTGTCTTTTACACTGATTCTACAAAAAGAATAAAACGCAAGCTTAGCAAGGGCAGTGCTTAACATGCATAGAATTACAATCCATTGTGTTGTCACCTCTGCCTTTGTTGGTATTTTCTCTAGATCAGAGAGTCTCCATAATGTATTCTAGTCCTTCAGAATCAGATTTCATGTCTGATTATTTCTGATGAAAGCTACCAAATGAGACCCCTGCCATGTCCACCTATATCAGATTTCATTCATATTAAACCAGAGTGTGCATCTAAAAAGATATGTGGATAAAGTTTATAATAAACACCAGATATCATCCCATCTCAGATATTTCCCATAAATGTATATGGTAATTTATAATTTTAACCCAGACAGCTTTTAAGCTTCATTTCTTTTCTGTTGTAGTTTTTAAATGATGTCTTCAAATAGTCTAAATTCACTGCATTTTCCTAAAGGAAAACAACCAAATTAGACTCTATATTAAATATTTTAACTGGTCATTTTTCATCCTTTCCTTTATATCTTTTTTCCTACATCAACTCCCAACACCATATGTTTCTATTCAGCTCTCCCTAAAGCGACTTTGCAGTTTGCACATTCCAGTTGTTCTCCTAAACCACTCTCTTTGTGAGAATAAAACAAGCATTGGACTTCATTGTACTTTTTCTTCATTCTATTATTTCTCTTCAAATGAATCTCTGGCTTATTTTCAAATTTAGCACAATTCATATTTAAGGCATACTATGTTGTATCACAAACCCTCAGAAGCTGGTGCCCATTTTGAATTGTAAAATCTATTTAATACATCTCTAAGAGTCCCCGAGTTATCCCAAAGTAGTTCAAAAGTCCAAGTTTAACATCTTTTGTGAGACAAGAAAGAAAGAAAGAAAGAAAGAAAGAAAGAAAGAAAGAAAGAAAGAAAGAAAGAAAGAAAGGAAGGAAGGAAGGAAGAAAAAAGAAAGAAAGAAAGGAAGGAGGGAAGGGAGAAAGAAAGACAAAAAGGGAGAGAATGGAGAAAATAAGAAAGAAAAAGGAAGGCAAAAGAAAAAAAAGGAATCTGGTAGCTTTGGATTCCTGTAAAATCCAACTGAAATTACCCTGCTCCAATACACACTGACATAGCATAAACATTTCTATTTCCAATAGATGAAATGAAGGCATAGAAAGGAGAACAGGAAGCAAATGATTAAAATACAGCAGGAGTAACAGTAGTTCCACAGTCAAAACATGGGGCAATTAGAAGATTTGTGATTCAAGGGGTCAACAACTTTGTCCCTACAAACCTTAGGCTATGACCTAAGAATTTATTCTGTGAATTTCAGGAGCAAACTGTCCAAAGATCTACCATCTCTAATTTTCAGTGCTCACTTTCACTGTATCTATGGCTTCACTCATATCTTCATAATCTGCCCTCTCAATTACTTGATAAAGGCTTTGTGACCTAGCTACACATCCCTTGGTTTCCATTCTTTCCTTTGAAATCATGGTGAACACCTACACAATCCTTAATTCTTGGGTTCTACATCTTGGATCATTGGCATTACCTAAACAACCAAAGCCTATTGGCAGTTTGAATAGTGCGTAGCCCATCTTATGCAATTATTTCAATGGCTTCTGAGTTATAGATGTCTGAAAATCCACAGCAGTCTATGGACCCCTATAACAATGGGGAAGCCAGCCTCTCCTTTCAGCAGTCTTTTTTTTTTTTTTTTTTGATATTTTTTATTTGCATTTCAAATGTTATTCCCTTTCCAGGTTTCCCAGGCACAACCACCTATTCCATCCCCCTCCCCTTCTTCTATAAGGGTGCTCCCCCTCCTCAACCAACCCCACTCCCCTGCCCCTGATATTCCCCTACACTGGGGGGTCTAGCCTTGGCAGTACCAAGGGCTTCTCCTACAATTGGTGCCCAACAAGGCCATCCCCTGGAGCCATGGGTCTGTCCGTGTAGTCTTTGGGTAGTGGTTTAGACGCTGGGAGCTCTAGTTGGTTAGTATTGTTCTTATGGGACTGCAAGCCCCTTCAGCTCCTTCAATCCTTTCTCTAATTCCTCCAATAGGTACCTCATTCTCAATTCAGTGGTTTGATGCTAGCATTCACCTCTGTATTTGACATGCTCTGGCTGTGCCTCTCAGGAGACAGCTATATCAGGCTCCTGTCCGCATGCATGTTCTTAGCTTCATCAATATTATCCAGTTTTGGTGGTTGTATATATATATGTGGATTGTATACCCATGTGGGGCAGGCTCTGAATGGCCATTTTCAGTCTCCACTCCAAACTTTGTCTCCATGTCCCCTCCTATGAATATTTTTATTCCCTCTTTGTAAAAGGACTGAAGGATTTGCACTTTGGTAATCCTTCTTTTTGAGCTTAATGTGGTCTGTGGATTGTATCTTGGGTAATTCGAGCTTTTTGGCTAATATCCACTTATCAATAAGTGCATACCAAATGTGTTTTTCTGTGATTGAGTAACCTCACTCAGGATGATATTTTCTAGTTCATTCTATTTGCCTAAGAATTTCATGAAGTCATTGCTTTTGATAGCTGAGTAGTACTCCATTGTGTAAATGTACCACATTTTCTGTGTTGAAAGGCATCTGGGTTCTTTCCAGCTTTGGCTATTATAAATAAGGTAACTATAAACATAGGGGAGCGTGTGTCTTCACTGTATACTGGAGCATCATTTGGGTCTATGCCCAGGAGTGGTATAGCTGTGTCCTCAGGTAGTGGAATGACCAATTTTCTGAGAAGCCTCCAGACTGATTTCCAGAGTGGTTGTGCCATCTTGTAATGCCACCAACAATGGAGGAGTGTTCCTCTTTCTTCACATTCTCACCAGCATCTGTCATCACCTGAGTTATTTGGGACTATTGTGAAGGGTGTCGTTTCCTTAATTTCTTTCTCAGCCTGTTTACCCTTTGAGTAGAGGAAGGCTACTGACTTGTTTGAGTTAATTTTATACCCAGCCACTTTGCAGACATTGTTTATCAGACTTTGTAGTTCTCTGGTAGAACTTTTGGGGTCACTTAAAAATACTATCATGTCATCTGCAAATAGTGATATTTTTACTTTTTCCTTTTCGATATGTATCCCTTTGACCTCCTTTTATTGTCTGATTGCTCTGAATAAGAATTTGAGTTCTATATTGAATAAGAAGCGAGAGGGTGGGAAGCCTTTTCCAGTCCCTGATTTTAGTGGGATTGCTTCAAGTTTCTCTCCATTTAGTTTAAAGTTGGCTATTGGTTTGCTGTATATGGCTTTTACTATGTTTAGGTATGGGCCTTAAATTCCTGATCGTTCCAGGACTTTTATCATGAAGGGGTGTTGAATTTTGTCAAATGCTTTCTCAGAATCTAGTGAAATGATCATGTGGTTTTTTATTTCTTTGAGTTTGTGTACATCGTGTATTACATTGATGGTTTTCTGTACATTGAACCATCCCTGCATCCCTGGGATGAAGCCTACTTGATCATGATGGATGATCGTTTTGGTGTGTTCTTGGATTCGATTTGTGAGAATTTTATTGAGTATTTTTGTATCAATACTCATAAGGGAAGTTGGTCTGAAGTTCTCTTTCTTTGTTGGGTCTTTGTGTGGTTGAGGTATAAGCATAATTATGGCTTCATAGAGGGGATTGGGTAGCACTCCTTCTCTTTCTATTTTGTGGAATAGTTTAGACAGTATTGGTATGAGATCTTCCATGAAGGTCTGATGGAATTCTGCACTAAACTCATCTGGTCCTGGGCTCTTTTTTGTTGGGAGACTTTTAATGACTGCTTCTTTTTCTTTAGGAGCTATGGAACTATTTAGATGGTTTATCTGACCCTGATTTAACTTTTGTAATTGGTATCTTTCTAGAAAATTGTCCATTTCCTCCTGATTTTCCAGTTTTGTTTTGTATAGGCTTTTGTAGTAGGATCTGATGATTTTTTGAATCTCCTCAGATTTAGTTGTTATGTCTCCCTTTACATTTTTGATTTTGATAATGTGGATATACCCTTTGTGCCCTCTGATTAGTCTGATTAAGGTCTCATATATCTTGTGATTTTCTCAAAGAACCAGCTCCTTATTTTGTTGATTCTTTGTATAGTCCTTTTTGTTTTAACTTGGTTGATTTCAGCCCTGAGTTTGATTATTTCTTGCCTTCTACTCCTCTTGGGTGTATTTGGTTGTTTTTGTTCTAGAGCTTTCAGGTGTGCTGTCAAGCTGCTGATGTATGCTCTCTTGCTACTCCTTTATATCCTAGATCCCAGAACTATAAATGATAGTTTTATTTCCTCAGTTACAGTGATGATGAGAGCTGTACCTAAGCTATGTGAATACAGGGCTAGGGCTGAACCCAGAGCATTTCCTTCTCTGTTCTAACTATCCATAGGCCTAGGGCTAAAGGCTTTTAGTCTCTGTATGATCTTCCAAGCTGACTACTTCAATATGGATTTTCTCAGTTTGGGACTAAATTGTTTTGGCTGGCCTCCATACTAACTTGGCAATATGTCCTAATCTTCTGAATTCTCATTCTCTGGCACTTTCTTTCTTTTGCTTTGTCTAGCTTAATCTCTCTACAGCCTATGTAAAACTGTTCTAGTAAAACTGCCACACGTGCATGTGTACATAGGCGTGAGTGCATATCACCCTATCACATTACCCTTTTCTCTCTGCTTTTCAGTATCCTCTCTTCTTCTGCTATTCTTGGATGTGTTGAGAGTACCCTATCTCTGACTCATTCTGTCAAATCTTTCTCTGATGCATCACTTTGTCTGCCCATGGATGCTTCCTTCTACAAACTATCTTTACATTCAATGTTAGGGAGTAAAGGTGTGCATAAAGGCATGTCTAATTCTAGTCAGATCATACTATAATCCAGGTCATGTTTACTTTCTGGCTGGATGATAACTTCAAATATGATCTCCTGTCAGGGGAACCATATTGCTGGATTAAACTTCTTCTGCACACAATGACTGAGTTTCACTCCTGCTATCATTGGTTATTGTCATATTCCAAGGAGCAATGGCTCATTTTCATGGGATTCATCCAGGCAATCACTGCTTCATTGCACTGAGATTTTCGTCTAAACTTTAATACTTAAAACTGACATATCTTTTCAAATGTTTCACTGTAAACATGAATAAAAGCAACTGAGTAGGAGCATCCATTAAAACCCCCTCCAACATTTGCTTCTGTCTTCCTAAGCATAAAGCATCCTGGTATTCACAAAAAGCAATCAAGTTCTCTGCCACAGTGTGATATAGTAACTTCTAGTCTACTTCTCAGTAGGTTGTTGCCTGACATCTGAAACCACATGATCCCGGCCATCATGCATGCATTCTTACTTGCCACCTTCTGCCCTGATCACCTAGAATCACTCATTACACAATGTTTGTCTTCCCTGATTTTCCAAAGTCTCACAGAGTGTGAAGAAAACCTCTTGTATGCTATGTGAGAGCATCACCTGTCAAATTTGATTGGCCAATGAGCTGAGGAGGAAATAGGAGTTGGAAATTCTGGTAGGGAGAGAGAAACTCTGGAAAGAGTCACGTGCGGAAAAAGATTTGCCCTGCACTCTGGGGTCACAGAGGCACTCAAAAAATAGAATAAATGAGAAAATTCAGTTATAAGCTAGTTGGGGAACAAGCCCAAGCTTTGACCTAGGCATTTATTCATATATTATTCAGATATAATTTAGTATGAAAGTCATTATTTTGGGAACTGGAGTGTGAGTGGAGAAGTCTATGGTTACATAGAAGCAAGTCCCAAAGACTTCTAAATTACAGTATCAGGTAGTTAGGGCAGGAACTTCACTTCTCCAGAACCAATATTCTGGCATAGATGTGTTCAAGATATGCAGCTCTGAAAAAATCCCAGAATAAAATAATGGTAAGTCTCCATGGCAGCATAACTGTGTCTTAGGGTTTCTATTGCTAGGATGAAACCCCACAACCAAGAAGCAAGTTGGGAAGGAAAGGGTTATTCAGCCAGCATTTCTAGATCATAGTTCATCATAGGGGAAGATCAGGATGGAAACTCAAGCAGGCCTGGACCTGGAGGCAGATGCTGACACAGAGGCCATGGAGGGGTGCCCATTACTTGCTTGCTCCTCATGGCTTGCTCAGCCTACTTTTTCATAGAACCCAGGACCAACAGCCCAGGGGTGGCACCACTCCCAATGCACCAGGCCCTTCCCCACTCACTGACCCCTAATGGAGAACATACATTACAGCTGGATCTCCCAAAGGCATATACATAACTGGGGCTCTTTGCTTTCTGATGACTTTAACTTGTGCTAAGTTGACACAAAAGCAACCAGTACAACTGATATTTTCTAAAATTGGTAAATTAATATAAAAACGAAAACTAGCCTTCTTCTAACTCACCATCCTCTTCCTCTGAATCTTTGGTAGTAACACAGGTTCTGGGATGAGGATTTAAGTTTGAATGCTAATAAGAATAAAATAAGCCTGTGGACTCTAATGGGAATATGAGGAGGAGTCAGTATTTATTTTATATACCCAAGACTGCCTCAGTAATTTATTTATTAATTGAAGTGTTATGTAAGAATACATGACAACGGCTTATTACATTATTTTAAAGATGCTCCAAACACTTGGCCACAATACTGAAATATATGAAACACTAAACTACACAAAAATATCTGAATGCTGCAGAGGTAGAACTCTGTGAGGTGCAGACTGAGAACTCCAGGACAGTGCACAGCATTATTTGCATAACACATTTTCCCAACCTATATAAATGTTACCTCTTTAAAATGTATTCACGGGTAATGTGAGGAACAAATGGTGGTCACATTAAGTAAATGTTTATCAAAGGAAATTGTAAATTAAAGTCGATCTTTTATCAAAAGGAAAAACATGCAATCAAATGAACACATTATAGAACTAACCATAAATTGTGAGAATTTTAGAAATATGGATTCCATCTTTATTACCTTGTTTGTTGCTATTTTAAATTCCCAACAGAGCAATGTAGACATTATTAGAATCCTGGAATATAAATGGTTTAAATTAGAATTTCAAGACTGGCTTTTAAATCAATAAAATCGTGATTCATGAATTAAATGTTGCTAAGCCAGTATACCAAATTGCTAAAATATTTCCCTAGATTCAACAAGTTGAAGCTCATTGAAAAGAATAGCAAAGTTTTCTTTCATCACTTTGCTAAAAGGGTAAAATTGATATAGTTATATTTAGTTTAAAATGTGTCAGAAGTTAATAGATGGTTTTACAAGCAGGAAACTAGTTAACACTGGGAAAGATGGAGAGCTATTAATAGAGAAGGCATCATTTGTTTTTAGTGTTGGTAATCTTATGTATTTTGACCTGAATAATGGCCTTGTTGTTATTTGCTGAAAATCTCTTGAGTCATACAGTTGTGGTTTTGGCTACTGTGACAGATAAATTCATTTGTTAGGGTATATATATTATGAGAACTTTTTATATAAAATGAAATTTTCATAGGTAAGATTTGGAGAACAAAGTGAATTTGAGGAGTGTTTTAGCTGATATGCAAGCTTTATTATTACATGGAAATACTATTTTCTTGTTTGTCTTTACAATAATAAAAATTCTGTCTGTCTTTCTATATTAGCTTTTGTTGTTGTAAAAATATAAAAAATAAAAAACAGTATTGTTGTTGTCTTTTATCTCGCTAGGTCCAGCACCGCGGTGCCCCAAGATATCTGCTAGACATCTTGGAGGAAACACATCCCAACTCCTCGGCGGCCCAGTGTCTCCTGCCGCCGCACACTTTGTTACACTCAAATCGTCACATAAAAGAATACACAACACAATAATCTTTGACCCAATTGGTAAGATATAATTGCCCACCTAAACAAATAAAGCCCAGTACCATCCATCCCTTAACAACATTTGTAACAACCTGTAAAGGTACAGCGTGGAATCTTAATGTCACCCGCCATATTGTCTTGCCACGGCTTTTCTCTCTCTCTCTCCCTCTCCTCTCCTCCTTTCCATTCCAGTCTCCTCCTCTTCCTTCAAACTTCTCTCTCACCCATCCTTCCTTCTCCTCCAATGACAGGCCTCCTTCTATCCTGTACCTGTCCCTCACCTGTATTTTACAAATTCAATGGGGAGAAGTTTCTGGTGAAGTCACCTGATTCCTGAGTATGTGACTAGGCAGCTGTCCCTGGGGCAGTGGAATTAGCATCAAAATACAGATAACTCCAGGGCAAACCACAATAAGCTTTCACTCAGCAAAATAAATGTCCAAATGGCTACATTCCTCTCCTCTCTTATAAATGCTATCTTTCTGTGACTCTTTGGCATTTCCATGTGCACAGCAGTATAATTGGTATTGTTTACAAGATACCACTCTGTGAAATGGTCATGACAGAAAAAAAAAAAAAAGCTTTTTTTTTTTTTTTTAAATTGGGTATTTTATTTACATTTCAAATGTTATTCCTTTTTCTGGTTTCCTGTCCCTAAGCCCCCCTAAAACCTCCCCCCTCTCCTACTATAAGGGTGTTCCCCTCCTCATCCACCTCACAGCCCCTGACATTTCTAACTTACGTTTTGTTTCTAGTCTACCAAAGACTCCCAAGCATTTCTCCCAGGGATATAATAAAGTGTTGGTCCCTGCTAAGGTTGAAGTCTAGGGCACCTGGACACCACAAGGGAAGAAGTGGGAAAGTGGAACAACAGTCTATTTGTCTAGGAAGCCATGTACCAAACCAGCCAATAAATTTTATGCTAGGTTTACCTCAGTTATGACATCACCTTTGGAAATAACAAGAGAAGAAAAATGAAAACTTGAACTTCTGTACTTTAAACATGTGGAACATATTCCACAAGTTATGATATTTATAATATTTGTGAAGGACAAATCAAGCCAAAAAATGTGGGTTAGAGCAACCTGCCAGGAAAAAATATTCTAGAGAACTCTTCAAGAACAACTTGATTTTTGTTGTTGTTGTTGTTGTTGTTGTTGTTGTTGTTGTTTTTGTGGTAAACATTACAGGCTAATTATGGGTCTAAGTTCAAAGACAACAAAGATCCAGGTGACTATTTCCTGGAAGCCTAAAGACTCTGAGAGATGAACTGGAATGAGCAAGGTTACCCCTAGTGCACATCTTATAATTCAAAAGATCACAAGAATGCAGGTATTTGACCCACTGATGACAAAGAGAATGACATAGATGTCCCATCAATGACCCTGTATAGATTTTAAGATCATCTTTTCCCATTAATGAGCCTAGAGATGCTGTTCCATCTGCTGTCTATTCCTAAATTATGCAATGAGCTTTATTTCATAGTACAATAGCACTACGGGACTGCAGAGGAGGGACTGTGCTGGGGTCAATATCAAAAGCTGTGAGAACTCTACTAAAAACTCTTAGCAAACAGTAGGAAACCTCAAGAGCTTCACAAATCAGGAAGCAGAACATGGATTGAAATAAATTAAGTTTAAAGGTGAGATCACATATTGAGCAGGAAGACAAAACTTCTCCAAAAAAAGATGCAGCAAACAGTAACAGAAATTTTAATGCAGCAATTAGCTTGTGTCAGTCACTGTGGCAAGCGTTTAAATAAATCCTGCCATTTAGTTTTCATAAAATACTTTCATTTGAAATGTGCATGGCTGCTCTTGCAGAGGATCTGGGTTTCGGTCCCAGCATGCACATGGTTCTGTAGAAACCAGTCACACGCATGTTGCACATCCATACATACACACAGGTAAAGCATTCACAGCCACACAAGTAAATAAAGAATAAATATACATACATGTAAGTATTTGTGAGTATATATACATACATACTACATGTGTGTGTGAGTATGTGTGTACCAACTAAAACAGATCATGAAATCTTACATGAGCATTAAGGTGTCAAAAGACTAACTCAGGAAAGATGCAGGACACTTGGGTCGTCTGTTGACCAACCAGGATTCTAAGTTATGTGTAATCCTAAAGTAATCTGTTTAGCGTTCCATTAAGTCCAGTAAGGTTTACATCCCAAACATTAAAATATCTGGCTATTAAAGTGGCTTGTCACCATTTCTGTGACTATGGGCAATTATATTAATGTTAGTATCATATTTTTCATGAAAATAACACTAGGATATTCCAAGAAGCATAATTAGGATTAATTGAGAGTGACATTATCAATAAACTTGCTAAAGTGCCACAGTTGATACTGTGGGTTTCTTCAGGTTATCATAGCCACAGAAATGATTCCTTGCTCTGTTTAATGTTGGAGCTGAAGACACTGGTTACTTGCAATTTCCATTTTTAATTACTCAGCCCTGTAGTTGGTACCAAACACTTCCTGCTTTACAGCATTTATCCATTCCTGTTCCCTCTGCCTGTTGTATTCTAGATTTCCGTGTGTAGAAGAGTTGTGTGTCTTTACTCCCTGTTGCTACTCAATCATGAGCTATCATTAGGGCTGGTGTTATTACAACTGCAAATCTATCACATAAACAAATTTAAAAAGGTCACATGTAGCATGAATCACTCTGCCACTTTACAATCAGGATTCAGTGCCTTCCACAAAATTATACTGTGTGCCTCATGTGTGGGAAGTTTTAAATTATGATTTTCTTTTACATTTAAAATCACAGATATGTGGATATACAAACACATAAAGCTATTTTTTGCCACTTCACATCTGGTAGGAGTCTGAGTCACAGCTTGTATTTGCTTCAGTCAGGCTGGAACTGTTCTCTAAAAAAATGTTAAGCATCATCTTTAAGAATCTGTTCCAAACATCAGATCAAAATCACATAGATAACTAATATAAACCAAGATTAAAGGAAGCTTTATAGTGTATCTAATTATAAGAAAGAAAAACAGCTATATTTTATATGTGCTGTTTCTTTTAAAAAGAAAAATATCTGATTTAAGTTTTCTTCAGGAATAACAAAGCTTTCTTCTTACCAAAACGAACACCCAATGTCTAATTCTGATGTGCCGTACATCTGATGCAGCTTTTCCTACCATATGTAAACTGAATTTATCCACTTTTTTAAAAAAATCATAGGCTGCAAGGAAACATCAAGTTGAAAATCCACATCAAGGATTTGGCTAACTCTGTTATTTAAAAAATACAGCATTGAGATTAAAAAAAAAAACCAGTATTTAAATAATTGGGCCAAACTCAGTCTTGCATAATCATGGACATGATATCAGAGATATAAAACCCTCTCTATTAACTCTCTACCATCTCTTATGTAAAACACATGTAACACACTGAGTTTAGCGGAATTGTACTAGATTTGAAATGTGTGACCCTATACTATCAAATTATTTCTGTTCATTTCTATTCACAACTGAATAGACTTGGCTTGTAAGCTTTATTTTTTTTTAAATTCAGAGTAAAAACTCAAGTCTTTAAAATAAGATTGCTACCATGTTATCTTTTCTTCTACTATTTTACCTTGTGTTTTATTTATGTTTGTACTTTATTTTGGGTCAAAATTTGTAATCCAACACCGTCATCCTCTCCACTTTGGAAGAGATGCGTGTTTTCAACTGGCACTTGATCAGATGGGCAGAGAATTCAATGCCATAGATCTTTTCTGTTCAGCTTTTGCTGCTGCCCAATGCCACTAACACTTTTTTCCTGACAAATTCTAGAAATAACAGCTGTGGACCAGTTAAAGGCATGAATTTTCTAGAAATTCTCTTCCATTGATTGGAAATAGCATGAAATATGCATAATATGTTAGAGCAAAGCCCAAAGTTATACCCCATCCCGTGTACACCAGTGCAGATGACTCGGTTTTCTCTCCATCCTTTGGAACTGTAGGAAACATTGAGGAGACCGTTGGATCCACTGAGAACCACCGCTCTAAGGAGCGACACTTTTGTCAGGCAGTAGGACCCAGGGAGTAGTCTTTTCTCTGCTTTGCTGTACAAAACCCGGACAATATTCACTGCTTGCAGCTTTCATGCAACCTTAATTTGTTTGTATATATAATTGTTTAATAAAGAGTTGAAAATAGATATTTGTGTGAAGTTGAGGAAGCCTGAGTACATGAACAGTGAGCTGATGACGTCCTCACTTAACGTGTACTCTGATACGGACATGGTCACAAGGACCTTAACGGATCAGACCTAGTAGCAAAACCTTCCTCAGGAGACTCTCAGTGCGATGGGAAAGCCTTCCTTCTGGTTGAATCTGAATGTTGACAGTATTTACTGATGACTGACAAAGTGCAAACGAAAACTGGCAACTGAGACCTCCTCCAGCAGTGAGACTGCCTCCCTACTGAGACCTCCAGCCAGGATGAGCTGGCCCCTCCTCCTGTGCTGTACTAATAAAAGTATTGAGGTTTCCGGCTGTTGCTTAGATGGTGTCATTCTCTCAGAGAAAGCACAACTCACTTGATCTTGATCCGGGCTTTTGCTGTCTTTTCTCATTACCTCACTTCCCCCATCAAGTCAGGTAATGTCCACACAGGCGGGACATGGTGAAAATTGTTCTAAGTTATTCAATGATGAAAGAGGAAATCAAAGCATATTACTTGAATTTAGCAAGTGAAGAACCATTATGTATTGGCACATATGAGCACTCTGTTCCAGTATTTAGGAACTTTGGAGAATACTCAACTGGTGGAGGCAACAGGAACTTCTAAAGAAAAGCAACTAAGAAGAATTATAAAACTAACAATTTTATCATTCCAAAACTTATACACTCTGACCGTTCTTGAATTCCACTAGGTACCTGAAAAGCCTACTCTTTCTCAAGATCCTTAGAAGTATTTTGAAGTTAGGGAATAGCAGATAAAGCTGATAGAAAGTAAAGTTTGTCCTAGAAAGTCGTTTGTGTTTCTTCATACTAAGCCAGGAAAAGTGAATCTTGCAGAATGTATTTATGAATAATATATAAATCTATTTGCTTGTATCTCTCTATTAATATTACTTTTATTGATTATTATAAGAAATACTTCAGTATAGTCATCGTGGCCTTTTGTTGACTTTATGTTGTATAAAAACGATTTTGCATACAGTTTTCATTTTTAAAGGCAATTTTTCTTAGTTTACTCATATTATTAGATATAATGTACTTATGAATCGAAGAAGAATTTTTGAATTTTAAATAAAATTTCATCAATCAAAAATGTATACAGTGGAAACCTCATATTGACAAATATAATTTTTTCTATAATGAATGATTTAATGGTGTATATTGCCCATCGAAGTATATCAATTCTAAATATAGTATTTTAAATAAGAAGTTATAATATGGGGATAATTCCATTAAAATTGTATTACTGGAAATTTTTAGAGGCTGCAGGCATGCTTGTCTGGACCCCCAGTGTAAGCGAATGTCAGGGTGGGGAGGCAGGAAGGGGTGGGTGATTGGGTGGGGAAAGGGGGATAACATTTGAAATGTAAATAAAAAAATCCAAGAAAAAAAGGAAAAAAAAAAAAAAAACCTTCCATCTGTTCTCAGTGAAAAACATATTGTTAGTCCCTGTTTCATTTTATATTAAATACACCTGTAAAAATAAAGGCATAAAAATCCACTCCTTTAAAATTAGAATAAACCCAGGTCCAGAAGTATGCTACTTAAATCACAGAGTATGCAGCTTTCTAATGCAATTTGTAAAACTAGTGTCCTTATCATATACTGTCTGCTTATTTAGCATACCTGACATTGCCTTTGTAACTTTCCAGTGGGCCAGTATTAATCTCACCTCAGAAAGGTTGAAACTTCTCAAGCAGGTATGGTATTTACTCAGCAATACTAATCTTCAGAAACTTTTAATAAAGTCACAATTAGAGAGAAAATAAATTCACATTGGTCTGAGTATGCTGTAGTTATCACGAGATGTGCTGAAAACCTACCTATGACTCCTTTTCCTATGTGCTTATGAAAGAATGAGAAATGCAGCCAAGAAGTCAGAAATTTAGAAATGCTAAAATGCTATCTCACCCCTAAGAAGCCCTACATACCTCAAATTCCAGACCCTGCTCTCTGCCAGTAAGTAGGTAAAGGTCACATTTCTTGAGCCTGCTCTCTGTATGGAACTAGGTGAAAGGGCATAAGATAGGCCCTTAAGTACAGTGATCCCAGCCTAGTAAGATAACAGGAAATGAGCTGACTAACCGCTTATCTAGCTTCGGTAAACTCCTGGTACCACAGAAGGAAAGCCCTTGCGACCTGTCTTAACTGCAATCTGTCACCCACCACCCCCACACTTCCTGGAGCCAGTGCAAATGCAGACCTCTGAGACTATAGGAAACAGATTGTTCCACAGAGCGCGGGCGGATAATTTAAATTGATTGGCCTAGAAACTATGGAGTGGTACAAGTTGATTGGCTCGCACCTCGCAGGCTCTTGATGCAATGAAATGATTGGCTTGCGATGCCCTATAAAACCTGTCCCGATTCTACACTCGGGGTCCGCAGTCCTCTACCCCCATGTAGCCTGCGATTATGGACCCCAGCGCGCTTGGAATAAAAGTCCTCTTGCTGATTGCATCGAATCTGGTTTCGGTGGTCTTTGGGGACGGACGAGCTGATCTTTGATGGTGGTCCTTCGGTCCAACACTTACTGGAGAAGTAATAATTGCTCTCTGAATTAAAGTGCTTAGATAAACCTACACCAGTTAATGGATGTGCAAAATCACAGTGCTTTGTGAAACACAGATCCTACTTTATAGTTTTGGCAATAACTGGATGATATGTTTTACTATTACTCCAGAGTTCATACTTTCTCTCTTTAAATATTTCGAAAAGACTTGGAGGCAGCACTGTTTACTGTCTGTGACACCCTTCGAATTACATAAGGTCAAGAACTTACAGAACAGGCGACACAACACAACAAGCAACTGCCTTCTGTTTGTATGTTTACAAAGGGAGCCTCTGCCGATTCAGGCTTTGAGACTCCTTGAAAAATGAAAAATGGCCACTCACTTTGGGAGAGTTTGCCTTCTCATAATAATATATCACCTTCTGAGACATGAAAACAATGAGCTGATGTCATAGTCATATGACAATGAAAAGTACTGAATGAACAGTGTCACACTCTGGATGTCTCCTCTCTGACACGGTGACAAACACAGAATTCCAATGTAAACTCATCATGCTTCATGAGGAAATTATTCACGTGTTTCGATTTTTAATATTTGGAAAGCATTTTTTTCCTCTCCCCGCAACAGTTTTCCTAAAGACCAAAGGAAAATGGGGGCCGTATTTGTGTGAAGATACACAGGGTGTGTTCTGTCAGCAGTTCACTCTTGTGCTCTTGTAAATTATTGGCTATCTCTTAAATCTTTGTGTGGTTCAGCTAAAGGAATAACAGATGGTTCTGGTTTTATGTTTGCTGTTGTTGTAGGCTAACATAGCTCTCTTTAAAAACATAGACACTGTACTTGTATATTTGGAAAAAATAGTGTGTGAGTGTTTAAACAAGGAAACATTGTCTTTACATATTTTTGATGGAACAGAAATAAACTGGACAAACATCACCGACAAATATCAAGCAGGCCTCCTCCATGAAGTTGTAGTTGAGGAGAGTATGTGCCATGAAATATGAAACTATACCATGAAGAGGTATGTGGCAGGCAAACTGATGACAGCTCCAGAGTTAACCTACCTGATCTAGGAATAGAAGGAAGCCAGAAACAGACACTGCAGTTGGTGCTACAAGCGATGCTACAGGATGAAATTGTTGTAGAGAACTGCAGAGGTTCCCTCATTGTCAGTGAGGATGCCATCCAAAGATACTGCATAGAGAGGAAGACAATTTAAAAGAAGTGCCTTTGTGACTATGAAGTAGGCATGTGCTAATTAGGTATTTAGGTCTGTGCGAATGTATGCTTGTTTTGTGTATTGGGTGTGTGGCAGGTATGTTTTCTGTGAATTATCTCTTCTCCATGGAAAGCATATTGGTAATAGGTGGGTATAGTGTGCTCTGTATTCTCTTTATATTAAATATGACCTGACATTTAAACATGTTTGCTTGAGGGCTTTCTTTGTGACAATTTGCTTTCTGGAAATATATTTGTAAATGTCACTTTTATTTTCTCAGATGAAGTGTTGAGATAAGAGCCATACCCAACATGTGTGAATACACAACTTGGGCTGAACCCAGAGTGTTTCCTTGTTTGTTCTAATTATCCCTGGGGCCTTCGTTTGGAATCTTTGAGCCACTATGAAGTCTAATCTTCCAAACTGACTGATTCGATCTAGCTTCCTTAAGTTTCTGGCTGAATTACTCTGTCTGGCCTCATACTAACTTGACAATATGTCTAATCTTTTGGTTCTTTCTTATTCTTGGGCTCATTCTGTCTTCACCTGTGTATATCTTATTTTCTCTATATCCTGTCTCTGTAAATCTGTCTGGGTAAAATTCACACACACACACACACACACACACACACACACACACACACACACACACATGATGAGTGAGCACGAGCATGTATAGAGTCACCCCCCCCCCTGTATTTACTCTGCTCTTAAGTGGCCTCTCTTCCTCTGCTGTGCTCCTGTGAATTGGGCATATCCTGTCTCTGACTCATTTTGTCAAGTAAATAAATTCTGATTTATCACTTTGTCTGCCCCTCAATTAGATGTCACTTTCAAACATGGCTGCTTTCTTCTATGCACTAACCTTATGTTCATTGTTAGGGATTAAAGGTGTGTACTGAGGTTATGTCTGGTTATGCCAGATAATACTGTAATCCATAGTGTGTCTACATATCTTTAGATGCCAGAGAAGCCCTGTTGCTGGATTAAAATTCCTCTACCCTTATTTCTTTCAAATGTGGCAGGCCTGGTCTATCTCTTTCCTGTAGTCAATGAAAACACTGACTGACATTTATTTTTTTCATAAGAAATGGGATTTGTGAACTCTCTACACATACCTAGATATTTTTCTTCACTTTAATCCATTTATGTTTAATAGAAGCTTTAAAACATATTTTCATTAGGGATAACAGTGTCTTAGTATAGACAGGAAAATAGCTCATTCAAAGTGTAGTCGATTAGGGGGTGGTGAGATGGCTTAGCACGGAAAGGTGTTTGCCCCCAAGTTCAACAGCCTGCATGTGACACACTGGATCCACATAGCAGAAAGAGGACAATGACTCCTACAAGCTGTCCTCTGATCTGTACACATGCATACATGTCTTCCTCCACACACACACAAAAATAAATGACAAGCCTAATAGTATATTTAATAACAAAATGTGCTTGATTAAAGAAGATTAGAATAAGAAAACTAATACGTTGTTTTGCAAAGGAAGAAAGAAAAGAATTTGAATTTTTTTTTTTTTTTTTTGGTTTTTTTGGTTTTTTTTTTTTTTTTTTTTTTTTTTTGGTTGTAATACTTGGAAAGCAGAGATGGGGCAAGAACTGGAAAAGAAAGCAAAGCAGGAAAGGCACTGGGGAAAGACCTGAGTTAAGATAATTAGCTGGGAAGAGTACAGAAGAACAGCTAAGGAAGGGACATCTTGCGATTTTCAGGGGAGTATGGGATATGCTTCCTAGCTACATGATACTTCGTTGATGACTGCATTTCTTCATGTTATTTCTGTGAAATGTTGGATAGCCCCTCCCCCCAAAACAAAACACTCTAATGATTTAAGATCAGGGTGAATAAGAAAACTTTGATTGAGTTTAAGCTGGGAATTGGATTTATAGGGAAAGGAACTGTAAGATTAAAGCTAAGAAGATTACGGAGACCCTGGATATGCGCTTCACAATAATGTTTAGAACTCTCTGCCCTAAATCAATCTGGATTTACTGTAGTATAACAGAGGGACTGTAAAAAGGAAACTGGACTATTTCAATGCATTGTCAACACTTCTAAGTAACATTCATTCTCTCTGTAGACATTCATCAGAATAAAATGGCATAAGACAATTTCCTGAATTTCATCAGTTTACTTCATTTAGTTTACTGTGCTCAGAAGACAGCAAGTAAAATCCTTTCATTACATCTGCCTGCTATTAATCACTTAAGATGTGTGCTAGATATTTATGTATTCAGCTGGTGTTCTAGAGGAAGAATGACACTCAGACTTAATTAGCTTATGTTACACTAGAATTTGCCAGCCTGGAGCTGGAGTGGTTGAGGCCCTTTGCTGCACCATCGTGAGGACAGGGTGTCAAAGTCCAGCACCCACTTGTGTCACCAAAGGACCTGATGCTTCAGCACTGATGGATCCAACGTCCCCTTCCCTGTGGTGCACGTGCAAGTACAACAGTGTACATTTGTACACATACATGTATATATACATTCACACACACACACACACACACACACACACAAAGTTCAAAACTAAACTTTCATGGCTATGGATTTGAAACATTTTAATATTATCCTAAAATTTAAAGAAAACACTTACTTAATTTTGGAAATTATGGAAATTTTGGATTATAGTGACTTTCAAAAATAGGATAAAATTCTTTGTGGTTGCCATCTTGTATTTACTGATACCACTGCCCCCTGCCCACCCTGCTGATATTACTGTCCTCTGTGCACTAGAAATCAGGAACACTGGCCAATAAGAAAAATAACATTTAGTTATGGCAAGTTGGATTGTGCTGTAGGAATTAAGCCTAAATATTTACATTTTTGAAACAGTATTTAACCCCCTAAAAATAGGCAGTAGAAATAACACATTTCAGATGGGTACAATGTCAGATTATCAAGTGTTCAATTCTATTCATGGTGTTTCCATCAATCTTACAATATTTATTCTAATTTCCATAAAACAACCCATGAGCCAGTACTTGAGGCAGAGTAAGTTTGAAACTGAGCAAACCTGTGCCAGGCTTCTAGGTTAGAAGCTCCCATCTGTTCTTCACACTCTCAGTAGATTACATTATGTGTTCAAAGACACATATATGATAAATTAAACAGCATATAGAAGAGAAAAACAAGCACAAAGCTAGGATTGAAGCTAGAGATAACTGAGTGTGTAGACTATGTCCCATGAAAGCATAGTGACCTGAGTTCCGATCTCTAACACGTATGCAAAATTTGGGTGAGGTTTCATGTACCTGTATTACATGTGCTGGTGTGCAAGCTAGTTGAATCTTGGGGAGTTACGAGGAAGACAGTACATGCAAAGGCCAAGTTGAATATTTAGTGAAAATCTCTGTAAAAATATAAGGTGGGGAAGTTACTGATAGACATTCTCACACAGGCAATCTCACCTGCACAAACATATAGCATGCATGCATGTACACATACATACACGCACGCGCACACACACAAAGCAATAAGGGTAGAATTAAGTATAAGAATAAACTGCTTTCTAAACACAGAAGAGAAACTCAAAGCAGGGAACACAGTTATACTCAAAGGCCCATGGAGGAGACTGTTAGAATCCAGGTGCAGAATCCTATTAAGTAGCTACAAGGTGAAAATGAGAAGGGAGATTGGGACTTGGCTCACCCAGAGAAATCAGCAGTGAGATTATTGTCCTCCTGTTCAACCGAGGTTAAAAAACAGCTACTGTGAAACTCTGCCTGTGGCTTCAGTCTAAAAATAGAAAAAAAAATGGTTTTTGTCTTTGCAACTCAGACTTTCCTTTGGGGAGATTTTTTTCCCCCAAAAGTTTATCCTTTATAAAAGTGTGTCCTCTCTGCAGTGCTGTGAATGGATTACAGATGTGTGACAGGCATTTATATCCTTAGCTCTAGTGTCACTGATGGATACCAAAATGGTTTGAGCCTCTGGGCTGATTTCTGGTTGTAAACAAACCCATTTTCTTGTGTATTTACCATGTGAAAATTGTTCTAAATTTATACATGCTTAAAGTGTCTTTTAGTAAAAGCATTGGTGCTTCATTCCCTGAAGATCTATATTGGTGACAGAGGAGCTCTACAAAAAAGTTATATATTGGATAACTTAAAAAATATTTATATCTTGAAACTTTAGAGGCTGGATGTTCAAGATCAAATGTCAGTATGTTTGATTTATCCTAAGGCTTCCCTTTGGTTTACTGTGCTATATTTCCCCCCAAGGGTGTTTTCAGTAGGTATCTAACTCTGGCATTTTCTTTATGTGTGCAAAGTATCCTCCTTTTCAAAGACACAAGTCCAACTGAAGCATAGCCCAGTCTAACAGCCTCCTTTTTCCTTAATCATTTGTTTCAAAGTCCAATATGTTCACATCCTGAGGTGCTGGGGTTAGAAGTTAAACATAATAATTTCAAGGTGGGGGGGGAATAATTTGGTTCTCCGGGACCTATTTTTCTCTTTTAATTCTTTGAGTATTTCATACTCACATTCACTAATATATGGATATCTAGACCCCTTATGTCCTTCATACAATTCTTGCATATCCTCATCAACACCTCTGCCTCCTAACTTCATGCTGCCTTATTTTGTCCTGTTTAACAACCTACTAAGTCCCACTTTTCCATGTGTGTATGGCTGTAGGGCTAGATGACATAGGAAAGCTATCATTTGCCACACCCTCAAAGAAGGGTTTCAACTCAATAAGTTAGGTGGGGACTAGACAGCTTCTATCCCATTTGTGTCAAGATTTTAGATGACTTGACCTTGTATACACCTCGTCACAGGCGACCGCCTACAGGTGACTACACCTAATACAAGTTCATGTACATGGTAGCCATGTACCGTTTGGAATATAACATTTCACAACATCCCTCCCTATACCTCAGATTTTGCATTTTTTCCAACTCTTCTCCACAATATTCTTTGTGCCTCGGTGGGTAATGCAGAGCTGATGAATATGTCCCTGTCCCATTTAGGGATAGACATAGACTCTCTTCATCTCAGAATTTTAACTAGTAATGGTCTCTATATTAACTCTTGTCCACTGCAAAAAGAAGTTTCCCTGACCGATATTGAGAGCAGACAGGTCCAGAGACAGATCCATCCCCCAAGAACCTATTTTTCACAGCTTAATATATGCTGTGCTTTAAAATCCCTTCATTTTACCCTCACTATTAGAATGTAGTCCAACTAAATATAAAAATGGAGTTTCTGCTGCTGCTAATAATGAGCAAAGAAGTTGAGACAGACCCTCACACACATCACAGCGCTTTAAAAGCATGGAGTAAAACTTGTATTTGAAGGAAACACTGATTTGTTGGTAGGTTTTAATGAATCCATTGTGGAAATGTATTTATTAAAGAAAGTCTGGAATTTCCTGTAAACATTTGGCAAATGTAAAGAACTATCTGGGACATGTGATTCTTGGTGTGAGAGAACTGAAGAGATGGCTGTCCTCTAACTCATTCTGTAGACCAGGGTAGCCTTGGACTCAGGAACCTACCTGCCTTGGCCTCGTCAGTGCTGGAGTTAAAGGTGTGTGCCACCAAGCCCAGATTCCAGTATATTTTTTACGTATGAACTTAAAACTTACAACTGCCTTCATTGTGTCTCATTAAGTATGGGTTTTCAGATTATATTTTTATTTTCATTTAGTTAAAAAGTTTTAATTTCTTTCTTTAATCATTTTTCATTCCATAAGCGAGTTACTCAGTTTATATGAATTGTAGCTTTCTGTTGATGATAAAATCCAGTTTTAATATTTGGTGTTCAGATATAAATCATATCAGCAAGTCGTTTCAATTTTCTTGTATCTTTAAAACATGTTTTCTGCCGAGGTACATGGTCAGTTTTGGAGAAACTTCCATGAGCTGCTAAAAAAGCGTTGAATTCTTTTGAGTGAAATGTCCCATAAGTATCTGTTCCGTCTATTTGGTTTATGATGTTGGTTAGCTTCAGAATTTCTTTGTTTAGTTTTTCTCTGAATTATCAGGCTACTAAAGAGGGTGGGGTATTGAAGTCTCCAGTTATTATGGTGTGAAGATATCTGATTTAAGCTGCAGTAGTGTTTCGTTTTGTTTTTGGTTTATTGGTTTGTTTTGGAAATTAGGTCCCCTTGAGTGTGGTGTATAAATGTTTAGAATACCAACGTCTTCTTGGTACATTTTTTTCTCTATGTCAAGTATAGTGTCCTTCTCTCTGACTTTGGATTAGGCTTGGTTTGGAGTCTTTTTTGTCAGATATTGTGATGTCCACAATGGCTTGTTTCTTGGGTCCATTTGCGTGGGACATCTTTATCCATCCTTTTCCCTGAGATAATGTCTATCCTTGATGTCAGTTAAGGTGTATTTCTTATGTGCAGCAAAATAATGTCCTCTTCTTAAATACAATCTATTAGTCTGTGTCTTTTTATTAGAAAATTGTGACCATTAATTTTGAACATTATCAGTGAGCAGTGTGTGTCCATTCCCACTGTTCTGTTGTGGTGGTGTGTGGTTTTGCCACCTCGTTAGGTTTGCTGGTGTGAGATAATTTATGCCTCATGTTTTCTTTGGTGTTGTTAAGCTCTTCTGGTTGAAGTTTTCCTTCTTGCACCTTCCTTTGGGCTGGTTTTATAAATAAATACTGCTAATTGGCTTTAATCAGGGAATGCCTCCCCGCCCCCCATCTATTGTTATTGAAAGTTTTGCTCAGTATTGTAGTTTGGCCTGGAATCTTTGGTCTCGTAGAGTTTATAGAATATCTGTTCAGGCCCTTCTGGTTTTTTTTTTTTTTTTTTTTTTTTTTTGGAGCCGGGACCGAACCCAGGGCCTTGTACTTCCTAGGCAAGCGCTCTACCACTGAGCTAAATCCCCAACCCCTTCTGGTTGTTAAAATATCTATTGCAAACTTAGATGTTGTTGTAGTAGGCCTGCCTTTATGTTATTCGATTCTTTTTAGTTTTTGTTTTGTTTGTTTTATTTTGTATATTTAATGCTTTGATTATTATATCTATTGGAGAACTTTTTTTCTGTTTCAGTCTACTTGGTGCTCTGCATGCTTCTTGTAATTTGATAGACAACTCTTTAAGCTTAGGAAATTTTCTTCTATGAATTTATGGAAACTGATTAAATTTGATTTTCTGTGCCTTTGACCTGGGTTTCTTTCTCATTCTTCTCTTTCTATTTTTTGTAAATTAGATCTTTCACAGTGTCCTAGATGTTTAGTGAGGCGAGTTTTATGTTTGTTTGTTTTTTAGATGTAACATTTTCTTTGTCCAAGCTATATATTTCTTCTATGTATCTTCAATGCTTAATATTCTCAATTCCATCCCTTGTATTCCATTGGTAAGACTTGCCACTGAAATTCCTGTTCAAATTTCTAATTTTTCATTTCCTCTTTTACCTCAGTTTAGGTATTCTTTATTGATTCCATTTCTATGTTCATGTCTTGAGACGTCTTCTTCATTTTATTCCCACTAATTGTGTTTTCAAAGGTTTAATTAATGGATTTCTTCAGATCTTTCTTAAGAACTTACTTCAAACATATTCTTAATAACCATTTTAAAGTCCTTGGCTTATGTTTTAGCTATATTGCAGTTCTCACAGTCAACTGTACCAGAATTGGTTTCTAGTGAGAGGTATTGTCCTGGCTGTTTTTGACCATGTTTTTATACTGACATCTAGGCATCTGTGTTTGTGTTTATTATATATCTAGGTGCAGATAGCTTGTCTTTGATAGATGTTCTTTGGTTTCTCTTGCCCTCTCTAGGAGACTTTGGTAGCTATAGGTTGCCTGGTAGGGGATGATTCTGAGATCCTGCCAGCCGTGGTCATTTGAGATCCTGTATAGAACAAGTTTCTAGGCATTTGTAGCTGAAAATAAAGAAAGGGGATGGGAGGGGGCTGGGGAAGAGAAGGTGTACAGTTGGGGCGAAAGCTGGATGTGCCGTTAAGGTCTGTAATGACCCCTGAGAGTGGGAGAGACAAGCTGGAAGGAAAGGACACATCAGGTGGCCTGCTACAAAGCTTGGGCTAAGATTGTGGAACTGGAATTGAAGGAGAAGGTGAAGAATGTCTACGTGATCTCCTGTTTAATATGGTTGGGTCTTGAGAGTTAAAGCAAAGGAATGAGGTGTTGTAGGAAACCTGCATGTGAAGATCTCTGTGATATATAGGAAGTAGGGACAGAGAGGAATTGGAAGAGAGAAGGGATTGGAATTGGAGGAAGGACGGAAGAGTTAATATCACCTACCTGATTCCTTGTCTGATAAGAGACAAATTTTGGACTTGAGAGTAAGATTAATCAAATTTGGGAAAATTTTATGTTCCTAAGAATAGTTAGTATCATCTGTGTTTATATAACCTCAGGGAAGAGTTATACACATTGTTTGCTCATATTATTATATATTTCTATCTTTCTGATATTGATTTCCATAGTGACTGTACAAATTTGCATTCCCACCAGCAATGGAGAAGTCTTCCCCTTGCTCCACATCCTGGTCAGCATGAGCTGTCATAGTGTTATAGCTCTTAGCCATTCTGACAGGAATAAGGTGGAATCTCAATGCTGTTTTGATTTGCATTTCCCTGATGGCTAAGAATGTTAAACAGTTTTAAAGTGTTTCTCAGCCACTTGGGTTTCCTTTATTGGAAATTCTCTACTTAGTTCTGTAACCCATTTTTAATTGGGTAATTTGCTTTTGAAATCAAGTTTTTTGAGATCTTTATACATCTTAGACTTTAGCATTCTATCAGATGTGAATTTGGCAAAACTCTTTCCATTCTGAGGGTGCTGCTTTGCTGAATAATGGTGTCCATTTCCCTGCAGGAACTTTTCAGTTCCATGAATGTCATTTATTAAATGTTGATCAGTATTCTATTTAGAAAGCCTTCTCCTGTAACAATGCACTCAAGGCCATTCTTCACTTTTTATTCTATTAGGTATACTCTACTTGGTTTTATGTTGAGGTCTTTGACCCACTTGGAATTGACTTTCTTGTGGTGTAATAAATATAGATATATTTGCATTCTTCTTCATGCAGCCATCCAGTATGACCAGCACCATTTGTTGAAAATGTTATCTTTTCAACAATGTGTATTTCTGGCTTCCTTATCAAAAAGCACATGTCTTTAGGTGTATGGGTTTGTCTGGATCTTCAATTTGATTCCATTGATCAACCTGCCTGTTTTTACAGCAATACCATGTGGATATCTTTTTTCCCTGTAGTTCTGTAGTACTATTTTAGAGATGGTGAGACCTCCAGCAGTTCCTTTATTGTTTAATATTGTTTTAGCTATTATTTGTATTCTTTTGTGTGTTTCAATATAAAATTAAGAAATGTTTTTTCAAGGACTGTGAAGAATTGTCTTGAATTTTGCTGGAGTTTGCACTGCATCTGTAGATTGCATTTGGTAGGATGTCCACTTTTGCTATGTTAAATAGTACCATGCATGAGCATGGATGATTGATTGTTCATCTTCTGATATCTGTATTTCTTTCTTAAAAGACTTGAAGTCTTTAATTGCTTGGTTAGAATTACCTTAAGATATTTTATATTATTTAGAACTATTCTCAAAAGTTTTTCCTGTTTTCTTTCTCAGTCTGCTTGCATTGTATAATAGGAGAGCCATTGATTTTTTTGTGAGTTAATTTTGTATCCAGTTATTTCACTGAAAGTATGTATCAGTTCTTAGAGTTCCCCAGTAGAAATTTTAGGTTCACTTATAAGTACTAACATATCATCTACAAATAAAGATACATTGATTTCTTCCTTTCTAATTTGTGTCCTTTTATTTCCTTTCAGTTGCCTTATTTCTATAGCTAAAGCTTCAAGTACTGTATTGAATAAGCATGGAAAGAGTGAAAAGTTTCATTCTGTGTTCAATGGAGTTTCTCCTCATTTAAGCTAGTATTAGTTATGAACTTGCTATAAACTGACTTAATATAAGCAGGTCTCTTGTCTCTCCAATCTCTACAGGACTATCATGAAGATTTTGGGTTTTGTCAAAGGCCTTTTCTGCATTTAATGGGATAATCAGATGTTGTGGGTTTGTTTGTTTGTTTTGATTTTTGTTGTTCTTTTGTTCTCTTTCCATTGATTCATATAGTAGATTCCATTTAGTGATCTTCATATATTGAACCAAACCTGCATCTCTAGGATAAAGCCTACTTGATCATAGTGAATGATTCTTTTGATGTATTCTTGGATCAGTTTTCCAAGTATTTCATTGTGATTTTGCATCCATGTTTATAAGAGAAATTGGTCTATAATTTTCTTTGTTGAGTCTTTTGTGATTTAGGTATCAAGGTAACTGTGGCATCATAAAATGATCTGGAAACTTCCTTTTGTTTCTATTTTATGGAATAATTTGAAGAACTTTGATAATAGCTCTTCTTTAAAAGAGTGCTAGAATTCTGTGTTAAAGCCATATTTTCCTGAGCTTTTTTGGTTGGGAGATGTTGAATGACTGCTTTTATTTCACTACAGAATATATATCTATTGAAATTGGTTATCTAATCTTGATTTAACTTGCTAAGTGATATCTATTGAGAAAATCATCCATTTTTTGTACTTTCCGATTTGGTGACTAAGGCTTTTGGAGTAGGTTCTGATAAATTTTTAATTTCCTCAGATTCTGTTGTTATGTTATTTCTGATTTTGTTAATTTGGATTCATTCTCTGTGCCCTCTGGTTAGTCTGACGAAGGGTTTAATTATCTTGTTGATTTTCTCAAAGAACCAGCTCCTAGCTTTGCTGATTCTTTGTATAGTTCTTTTTGCTTCTACTTGGTTGACTTCAGCCCTGAGTTTGATTATTTCCTGCCTTCTATGTCTCTTGGGTGTATTTGCTTCTTTTTGTTCTAGAGCTTTTAGGTGTACTGTCAAACTGCTAATGTACGCTCTTTACTGTTTCTTTTTGGAGGTACTGAGAGCTATGCATTTTCCTCTTAGCACTGCTTTCATTGTGTCCTATAAGTTTGGCTATCTTGTGCCTTCATTTTCATTAAATTCTAAAAGTTCTTTAATTCCTTCCTTTATTTCTTCCTTGACCAAGTTATCATTGAGTAGACTGTTGTTCATCTTCCATGTATGTGTGGACTGTCTGTTGTTTTTGTTGTTATTGAAGACCAACCCTAGCCTGCGGTGATCTGATAGGATGCAAGGGATTATTTCAATCTTCTTGTATCTGTTGAGGGCTGTTTTGTGACCGATTGTATGGTCAGTTTTGGAGAAGGTACCATGTGGTGCTGAGAAAAAGGTATTTTCCTTTTTTTTAGAAAGAAATGTTCTATAGATATGTGTTAACTCCATTTGGTTCATAACTTCTGTTAGTTTCACTGTGTCTCTATTTAGTTTCAGTTTCCACGATCTGTTCATTAATGAGAATAGGATATTGATGCCTCCCACTTTTATTATGTGAGGTGCAATGTGTATTTTGAACTTTAGTAAAGTTTCTTTTATGATTGTGGGTGCCCTTGTATTTGGAGCATAGCTGTTCAGAATTGAGAGTTCATCTTCGTAGATTTTTCCTTTGATGAGTATAAAGTGTCCTTCCTTATTTTTTGATAACTCTTGGTTGAAAGTAGATTTTATTCAATATTAGAATGTCTACTCCAACTTGTTTCCTGGGAATATTTGCTTGGACAATTGTTTTCCAGCCTTTTACTGTGTGGTAGTGTCTGTCTTTGTCACTGAGGTGTATTTCCTGAATGCAGCAAACTTCTTGGTCCTGTTTACATATACAGTCTGTTAGTCTATGTCTTTTTATTGGGGAATTGAGTCAACAAATGTTAAGAGATATTAAGGAATAGTGATTGCTGTTTCCTGTTACTTTTGTTGTTAGAGGTGGAATTATGTCTGTATGGCTATCTTCTTTTGGGAGACCACAGCAAGTTTTCTGCTACAGAGCTAGGAATGAGGCTGGGTAGATTGGATCTGGAGAAAGAAAGGGAGTGGTGTAGATCACTGCCAGCCTAGTCTTTGGCCTGGCAGGATAGGCCCTTGGGGTATCATGGTGTACCTCTTGTAAGTTGAAGCTTGAACAAAGCAATGCTGTGGAGAGGATATTAGGAGGGACAGATATGTGGGATCCACTGGAGATGGAGAATGTGGGAGGTGAGACATGCCAGGTGGAGGGAAGGGGTGAGGTGAGACATGCCAGGTGGAGGGAAGGGGTGAGACCGGAGCTCTTCCTGGCTCACATCCTCAGGGCTGGGTCACCTGTGTCCCCTACTACCACCACTACCACTACTGGGGCAAGTTCTACTGTACTGTTCAAGTGAGAGGTAGGGCTCCGGTCTCCCCAATGCTGCAGCTATGAGGAGCAGGGCCACTTATCCTGTTCTCATGACCCTACGGCCAGTTCTTCTTTATAAAACTCAGGTACAAAACTAGGATGAATAAAAAAACTTCTAAATTTTCTGGCTTTGATTAATCTAAGAAGAATACCAGCAACAAGGTGTCTCTTTGTGCTTTACCAGTGTGGGTCAATAGCTAATTTTTTAGTTGTGTCTGTTGATTCCCTGATTTGTCCACTTGTGATTGTTTCTATATTCTAGATACAGACCCTACATCAGATGTTTACACTGTGCCTTTCTTGATTAGACCACAATCTTGCTCTGAGAAGAGTTAAACAAAACACTGAAGTGATACACTTTCATAAGGTTAGATCCATAAGATGCCAAAATATCACAAATGATGCTCACCCATGTAAACAAAAGTTCTGAACAGAATTCAGTTTATTCTAGCTGATGTCTCAAGACAAGGACCCTGATTCTCAATCTTTCCTCAGTGGGGAAAGTCAGTCTCTCTTCAGCTCTGAGGAGAGCTGGAATGAGCTCTGAAGCCCCAATCTAGTATAAAAGTCCTGAAAGTTATTGGAAAGCTACTGCTGTGGAGTTCTATTCAAACACTTGTGAATCTGAAACAACGTGCTCACATGGGCACAGTGGAAAACATAACTCAAAAAAAAGTGAGTGTGTCTGTCAGTGTGAGTTTCCTTCTGCTTTGTTCTGTTCTTCAGGTCTGCTAAGATTGAAGTCATGTTTTTCAACTGCAGATAAAATATTTTTGGTACTTAGCCATGTCTGGTATGACATAGAGCACAGAAACAGGGGACTCATTCTAAGTCCTTTTCATATCACCATTAATTTTGATCAATCAAGCACTGGAAATAAAAACTCAGATCAAAAATCAGTTACTTTTCAACTTCTGGACCACTTACTCTTACAAATATAAGTTAGGAGAAAAAAATAGAAGGTCCCAATTTACCTGCCATTGCTTTCTTTGTTTTTAAGAGTATTTGGGAAAGCAAATAAATGATCCCTGTCACTTTCTTTAGTATACTTTGTATTCTAAATGGACAAATTGAAGTTATTAGATTTAAGAGAGAGTTTATAGAGTAATCTTTGTAAAAACCAGTCACGGTTGTCTACTGTTTGTAGCTATTTCAGGTACTGTCTCTTATAGTTTCTTAGAAACAAGTAAGATAACATTGAATTAGATAGTATATTAATTATTGGTAGTATAAACAATGAATATATGTCATGCATTGCACATAAATATAATATCCAAAGTAGTCATTTCAGTAACATTTGTGAAAAAGGGTAGAAATTAAATATGAGGTAACCAAGGTAAATGCAGAATTATCTTTGCAGATTATCTCAGATGATCAGAAAGTAGCCAAGCACACTTACAGAATAAGTTTACACTCTTCCCACTGTATAGCAAACCCAAACACCAGGGAACTTTTCTCAGTTGCCAAACATGCACACTAACAAAGGATCTGCAGTGTCAAAAGGCTTTCATTATAGTATCGCATGCATTGTGATTTTGACACTCCTCACTCCTTTTCTGGGTGTTTCAAGGGAGAAGAAATGAGAATAAATACCTTAAAAGACAGATCCTATCACCATGATTTATAAGGGGAGAAGCCATCATTACTCCAATGAATATGACATATACCTCATAAGTACCCATAGTAACTCTAAAAGTGCTAACCTACAGAACTGAAGGGAACTCTGCTTCCCTTCAGGTTATCCCATTCGAATCTAAGTAGAGTGTATCCTCTGCTTTGCTTTAATAAGTAAACTTTCCATTAAACTCCCTGTCTATTGGTTGAAGGTTTTTCTTTGAGGCAAGTAGTAAGGAGATAGATGGAAATTATTTTTTCCAAGTGCTGAGGTTTGAACAGGAATTCCCCCAATTGGCTCATAAATTTAGATGTGTGGTGTTAGGGAGTGATGCTACTTGACAGAGATTGGGAGCTGTGGACTCTGGAGAAATTGTATCACTGGAGTTTGGCTTTGGAAACCCAAACAGTCAAGCCAGACCTAGTGTCTCTTTTGTTTTTCCTGCTGCCTGCCAATGTGAATGTAGAGCCCTGAACTACCTCAGCAGCAGCATGTTGCAAGAGTGTCACTGTGCTTGTCACCATGTGGATAATGGCTAAACTTCCGAGACTGTAAGCAAGCCTCAATTAAATGCCTTCTTTTCTAAGAGTCACCACGGTCATGGTGTATTGTCACAGCAATAGAACACCGATTGACTGATTACTACCTTTCCCTCTGCTCTGCTTTGTCTCCATCCCTACATCTAGCAGATACAGAATGCACTGACGCTACACATAGCAGGATTCGGTGACCACTTGAAATAAGAAACAAGAATAGCAGCTGTCTACCATGGGGAGATGCTGGGACCTAAAGAAGTTTCTACTTATGAAAAAGAAGCAAGGACCACTGGGTTCCATGGATCATGGATTGGAAATTGTTCTTACACACACACACACACACACACACACACACACACACAAAAAAACCAAAACTAAACAAACAAAAAAAGAGGAAAGCTGTGTAACTGAGCTGATTTACTTCCTTGCTAAGAAACAAATAATCATTTTCAACTATAATTTTGACTTTTCTTCTGCTTCCTTCATTCTTTCTCTCTTTCAAAGCATACTATCTTTTTACCTAGCCTGATACAATCTACCATTTTTCCTTATAAGATCGAGACAAGACTTACTGTTTCTGCTTACTTTTTAAAGAACTCCAAGTATTTTGGACATTACAAAAACAGAGGGGCTCAGAACCATCACCATTGTCTCAGTGGACTATCTCTTTAGTACATTAACCTCAATGTACCAGTACCAATGCCCTCAGAAGTCACACTTGGTGATGCGGAGATTCTTTTTAAGATCATGTTAGGACTGGTAAGGGGAAACATTCATAACTGTTTCAGCAGTGGTGAGCAAAGTAATGACTGTCCCTTTTGTCCCCAGGCAGTGTGGTGTTAGTAGTGACATTAACCTATACTGCAGATGCTTAGTCTGTTGATATTATTATAGTAGAATAACTGTAACTTGATGGAGTATAAAATATTTTATTTTGCCAATCATCAGGATAGCTAGAAAGTTCACACAGCAGGTTTCTTATGTCTGGGAGTGGGTTATTAGCTTTATTTAAAACAGGGTACATAATCTAGGCCAGATTGTCAAGTGTAGGATGTATGCAAAGGATCAGAACCGAAGAGAGAGGAGAGAGAGAAAGAGAGAGAGAGAGAGAGAGAGAGAGAGAGAGAGAGTCCCAAAAAAATTTACTTTTATTACAGCTCACTCCTAGTGTAAACAAACCAGTTCCTAAGACAAATTTACCCCCAGAGACAGTCATTAATCTCTTCTGAACTACCTTGGCAGCTCCACCTTTAAACTTACTCTCCTGTGATCCCAATCACTGAAACAAAGTTGCAGTGGTTCAATCTTGTTACACTGAGCTATAAGCTTCCAGCACTTGTAACTCTGTGGAGATAAACCCCATTCAAACTGTAGCAGATGTTGATGGCCATATTATAGCTACAGCAGTCACATTTCAGGACTTAATTTCCATACAAAACCCAATGACTATATGTTCTGCTTGTTTCTATGCAAATCTGACTATTTCTTTCAAGGAATTGAGTTATAACCATTTTTAGTTCTTTTTATCCTTCCTCAGCTGCCTGATTTTAAGATTTTTGTCTTATTGAATAGAAAAATAGAGTCAGGTATATTGTGCTATGACTGTGACATAATTTCTCTGTACCAATGACCTAGTTGTTTCGATTAACTTATTGTATAGTTAATTCTAATTCTTTATTAGAAGGGTCCTTATTCTTGTGTATAAACAGAAAAATATTTGCCATAACTATTGATTTTCTAGATCTATTTTAACACTAAGATAAGCATAATTCAGGCTCAAGCTGATGACCTGCCTCTACTCCCAGCAGTAGAAGAGGAAAAATATCTGCCCTTTCCCAGCGTTTGTCACTTTAATATTTCTCCCCATATGGATGGTCAGCAAAAACGTCTTAAAAGTAAGAAAGCCTAAGTGACCATTTTTAAAAATAATGACTTCGAGAATTTCCCATGTGCATTTTCTGTATTGCTTCAAGTTGTTAAAGAACACTTCTCAGTTTTTACAGTTTTAAATATATATATATATATATATATATATATATATATATATATATAAAGTAAAAAGATGAAATAGTTAGACATAGAGGAAGAAAAATATCTTCAAAAGATAGCTGTTTGATGACTACTACTGAGAGAAAAGGAAAGAATGCTGAGGGCTGGAACTAAACAATGTGGGGTTTTCTTAGAGATTCACAGACAAGTGACAGAGTGTCCCCATGCATTGCCCAGCCACTCACTGTCTACCAACCCTAGCATCTTCATATCCATGGTGACAGATGGGTCCCTACACTACCTGTATAGTTTCCTTCATTCTCTTCCCCTGTTCTTTTCAAGCAAAACTGTGTCTGGCTGGACCTGAAGTTATATTTATACTGAGGAGAATGTCGTATTCCAAGCTCATAGGAGATTTTTACTTTAATGTTTCCTTCTTGGACAGTATACTCAAGGAAGGAAAAGATTAACACACACATAATAATAATAACAAAAAGGCAAATTGACCTGAGCTTTCTGTTCTCCACTAAAACCCCTGTTGCCCTGGGCAATTTGAAAAGCATTAAGAAATAAAATGAGGAACAGAGGCTCTACCAAAGAGATGTAAATTGGAAGAAAATCACAATGTTGGGAAGCTTAAAAAAAATCTTAGCCTTTTAAGTACTTTGCATTAATGTCCTCAGCTTCTCACACAACCCACATTCTTTGCTTTGTGACTTGGCAATTCCTTGACTCATAATGGAAACCAAAACTACCTCTCCTGCTTTTATACTATTCTGCTTTGGTAATTGAATGTTAATAGAATTGACAGGATCAAAGCTTTGGAATCTCTATTTTGCTATTGTCCTTACCATCTTTCATATCTCATATTAGAATAAGCCTGGAGAGCATTCCCCCACAAGAGCCAGGATGAGAAGAGTTATCACTCAGATGACCTGAAGGTTAGTCAGTTGGGAAGATGTAAAATAGCATGTATCAGTAAGACCTTTTTGTAGACACCTGCATGCTTAACTTTGTGAATTTAAGATAGGTGACACTTGCCAAGTCTGGCCTGGCCACACCAGGGACAGTATAACATGGTTCCCTCTCCTGGAAGAGAGCCAGCATGGCGTAGGCCTCCGTGAGTGTTGATGGTTGTGCAGGCATGAGGCTCGTTTGCATAATAATGTACATATTTTCATGGTCCTCCTCTGAAGAAGGTCCTCTCTGCCATGGTTAATGACTCAATGATAATCAGAAACATCATGAGTCCAGGAGGAAAGGGTGTAACTAATGTTTCAACAAAATGGTAGAATGCTGTGACCTTCAGGGTTCTTAAGGCTGTCGGGAGAGAATGCTGAAAACAGAAGTTCAATACATAAGTTTTGTAAGTTTTCAACTATACAAAATATAAGGATGCAATATGAACTCTTTATTTTACCAGTTTTTGGACTTGGTAAAACCAAGGCAACTGCACTATGAGTCAGCATGTCAGAAAGATGCATGGGTAGGCAGATACAAGGGCATGTGGATTCCTGAGTTCAGGGTCAACCTGGAACACAGGGAGTTTAGATCTGCCTTAAATGGGGAATAGTAATTTCAGGGTGGGGCCCCACCCAACTAGTTTATCATCTGTGCTTAATGGGGGCTGGCAGATCTCTGAACTCTTTTGCATTGTTATAAAAAGTGTGTGCCTGCTGTCTCTTTTCAATCATCAAGAGGCTGCGATCATAGGATGCTGACTCGTGGTATAATCAAAAGAGAACTTGGAGTAAATGACTGAATTGATATATAAATTAAAAACTGGGCTTTTGATGTGCAAGAGATGAGCTATCTAGAAAGTTTTTAGAGTAGCAAGAAAGAGCTGCCTCAGGCAGAGCACAGAGAGAGAGAGAGAGAGAGAGAGAGAGAGAGAGAGAGAGAGAGAGAGAGAGAGAGAGAGAGATCTGGAAAGCTGACTTGAGCAGAACAAAGGGCATCTTACATGACCCAGGATTTGCCTTTGAGTCATTTGTTTCACCGCTCGCAGATACTTCTTCTCTTAGCAACCCCTCTCCAAGTAGAGGTTGCTTTTTGGCAGACACAGAGCCCAATAACCTCAAATCTTTCACCTTATGGAGGAGGAAACTGGTCTGAACTAGTGGCAGGATATCTAAATCTGAAACAGAACTTTGAAGATGAGGAATTTATTTGGGTTCAAACATTTGTCTAAAAAGTTTTGATAAACCATGGCATTTCTTCAAGTCTATGCTTAATTTTTGAATGAAAGCATTTTTGTGTATATATATATATATATATATATAACATATATTATAGTTAACTATATATAATTCAAAAACAACCATAAAGTACCTAGCTAAGGTAAAATGACCAATGTAAAACTATTTCACAAAAATGCATAAAAAAGCTAACATATGACAGACACATGATTAAGTCTGATTGACATGATGTCATTGTAGCCTTTTAAATTATCTTACTGTCTATCAATTTATTAATAATGCTTATTTATTTGTTAAGAAATTGCTAGTTATTGAGGAGGTTAGTCAGAGCCAGAGCCGTGCTCTAGGCGCATTTACAGGCTAAGTAAATTTAAGCTGAAGGAACTTCAGTAATTACTGGGGTAGCTGAAAGCAGCAGCAGTTTTTCCTTTTATTAGTCTATAAATAATCTACCTATGTTTTCTCAGGAAAAGTGTCAACCATTGATAAATAAATTAGTTTCTGTTTCTGGTCACTGAGAAACACTATAGGAGGATTCACATCAAAATATCTGTCTTTTTATCTTTTGATTTGCAACTTGATGAGAAGTTAATTTGTTTGCAGTCTAAGGTGTCTTGATACATACACCGTGCCAAACATAATTAACAATCACCTAGGTCTCTTATTACAATCAATTTTGCCTCAGCTGGAGGGTAACTAGACTTCCTATAAGATCTTTACAAAGAGACGTTTTAAATATGCCCCGTGTCCTATACTTTGACTCAAACTACAAAACATGTTTTCAAATTCATAAGAAATGTATCTATCTTTAACTTCTCCAAAGGAGGAATGCCTATTTTTTAAATATTTCCTGTCATTAAACGGATGAAAATATGCACCTTCAATGGTGAGGGCAAACAATAAAAGTTTGTATTTATACCATTGAGAATCACTTCAGAAAAAAGCAGGTCAGTGTTTTCAATAAGTAGAACCATGCATGAGCAGAAAGAATAATCTGTCTTAATGAGACCTAAGAGAAAACCAAGAAAACATTGACAAGTGTACGAGGCACAGAACCTCTAATAACTCGCCTGCAAGAGTATTGATTTTACTAGAAAAGCAGACTCTTAAGGTGGTTTCTGTTTACCCGGAACTTCCCTTAATCTGATCCAGAAACCTTTGGCAAGGACATCTCATTCACTAGTTCCCGCTCACTTCCGTCTTCTTGCATAAGCCTGAGGACCTCATCCTCATGACGTGAAACCTGTTTCTTTCCCACCATTTTCTTCTTCTCTCTGTTGGTCAGGCAGCAGCCTTGGCGGTTTGAGCCCCAATAAACCTTTCTTTTTACGCATAGAGTAGTCTATTTCTGTTTTTCCTGTGCCCTCCCTTGTATTGGTTCCTTAACCCAAGAGAACAATAGGCTGCCTTTCCTAAGGGCTTTGTTCCCCCCTAACCAAAACAAACTACCATTTTTCCTTTTTTACCTTTCTGGGTATGTGTCATTTGCTTTTTGCCTGGCTCCTGAACCAACCTAACAAAAGTCACTCCTGTGTGTCAGGCAGCTTCCTCCACTGATTCCCTTTGGGGAGAAGCTAAGAGCTCCCCAACGGGGCCTCTAGGTCTTACTAACCCTGTCACAACTGCTTTCTCTCCAACCTCTAAGAAACACTCTTACAGGCCTTCTGGCTCTGGCTTTCTCAGACCTTGACCAACCCTGTATCCTATACTGTATTGAAAAATGGTGCCCTGGGGATTTGGGGACAAATGAGAGGACACACCTTTACTCCTGGTGTTTATTTCCAAACAGCCAAACACAGCAGATAGCAGATGGCATCCTTGCCTACAGCTGCTAGCAAAAGCCCTACCCATTGAGCCAGGAGGCCTCTAAGCTCACCCTTAGTCACCTTATATACCCATTGAGCCAGGAGGCCTCAAGTTCACCCTTAGTCACCTTATCTCTGTCCTCTGACAATACTGGTTCAAGAGCCTCTCAACTTTGTCTCTTCCTAAGTGTCAACTGTGCTTCATATCATCTGATATCTAGCTTGGTTCCTGCCCTCCTCTCAACTCTGCTACACTCCTTCCATTATCCCCATTTCTGTATAGAATCACTTGAAACCCTTACATACAGAAGTCCACAACTTTGCATTTCACCTCTGTCATATCATGACTACATTTGGTTCATAAATGGAAGCTCAATTCTCAACCCCACTTTCTCTCATCTAGTGGGTTGTGCCAAAGTCTTGTCTGACCAGGTTATAGAGTCTACTCCTTTACCACTAGGCCTCTACTAGTGATACAGCTTTTGAGAATGTTTTCCACTGAGGGGATTGTTAAAAAGTCACCAACACTCCCAACCTCATTCCTCCAGGCTTGCTTGACTCCTAGTTCTCCTCCAATCTCAACTCCTACCTAGTCTTAGCTCCAACATTAGGTCCTATCTTCATCAGATAATTTAATAGCTCTGCCACTTGTTGCTACAGCAACAAACAGGCCTTTGTCAGCTCCTCCCAGAAAGTTGCTTTGTCAGTCCACTCATAACTAGAAAGCCTACATTTTCCTTTAAAATATCTGGCTTTGGAATAACTTCAGTGCGAAAAAGGTACATGTTGCTTGCTCATGATACAGACTTTAGAGCATTAAAGGAAAGTTTAAGTTACCTGAGTTTCTTAAATAAAAATACTTTAAAACTGTGTTCTTTCCTTTGTTCTCTCCCCTTTGTTCTCCTTCCTATTAGGGAATTTCTGTCTTATTACAGATGATTAGTCATGCTTCTATCAGGTTGGTAACTTTTCAAGCTGTAGATTTGCTGTGTCTCAAAAGCATGAAACTGCTGGATCTGTTACAGACACTTCTTAACAGCTTTCTCTACAGTGAGGACTTCAGTCCAGTTTAAACACAGTACTTCTGCTAATATAAATAAAACTTGTATCTCTTTATTAACTTAAAAAAAATTAAACTTTAAGGAGGATGAGCCCCTCCCCTGCTTCCTTTTGGATGTATTCTTGACCTTCCAGGCTTTGAGACATGCTTAGAACTTTTTCTTTCTTTCTTTCTTTCTTTCTTTCTTTCTTTCTTTCTTTCTTTCTTTCTTTCTTTCTTTCTTATAAAGGATAACATTTAATTGGGGCTGGCTTACAATTTCAGAGGTTCAGTCCATTATCATCAAGGCAGGAGCATGACAGAGTCCAGGCAGTCATGGGGCTGGAGGAACTGAGAGTTCCACCTCTTGTTCTGGCTTCCAGACAGCTAGGATGAGGGTCTTAAAGTCCACACCCACAGTGAGACACCTACTCCAACAAGGCCACACTTCCTAATAGTGCCATTCCCTGAGTCAAGTATATACAAGCCATCACATACCATATCCTTCTTTGTCTCTCACAGAGGGAGTGGAGTAGAACCTGTGTCTCCCAAGCTGATTCTCTGCTGTGGTTTGCTTTAGCCTAGTCTTTTTTTTTTTTTTTACACTCCAGATTTTAGCCCCTTCCTTGTCCACCCTCTGACTGTTCCACATATCATACCTCTTCCTCACCCTCTGTCTCCACAAGCATGTCCCTACCTGCCACCCACCAGACCTCTAAACATCCTGGGGCCTCCAGTCCCTTGAGGGTTATGTGTGTCTTCTCTGACTAAGCCCAGTCCTGGTAGTCCTCTGCTGTATATGTGTTGGGGGCCTCATATCAGCTGGTGTATGCTGCCTGGTTAGTGATCCAGTGTCTGAGAGATCTCAGGGGTCCAGGTTAATTGAGACTGCTGGTCCTCCTACGGGGTCATCTTCCTCCTCAGCTTCCTCCAGCTTTTCCCTAATTCAACCACAGGGGTCAACAGCTTCTGAGCAAAATCTGTATCTGACTCTTTCAGCTGCTTGTTGGGTCTTTCAGAGGGCAGTCATGATCGGTTTAGAAATTTCAAGGAAAGAATCCCCAAGCACTTTGACATGTTTTCCTAGTCTATATCAGTCCCACCGGATTTCCTCTCAGCTGATAGATACCATCCATGAACCAACTTCATCCCTGCAAGTGCTCCAAAACCAGACCATTCCTCTCACCTTCATGGTCCTACGAAACCAGTAAAGCTGTCAATTTTGCTGATAGCCATTGTGAACTTCTCCACTCAAGTGAAAGAGGATTAAGGCTGGCTCACAAACTTAGTCACCAGGGACTGACTCCAAGACTCTCCTGTGGTCTCTCTCAGGCCTCTAGCCCTTCTCAACCCTCTGATCTCAGTCCTTCTCATAATAATGTAGTTGCTCCCTGCCTTTAAAGTTCTTTGAAATAAAAGTCGGCAGTGGCCATTAAATCAGATGTCTGGCGAGATTTCTCCAAGTATCCTGCCATTTCTTGTCTGTCAGAGCTCTCTCTCCACCTTTAAATAGCACTGCAGCCTTCCTGGGCTCCCATGGTGCCCTGCTTTCAGTTCAATAGGAAGTAGTCATAACACTGTAACACCTCTTTGTCATAAAAAGGACACACACACACACACACACACACACACACACACACACACACACAACTGCTTTTTCCCAAAGTTCAACTACCTTGGGAATGGGTATCTAGTTCCCTACCTAGTTCTTGGTCATTCCAACAGCTGTATCCGCTCAAAGACATCATCTTGCCGACATACAAAATCTGCTTGCATTTCCACTATTTCGCTAGTTATTATGTACTCCCACCAACCCCAGGTAGCTTTGGCAGTTTGATCCCCAATAAACCTCTTTCTCTCTCTACCCATGGAGCACTCTACTTTGCTGAGTGCCCTGGCCTTTAGACTGCAGTTTCAGTGACACCCTCACAATAGATTATCTGAGGGCTGCACTTATCAGAACGGACAAGAAAACAAATCTCCAAGAACTACTTCAGGTCCCATAGCCAACTGCCTGGTTGGTTTCTGTCCCCTATTCTCACCAGCATGGTACCGTACAAAGGTAATTTTAACCTCAAGGCCTTGAGGAAGAAGCAAGTGTTACATACTTTAACTAGAACAAGTTGGAAGAGTGCTGTGGGAGGTAGGTTCCCTTAGATTAATTCTAGGTCCAGTCTACTCATGATTAACTTAGGGGGTGTTTGCTAAAATTTACATTCACAAATACAAAGGTACTCATGGGGGAAAATATTTCAAACGGAACTCATTGGTGATAATAAACTCCGCTTTTAACTCCTCACGTCGAGTTCCTTCTAGTTTTTGGTTTAGAAATGAAAATGGATAAAATATACATTTATATCTTGTGGCTTTGTTTTGTAAGGCTTAAAGTGAGTCTTAACTACCAGGAGACCCTCCAAGGGAGGCATGAGAACAGAGTTCAATGCAAAGGAAAAGGTTTAATTTCTGGCGCCTCTGGTGAGTGGCTAGAAGGCGACCCTGAATGGCTGTAACAAGCAGTTTTTATCCTGTCAGAGGTACAGGTTTCATCTGCAAGTTTACAGTTTGAACTTATATGACATGACTTCGTGCTCTATCTGGGACCAGAAGGTCAGGTGACCATCAGTCATTCTGCTGATTTTAAAGAACGTCCCTGCTTCTCCCAGGAACTGTGGGTGAAGACTGGAACTTGACCAAGCCTTGACCCGAGGCAGGAAGTTGGTACTTGGCCTAATCTTGACCTGAGGTGGTGGGTGTAAAGCTGGCAAAGCCCTTAGGGTTCTCATAACCTACCTACTTTCTACTGGGCCAAGCTGCCTAGTAGCTCTCATGCTTCAGTGAGAACTAGGGCCATTCAGTTTAAAGGTAATAAAGAGTAAGATCAAAACCAGACTCCTTCTCCAATAGGGAAAATGTTTGTCAATCTGCATTGGTGAAACAGTGTTTTCAACATAAACTGACAGCCTCCTAATTTCCCTTTGAGGCCTTGGTCTTCCTCCCTTTAAAAACCTGACTTGTTTATTGCTTTAGGAAAATAAATTTGTCCCCCACAATGTGACACTCCAGAGGGAAAGAGGAGAAGAATTGGATTTGAGCAATGCTGCCCTGGGCCCTGGAGAAAGTCAAACTAAGGGGTGGGATTAAGGACTGAAGAATTCCAACAGTTTATCAAGAAGAATTGTGAATTAAAACTCCAGACAAAACTGCCGCTGGCTGTGAATGGAACTCCAGAAAGGAATCTCTGTGTCTTAGGAGACTGATAGGCTGATTAGAATCTGTGCAGAGATTGCAATACTGCAGATTCAGAGGCTAATTGCCTTATCTTGAGCTAAATTCTACCCTCAGGAACAGCCATTCCTTGAACCTCTCTGTGTCAGAAGTAACGTAGCAATAGATAAACAACCCTTTAGAATCTATGACCTTAGCAGGCAACTGAATTCTACAAATCGAAAAGCTAAGAGGGTCATCAGATTGAATCCTGAGCCTTTAGAAAATCTTTCCTCATCTCAATGTGCTTCCCCCACCCCTGTCTGCTCTATCCATCAGTTTATTTTAACTTGCCTTTGTTTGTGACTTCTTTTGTAAAACCATAAAAGTGTTGTGAAATTGCTTTCTTTTTGGGAACATGAAAGTTAGGATGAACTAAATTTGTGCTCCTGGGGCCATGGTCACTTAAAATGACTCCAGAATAAACTATCTCTTATTCATTTAAGATGAGAGCTTCTTGTATGACAGTCCCTACAGTTTACTGAGAAAAGTGGGTTCTGGCCCCTGCTACAGGGTGCTGAGTAATTGTCTGGCCCTTGAAACCCAAAAGGATTAGGGTCTGGTTATTGAAAGTCGTAGAGATAATTAAATCTGTACGAAATTTCCTTTACAAACAGATGCAGGGAGAGTGAGCTGGGTTCCGAGAGTACACTGTTCCTGATGTTAAAGAAGGACAACACACCCAGGCTCTGCCCTCAGTTTCCAGAAGCAGTTTTCAAAGTAGGCCACAGTAAAACTGAAGGAAAAGTACTGGGAGAAAGTAAGCCATCTGCAGCTCAGTGGCAACAGGTCTGAGACGTGGGTGAGTCCCACCTTGGTGTGGTTGTGAAGAGAACTTAATGAAATGGAAGAAACCGGCCGGCGTCTTCAGACATTAAAGAGGACATTTGCATGCTAATGTGGATACTGGGCAAGAAGTGCAGCTGAAGTGCTGGGAAGCCCTAGCAGGCCAGCCTGTGTTATGCTTCCCGGGAGGGTGATACAGAGGTGTGAAGATGCCTGACAGCCTGGAAAGAGCTGTGCTTACTTATGCTAATTATCAGCGAGAGCCCGGAGTTCACTGCTCCAGAGAAGGCATTGAATGACTGTGGTTGGTTGCCTCTCATAAAGCACGGTTGTGCGACTTGACCCTCACGACCTGATAAAAGTTTGGCGAACTGAAAAGTAAGAACTTTGTCTTCTTCAGTCTGTAGTTTACTAGGCTAGTAATTCTTCCTTACCTGCTTGGGATGGATCACTGAAACTAAGCAGAGGACCAGACATCCATATTACACAGCATTGGACAATTTTTAAAAGCACACTGTCGCTGTCTTCAGTCACACCAGAAAAGGGGCATCAGATTCCATTACAGATGGTTGTGAGCCACCATGTAATTGCTGGGAATTGAACTCAGAACCCTGGAAGAGGAGTCAGTGCTCTTAACCTCTGAGCCATCTCTCCAGCCCCAGCATTGTACAGTGTACACCATCACACATCATAATACTCTTGAAGACAATAATTGAACAGGAGGGGCTGGAAATAACTGCTACCACCGTTTGTCTGATACTTCTGAGAGCCACACACTTCTTTAGCAGGAAGGAAGGGTATGCATGGTGGATGTCTTGGGAATTAGATGACTTACAGCCAGGGACCGGGTGGGAAAAAAGTAGATACATAATGTTATCTAAAATGGCATGTCATTTAAAACTTTTGAAGTGTTTTTTTGTTTTTTTGTTTGTTTGCTTGTTTGTTTGTTTGTTTTTGCTTTCTGAAGTTGTCCATTAAATATTTTTGGCATTACTGACTTTAAATAAGACCAAATTAAAAAAAAGCTTAACACATTTTTCAAAATATTAAATATCTTGTCTTCTCTGTCATAGAGACATACCCAGGTGAGCAGAACGGAAGGAAAATGGTCAGAGTTTGGCAGCTCAGAATCATCTCCTGTTAGGAGTGGAGTATGAAAACCTCCTTAGGCTTCATTTGCCTAGAGATTTAGACTGCCTCTCTCTCTCTCTCTCTCTCTCTCTCTCTATATATATATATATATATATATATATATATATATATATATATATATACACACACATATATTGAATGAAGAAGTTGCTGTTGTGTTTATAAAAAGATAGAGACTGGGGATATGTTCTATGGAGGTCTGAGGAAAGTGGCCCATGCTGAGACATCACTTCCCCCTGAGGGAACAGCCACAGGATGGTATAGTATAGAATAGAGTTTATTCAGGGCATGGGAGGGGAGTTAAGAGGGTAGTAGGGCAGAGAAAGAGAGAGAAGCAGAGAAATAAAGGCCAGCCATGAGCATGTGAAGAGAAGTGGGGGAGGGGAATGGGGAAAGAGTAGACAAAGGAAAGAAGGGAAGATCAAGAGAGCAAGAGAGAACAAAAGGGAGCAAGAGAGCAAGAGAGAGAGAGAGTCTGGTAAGCAGCCCCTTTTATAGTGTCAGGCACACCTGGCTGTTGCCAAGTCATTGGGGGTGGAGCTTAGACAGAGGGCTAACAGTTGCCAACAGCAAGATTTGATTCAATAGCTTTGTGGTAAGAGGAAGAGATCACATTCACTTCCTCTTGAAACAGATATGTAGAGGAATTTCACAGCCCTTCAAAGGGCTAGAGGCAGTGTGACAGGGCCCAAGGGTTGGACTAGGTGAAGCCAGCAGCAATCCCTGCCTCTGGAACTTCTTCTGAGACAAGGGCACAAGGCAGAAACTTTATGATGACTCCTGAGTATCAGCCAAGTTACAGGAGCTTTTTTTTGTGTTATAAGACTCTCAAGAACTAGGGAGATTTTCTCACTCATACAGAGAAAATATCTAGGGCAGATTCTCTGAAGTAAAAGCTTATAGGAAGTTGGGTGTGACTTATAGTGAGGGAGAATCTGTCCAGAGTTTACTGAAGCTGAGGGACATTACGGCTGCCTTTGTCAGAGGACAGATTTGGATGAGGTAAGATGCCTAAGGATACTGCCATGGGGAAACAGGAACTCTAGGTCTCTACCCATTTATTCAGTGACTTGGGGATCCAGGAACTAGGCTTATGTTCAGCCTTTCATACTGATTTTGGTTGAAGGTTTTTGTCTCTAGGTAAACTCAAAGCATTATGGTTTGGGTAATGTTCACAGAGTGAATAGTCCACCCAGTCTGTAAGGTGCCCAGTTGAACACATAGACTCATGAAATTGGAAAGCATATTCCTAATTGTCTCCATGGAATCAGCCAGGTCAAACCCTCTGGCTGCTATTTAGCCAAACATATTAGCAGAGACAAGAAGGGTTGACTCCTGGCAATCTAACTCTTAATTATTAAGACTTTAAAGGATAAATAGTTGAAGAACTATTACATAAGTGCTTTATTTTTCTTTCTTTCTTTCTTTCTTTCTTTTTTTATTGTTTTTTTTTTGAGAAAAGGTCTTTCTACTTAGCCTAGGTAGGCTAGGATCTTTCTGAGTCAGACTCTGGAGTGTTGGGATTGTAACACTGCATGTGGTAGTCTTATTGACTTTTTAAAATTCTATTTTTAATATTTAATTAATATGTGTATCATTTTTTCTCACAAACTACCCTATATAAACATCCTTGCTCTCTTTCAAATCCTAATTAATTGTTATATATGAATATATGTTTATGCTTAGACTTCCTGACTTTTAACATTTAAAAACGTGTGCCTGCCTTCATTCTAACTAATGAGATCAGCAAGAACCCAAGACCCACAGCTTTATAATAGCCAGTATTTTAGCATTCTGTGAATAATAACTCTGCCATGGGAATACTGGAGTATCTTTGAGACTAGAACCTTCTCTGGTAACTAGGGTCTTGGGAACCCCATACCCACCAAAGTTACTTCAAGCCAATGGCCTTCAGGATTTTTGCCCATGAATTCCAGTCAACAGAGCACACAGGGTGTCAGAAAAGTTTATTGTGAATTCAGAGAGAGAGAGAGAGAGAGAGAGAGAGAGAGAGAGAGAGAGAGAGAGAGAGAGAGAGAGAGAGAGAGAGAGAGAGAGAAAGAGAAATGCCTTTTGAGTTACACATGAGGGTCAGGACAGCTACAGGGGGGAGAGGGAGGCTTGAAAGAAAGTAAAAACCCAGTAAGTGTCACCAAAAGCATTCTCAGACTCTGGCCAGCATCAGACAGAAGACAGAAGAGAAAAAAAGGAACAAGTTATACCTGCCTGAATCAGACATAAAGACAGAAACCCATGACAGCTCATGGGGCTTCACTGGCAAGTAGAAATTCTAGGAAAGAAAAGAACATTATTTTGTAAAAAGGTTAGTTATGTCATCCTGTCTCCAAAATGTGGCTTAGATGATACATTCTTCCTAGGATTGGTCTTACCGTTCTGAGAGGCAATCCCTTAGCTAGGGATTGTTAGGTCTCCAAGGCCAGGAATTTCCTTCTATTGACAAGAAGGAAACATTTTCCACTTAGTGAGTCTTTACTGCTACTGCAACATCCCTCCCTACTGTGCTGGTTAGGGACTCGACTGGGGAAGGTTTACCAAAGCCTTAAGTCCTCCTCAATATTCTTTTATATTTTACTAAAGAGATCGGATTTCTGTAGCTTAATATGTCTTTTAAAGGTAAACACTTGGCTCAGCAAGTTGAAAATAATCTGTGTTTTCCTTTGTGTGCTCTATGTTAGTCTCTTTGCAGTTCATGCACACTAGTATGAATTGGTCTGATACAATTAAATAGTATAAGGGAAGAAAATGTGTTTTTAATCTAGAAGCAGAGGCTGAGTTATTTATAGTCAATGGTAGAATATGTATTTAGTTAGCATTTGTGAGACCAAATTCCATCCCAGCAGTCAGAAAAATAAAATAAAATAATAAATAAATAAATAAATAAATAAATAAATAAATAAATAAAGTAAGTGGAAACTAAATAGATTTGGAAAGCATAGGGAATTTAACAGGTAAAATATAATTTACAAATCTTATGGGGAAATGGGAGTTTAATGTGGGAAAAGCCCAGCACATTGTGTTTTCTTTAACTTTCAGTGTATTTCTAAAATGGCAGGTTTTTTTAAATGCATTTTTAAATTTTTTGAATATTATTACAACTTTATTTTTTCCTCCCTCCAATCTCCTCTTTTGCCCTCTCAAATTTACAGTCTCTATTTCTATAATCTTTGTTACTTTGCCATGTAAGTTTCTAAGGGAGGGAAGTGTTCGACAGACTTACCCAGCTTTGAGACCTATGAACTGAAATAATGACCAGCTTGGCAAGGACACAAGAGCGATGTGCATAGCTGTGTGGTAAGCAATAGCTCTCCTATTGCAGTCAAGGGTTATTCAGTAAGCAGGGAATTATGCCTGGTATTGAAACCTACCCGACTTCCCCACTGCGAGTAAAGTCCTGTATCTTGGAGGATAACTTACAACCATCACTTTACTAAACCAACTTAATCCTTAACTACATTCTAAATATTTATCTTTATGCCCACAGATAAGAATAGGTCCTGCCTCTAATCAAGAAAAAGACTCCTTGCTGAAACAGACTAGGAAAGAAAACCACAACCAAAATCCAGCGATCCCAGCCCCAACTCATGCATCGTGTCAGGCTTTAGATCCTATTTCGAAGAAAGGAAAGAGAAGTAGAAGAAGAAATATACTGAAGAAGGATGCCGGAGGTGAAAAAGACTGTAAGAGAAGAGGAAGAAAAAGGAGTGTAGGGGGGAAAGGGCTGGTCACAGAGAAGGAAGAAGTTGGAGGAGCTCTTGTGGGTCACACTTTTCCAAACTTGAAGAGCATTGGAGAGGGGAAGCAAACCGGCCACCACAGCATTAACAATGACAGATTCTACAGGTCTATTAAAACTAAGTGACATTTGTAAATAATATTGAATTATGACAAAAATTTCTATAGTCATACCCATTGATTCCGCATACATGATATACAGTGTACTAGACAGAGTTGGGGGTTTGAAACAATATTTACATTATTATATTAGTCATTAATATGGATATGGTTGTAGAAAAATTGCATATATATATGTATATATATGTATATATATTGGATGTGTGTTAAATATGATTATTTTATTCAAAGACCACAGCTATAAAGAGCCAACATAAGTGTCATAAGTGTCGGTAATTGCTCTTTCATTGTTTATTTTGGTTGTGAGCCTAGCCTTTAACGGCTGAGCCATCTCTCCAGCCCCTCTTTCATTGTTTAATGGAGTCAAGGACCTCATTGTTGCTAAGAAGTGGCAGAGATCTGATATAATCACTACTAAGAAGATTATATTTTCTATCTTTTTTTACCTTTATTAGCTTGAGTATTTCTTATTTACATTTCGATTGTCATTCCCTTTCCCAGTTACCAGGCCAACATCCCCTAGCCCCTCCCCCTCCCCTTTCTATATGGGTGTTCCCTCCCCATCCTCCCCCCATTACCGCTTCACCCAAACAATCACGTTCACTGGGGGGTTCAGTCTTGGCAGGACCAAGGGCTTCCCTTCCACTGGTGCTCTTACTAGGATATTCATTGCTACCTATGAGGTTGGAGCCCAGGGTCAGTCCATTGGGTAGTGGTTTAGTCCCTGGAAGCTCTGGCTGCTTGGCATTGTTGTTCATATGGGGTCTCGAGCCCCTTCAAATGCTTCCAGTCCTTTCTCTGATTCCTTCAACGGGGGTCCCGTTCTCAGTTCAGTGGTTTGCTGCTGGCATTTGCCTATGTATTTGCTGTATTCTGGCTGTGTCTCTCAGGAGAGATCTACATCCGGTTCTTGTCGGCCTGCACTTATTTCCTTCATCCATCTTGTCTAATTGGGTGGCTGTATATGTATGGGCCACCCATATGTGGGGCAGGCTCTGAATGGGTGTTCCTCCTGCCTCTGTTTTAATCTTTGCCTCCCTATTCCCTGCCAAGGGTATTCTTGTTCCCCTTTTAAAGAAGGAGTGAAGCATTCGTATTTTGGTCATGCTTCTTGAGTTTCATGTGTTCTGCGCATCTAGGGCAATTCAAGCATCTTTCTTTTATAAAATATTCTTTATTGTGAGATGTTACAATCTTCCAATTTAATTATTTTGCAAATTATTTTATTCTTTGCAATCTTTTTATTCATTATTCAGATAGTAAAGCCCTTAGAAATACATTCAGGTAAAGGTATAGGCTAGATCAATAATGGACTTTTGTTATAGTTGTATTTAATCTAAACAGTTCTTTGACTAGTGTTAGATACCATCAAATTGCCGGGGTTCAGCCTCGACACAGGATCAGAGTTCTCAACTGGAAGCAGGGGTATCTGGAAGGCTCATAATAAATATACACAAACCACTCTTTGGGTACAAACTGACAGGCAATTTCAAGGCTTAAAGTCACTCTCCCCCTCCCCCCTCTCCCTTGCTCACTTGCAGCTTGAGGCTGCACACACACTGCATTCTCTTGGGCACTCTGCTTTTTCCCATTGCACTTTTCTTTTTTCGAACTCCCACACTCATGCACACCTCTGTTTGTTACCCTTTCACTCTCACACACAGTCTTCATACACACCTCACACACATCTCACACACACAACACGCACTCTCCTTTCACTCACACACACAATCTTCATACACACCTCACATTGTCTCTTCACCTACTCTTCACATGTTCTTCCCCTGTTCTCTCACTTGCTCTTACATTTGCTCTCAGATTTGCTCTTGCCTTTGCTCCCTCATGCGCTCTCTCATTCACTCTCTAGCCTCTCTCTTGCCCCAGTCTTTTATTGATAATCCAAAAGCAAGTAGATAAAAGACATTGTATAATCATTGCCCCAGTCTTTTATTGACAATCCAAAAGCAAGTAGATAAAAGACATTGTATAATCATTGCCAAATCAAATTCAAAAGAATAACCACATTCCACAAAGAATTAAGAATTACAATTGTTCCCCTAAGTTTCAAGCTTTCCCTATTCCCAGGGCTGTGGCCAAAATAATAATAATTTCAAACTTATCATTATTTAAACTTTCCCACTTTTGACTCATTATACTTCAGAGCTCAAAGCTCCGAGGTCAGCTACTTGCATTTTCCTGTGAAGCTCTAATGATAAATGACTTGGGCAAAGCTGCCAGGCAATGGCCAGAAAGAAACAAGTTAACCCTTAACTCAGTAATTCTGCCAACTTTCTATTCCTTGCACACAATGACTCTCATAAGAGTCGCAGTAATTTGACTTAGTTTTACTAATATAGAATTTTATGTATTCTATACTTCCTGATCCAGGATCTGCTCTCAAATGTTATGTAAAACTTATTTCCTAACTTCACTAACTTTTTCCTTTCTTGGGGTCCCAATGTTGGCTCTAATTCATTTTCTAATAATTTCTTTAAAGTCTCTTTGCAAGTCAAGCATTAATCTGGAACTACTATTGTGCAGTTATTACATAGTTTCCAAGACGAGAACACACAGCATGCACCTGGGCCATTAGGGCTGTACTGTGTATGCCTCAATTTCCAATTGTTTAGGAATCATTACATCAAGGAACATCTAGTTTCACAGAATCCACCAGAGCAGAAAGAGAAAGAAGTAGGAAAGCCAGATATAATAGAATAATTATGCATACCAAGGCCAACTGAAAAGCAGTCACACACAAATGAAATCTATACAGCCATTGTCCAGGACTAAGGTTAGGAGAAATGGGATCAACTGTTTTTTACAAAGAGCTGCTGCAGGCTACTGAGATGTCTCCATCCTGGCCTACCGCAGGCAGCCTCTTATTTCAGATGGCAGGTCCCCTGGAGGGATGGGTCTCCTACTTCTCAGGGTCCCAGAAACCACCCTTTTTTATAAGGAGCTGCCGCAGGCTTCTGAGATGTCTCCATCACAGCCTACTGCTAGCAGTCCCTGTCATTGTATGCTGTCCTCAGCAACAAATATTTGTTAATAAATCTTTATTGATCAGAGCCCCCACCCAAATTCCCTGTACAACTTAATGCTACTGACTAGTAAGCTTTTTGGGACCCTTGATACAGAATCTTTGCTCTGCTACAGTTCTCATGAGGCCCGGCTGTTCATCACAATCCAAAAATGGGTTTGAAGAAGTAGAATCTGGCTGTGATTGTTAAAGTGCAAACTCTCTCTTCTCTCTTGGCTAAAAATCAGCAAATCGATTTTATTTTTATTTCTTTTAAATGATCTCCTTTCATCCATTCAGAAGAAAATGAGTATTGTCAGTAGGCGCTACATACCTCAGGAAAAACAGGAGCCCTTGGCAGAATGTGCTTTGGTGGATAAGGGAAGATAACAGACTAGAGTCATTTTAGGCCCAAGTTTGAAAATAAACTGGGGAAAAACACCGTCATCTATCAGGTGAATGGCCACAAAGATAGGGCTATCTGTGTGTCTTGAATGAATAAGACCTTAGAAGCAAGCAATATATTTTGAAAATTTTATCAACTCTTACCCCTAGGCTCCCCAAATATGCTAATAGAAATTCTAAAACTTTTATGTATAATAAAATGCAATAATATTGCTGATGTTTCTGCTGCACTCAGGAAGAAATAACAATTCAGCATCCAGTCATGTCATACAAGATGGTCAGCAATTACTCCATAAATGGTCACTTTTAGGGTCTCTGACGTATGGGTTTAGGAGCCTTCCACACATGTTGGTCCCCTTCAGTTCTGAATCCTGTGGACCTGGATGCTAACAGATAGAGGCTCTTCCATTTAGATAACTATGTTAAAAGTCCTTCTGAGCCTTAGGGATTATTTCTTCCAGTTCTGGAGGCTAAGAAGTCTAGTTTTAAGGTGTCAGTAGACTGAGTTTCTGGTGGCAGCTTGCTTCCTTGTTCTGTGATCATGTAGAAAATGCAAGATAGTTTTCTGAGGCCTGTTTCTTGCCATTACTAACACAATTCATCATCAGCACTCTACCATCATGGCCCAATCTCTTGCCAGGGACCTCATCTCAGAATCATATCAGACTATTGCCTGAGTTTTGACATGTAAGTACAAAGGTAACACAAATGTTTAGTCCACAGCAACATCGACAAAATTCAGTATTTCATCCTCAGTCCCTTTTATGTTAGTGTGTATGAGTATGCATGTGCATGTGCGTGTGCATGTGTAGGTGTATCTATGTGTGCATGAGTGTCTGTATATGTGTCTATGTGTTCATGAGTGTGTCTATGTGTTCGTGAGTGTGTGTGTGTGTGTGTGTGTGTGTGTGTGTGTGTGTATGTGTGTGTTTAGGTACCTTCAAGGTCAGAAGGCTTAGGTCCCTTGGAGTTAGTTACAGTGGCTACGACCATATACTGAATTTCAGGGTTTTCAGGGTTTCTAGATCCTATCTCGTCTCACATCTCTACCACATGATTTAATTCTCTTTCTCTCTTAAACAAAGCAAGGAAAAATAAAATCAACAACAAAAACATAGAGTCCAATTTGTGTTGGTCAATGGACCCTGCCCTCAAGTGTTGTTGAAATACAGTGTCATTCCATTCAAGAAAACTGATTTTCTTCTCCTGATCATGGTTTTTAAATATCATGCCCTTGTGTTTTTTCTTTCAGTTCATATTGGAGAGTTGGTTGCATCATGAAATATCAGAGAATAAAAACCGGAGGCAGGGGATATTGCCTTTCTCTAGACTTGTTTCTTCACACTGAGCTTGCTAATTACTACATGGTTCATTCTATAAATAGTAACTTCTAAACACAAGGGAGTATCTCTTATGCCTAAAAAGTATGCTTTGTCATACAGAATTATAAGCAATAGTTATAAAAATATATCTGACCATAAATATTTACATCTGCTTCCTCCTTTGCATTTTCATTTTAATTTTACTCTTGTTTGCTTACTATACTATTAAATTAATAGAAATATGTTTTGTGTAGTAGAAGAAAAAGAAGATATGAGTGAATTAAATGTCATTCTCTACATATGCCCATACACACACACACATATATACATTTTGAACATATTGTTCTCTCTGGATTGAGATAGCAAAACACTACGGTTTATTATAAGGGTTAAAAGGAACAAACAGATGACCTCGCACCATGAAATTGCTTTAAGTAGGACGGTTCATTTGTCAAATAATTATCACAACAGCTCATAGCAGCCGTGGATCAGAGCAAATAGGAAAAGTAAAACAGAATTGGTAATGAACCTGTAAAAGTACCTTTTATCCACCAAGTGTAATTGTTTTGTTTGTTTGTTTGTTTGGAGGCTTGCTGTCAGATACAACCTTTTCTAGTTTAATCTGAACTCTGGAGAGCTGGTTCAACTCAGCTGTTCAGGCTCAAACCTCCTCTCCAAGCTGACTGGTTCAAATTGGACTCTCAGTTTCTCACTGAGTTGCTCTGCTTGGGCAAACTTCCTCTGTACTTCAGGAACTGAACTATATTGACTGCCCTGACTGCACAAACAGGAAAGAACTGAATGAACACAACTGAACTCAACTGCATTCAAGTGAACGGCACACAACTGCACTGAAGTGAACTCAGCTGAACTCCACAGAATTGCCTGACCTCAGCTGAACTGTATTTACTGCCCTTGGACTCCTGACTCACTCTTTACTGCTCTTAAGCAGCCTCTTTCTTTTCTGTTCTCCTGGGACTTGGGTAGATCCTATCTCTGATCCATTCTGTCAAATCTTTCTTTGATGAGTCACTTTGTTTGCCCCTCAATTTGATGTCACTTTCAAACATGGCTGCTTCCTTCTACAAACTAACTTACTGTCATTGTTTGGTATACAAGGTGTGCATTAAAGGTGAGTCTATGTTCCATCCAGAGGGACTAAAGGTATGTCATTCTAGATAAATTACAGCAGACCTAGAAGGTTTTTGGATGTGATGCCTTGCCTGATCAGCCATGTTCCTAGATTAAAATCCCTCTACATAAACCAGATTCTTTAAGCATAGAGCTCATTGCATACATTCTGTTGGTATTTATGCCAAATCCTGTTTTCCTAGGAATGGTAGAGTATACATTTAGAGAGGAAGAAAAATAAGGATGGCATAATTCTCTAAATACTATTAGTAATCAATACATGCTAATATTGAATCACACAAAATTCTATTGTACTGTTGGAAAGATAGACATGAATTTGAAGTTTCTTCAGATTTTTAGAAGATTCCAGGCCACTAGGGGATGCTGGAGAAGTAAACAGAATCATAGTACAATAATAAGTATTATATTGTGGCTAAAATTGTGTAGCATTAGCTTTATGGATAACACAGATGCTAGCCCACAGAAGGGCACTAATAACTATGAGTGCCAGTGAGTATCTCAAAGGGTGACTCAGGCAGCGATTGTTTAGAATAATTAGAAAGGAGCAAGTGCTCAAAATTGTAAATGGTTCAGCACAGTATAATGTTAGTTCCCTGGCTTAATATCCACAGGGCTTTGGCAGATGGCTTTTGTCTGAAGCATCTATCTGTCTATTCCTCAGAGAGTGGAAGAGCTGAAGAGAGAGCACTTTGAAGCATGTAAGCACTCAAAAAATTGTATTTTCATCTAAACAATTATAGTGACAAATTGAGGGAATGTGACTATTCTGATGTCTGGAATAAAAATTCCAAATGAGGAGATCATAATGAAGGCATAAAAGATATCAAGATTCAAAGAATTTCTGGGGAGATCTTAACTTTTAAAAAAGAAAGAAAAAGACCAAAGTGAGACAAAAATCAAAGAGAAATTTATGATAAAATTAATAGCTTGGCATTGATTTATTGAGCAGAAACAGGGAGAACATTGTTGTAAAATATTTACATGGGCATTGAAGTAAATTAAAGAAGCAGAACACAGAACAGAGCATTGAAACAAGTTGGCCTGGACTTGATTGCCTGCGTCTCAGAGCCGCAGCCTCATGGGCGGGTGACAGGGGGGTTGGGGGTGGAGAGGAGGGCTCATTGCAGGGGTAGCTGAAAATGTCTATTATCCCCAACTCAGCCTTCAAGTAAGGGGTACCTCAAGAGTAAGGCAGCTGTCTTCCGCTAAGAGAATTCTGCATACCCAGAATTTCTGTGCCAGACCACCTGCTCAGAAGGTGAACCAGATATGATTGCATCACTTCGCCTGCTACATGAAGAATGGTCATCAGAAGTCCACGTGCCTGGGAGGAAGAATGCAGAACTTCTCAGTTCACCTAAGCAGTGACTCAATTATTCTGTAGATCACTGGGAAATGAGTCTTTAGCCTCTCATTTAATGGGAAATTATCGCACAGTATTGTCTTCAATAAGGCAAACATTTTGAGAGTGTAGAAGAATGAAGATAGACCCCTATCGGGGAGAAGGAAAGGAATGAAGACTAGTGAAAATTGTGCTGTTTAATGAAATCGGAGTAAGGCAAAATATACAGTCTGGGATACATGTATGGGTTAATGACAGTGCTGAGGGTACCTGGAAGAGAATGGGGGACAAGAGACACAAAGAAGGACACCAAGACAAGAGTCTGATCAAGGCGACAATTTTATTTTTTCCCAAGGCTGAATTTATATCATAACAGGGGTAACAGAGAGGGGGCAAGTGGGAAACATTTACACAGGCCTAGGACACAGTATTCGTGTGGTCAGCTGATGTCAACAGGATGTTGGTTTTTCAGAAAGGTTACAGGTCATCACATTGGGTATCTTGTCGTCAGATGTATTTCTCAGCAAGGTTAGAACTTTATTATATCATTATTCATCCTGACCCCCAAATTTGTATTAGTTTTCTGAAGCTGGCTGGGGATTTTCCATGAACCTAGTCATCTTAACATTAACTATAATAATAACATCAATAATGGAGGGTTTTAAGGGCATCGCTCCAAACAGATGGTGAATGGCTTTTCAAGAATGTTCCTTTCAGAATGGCCCTGAAAATGTTAACAGCATATGCTGGTGTTTATTAAGTGTTCATGTATGCCATCTACTCTGCCAATCATGTATGTTTTGACATTGTCTTACCAACAATCACTTTATTATCCTTTCTGTTTTGCTGAGAGTGTCTCAGCTTTATGTAGACACAATTTTCTCATTTGTCTGTGACTTCCTGGTCCTCAGGTAAAGATAGTTATTAGTGTATACTCATTGATACAGTTCTGTTTCCAATATCAGATTGTTAGACATAGTCACATGCCAGACAAGAGTGATAGAAAAGGTAAAGGGCTTGTGGGATTATTCTTTTATACTAATTTAAAAAATTGGCCAAGGCAGGGGGTGCTAAGGTCACACATGCCTCCATGTTTGGACATGTACATGTGAGGTTTGTCTAGGTATTTTCTTTTAGTGCATATTAATTAAAATTAATATTGAATTTTAGGAAATATTGTGCATATGGTGCCTTCTAGCATATTAATGCCACGCTGAATGCTTAAACTTAGCTAATCATTATGACTCTCATTTTGTGGTGAGAATATGTAGCATCAACTCTTTTGCTGTCATCTAATGCAATAAATCATCAATTCCTACATTTTGCATGCCTTCTCTCTAATATCATGCTCTTTGGTTACCAAGAAGAGAGCCAAAAACCTCCCAGAGACTTACTGAGCACCCTCAGAGCACAGAGCACAGAGTCAACTGAATCTTTAACTAGCATGAACCAATTTCTCATAGTTTAAAGTCATTTTTAAATTTTATAGTTGATTTTAGATAAAAAAAAATACCTGACAACAATGTGCCCAACATCATTAATTATTTCTATGTAAAGGAGATTGGAGCAGTGAGGGAAAGGAGTAGAGAATACCAAATATTCCAGGGAGGGTCAAAGTTCATCATAGTGATCTAGAAGACATGACAACATTAAAATTAAAACCTTAAGTGTTGGTAAATGCTGTACCAAGAGCATCCCAAATATTTGAGAAAATAGCCAGCATCCCTTTTCATAGTCTCCTAGCTTGAGACCTAAGCTTGGCCATTCGGGATTCCAGTGTCTTCTCACACATAAGATGTCTTTTGATACTTGAGGTTTCAGTCCCATACTCTTTCCCTAAGTACCCTCTGTATTTCCCTGACTCCACTCTTTCAGTAGATGTAGAGTGTTTTATCTCTTAATGGTGGTTATTAGCTTGTTAAAGAAATGACAGAAATTTACCCTCTTATCAGTGGCTTTGTGCAGTTTTGTAACATCCGATAGGGCCCTGTTGTCTGCAAATCAAAGGTCTAGGGATGGTACTTTGTGGAGCTTCGTCTGACTGTTTTCTTTTGACCAAAGAATTCTACTCTGTTTCTCAGAGGATGCCTTTAGTTTCTGTAGTCTTATGAGCAGCCCCCATGAAACCTCTTCACAACAAAATTAAAAGGCCTAAATATTTTTCTCCTCCAGTCAAAACAGCACCATGAAATTATGTTTGCAAGACATATTCTTGTTCACGTAACATTACTATCATTATCAAATAAAAGTGTGAAAATGTGTAAATAAAATTCATAAAAATGTGTTTCAAATAGTGCTTTTTAAAAGGAATCTGAAAATTTTAATCAACTCGTAACTTTCTTTTAATGTTATCATTCTGAGTTTTATTTCTTTTTTATAATTGGATTTTTTAATTTACATTTCAAATGTCCTGATTTCCCAGACATAAGCCCCCTATCTCATCCCTGTCCCCTTCTTCTATAAAGGTGTTCCCTTCCCCATCCACCCTCCTCTTCCCACTCCCCTGACATTCCCCTATACTGAGGGTTAAACCTTGGCAGGACCAAGGGCTTCTCCTTCCATTGGTGCCCAACAAGGCCATCCTCTGGTACATCCTTCATTGTTAACTTAGTCTTCAGGGGCAATGTCATCAATATCCTCCTGCGTATCAACATGGCTGCCACAATGATGTGTGCCATTAAATGCCAATTTCTTTACTTGGGTTTGAGATTCCATGTCATTTGCCCTTCTCTAAGATTTTCCTCAAACTCCGTTCTTTTTCAAGTAAACAATTGCACAATTTTTTTTATCAGCGATCATCATCATCCTACTAGTATGGTTTTCTGTTCAAAAAAAAAAATGAAGTTTCCCTTGACCCCTCCCACAGGACCATGACTCTCTTCACTAATAATTATAACCATTCTCAGCAAGTCTAAGGTCCCCTGATATGTCCTTCATGGTTTACTCCAACTAGGTTCTCACTTTGAGAAATAATTTGGTTTTCAAGTATATTTAATTCTGTTTAATGTATATGAGTGATTTGTGTTCATAGTGATCCACACGCTTATGTAGAGGTATGTAGAGGCCTGAAGAAGGCACCAGATCATCCTGGAACTGCAGTTGCAGATGGTTCCCAGCTGCGAATTGAACACTTACCCTAAGGAAAAGCTCTATGTGTTCTTAACCATCTAGCTGTCTTTCCGACTCCCAGTGAAAAATCACGCTAAGATCATGAAATTATTTTCTAAATGATCACTGCTCTTATTTTAAGTACAATTTTGAAACTTTCTTTCTAAAACCCCCTAGTCACACTTATAGCCACATAACCTACATCATTAGACTATACCTGGGTCTCAGCTGTTGGTTACTTTCCCTTGTGAAACCACCAAATAACCTGGTCTTGCATACCTTAAAGTGACATGATTCTGTCTTTAAGTCTTTAAGGGTAATAGATCTGACTGACGCCCACACAACATTTGGAGAAATGACCAGATCCAGCTATGTTTTAACAATAGTAACATAACTCCTTTTTGTTCACAAACTTTTCATGTCTAGCTTTTTCACTTCTGCCTAGACAAGAATTCCATTTCTCTCTTGATTTCAAAGGGTCATTTGAGGTAGGATATGTAGAAATTTTAATATATATTATTAGTAATGTAAAAAGAAACCATGAAGTCATAACAAGAATAAGTACAGGTTAAGTCAATATGTATTTGCAAGTCCAATGTGGAAGTGAGAAGCAATGGCAGTTAGGGAGGGAATATTGTCAGTTTTTAGGAAATTGGCTGCATAGTCTAAAACAGTTGTATATCAGAAATTAGTATAAATATGATAAAAATCTAAATCTTCACATAACATAACATGACCAGCAATCCAACATGTCAGTATTAGAGAAATCTTCTTTCTACTCATAAAAAGGAATGTATTTAGCGCTAGTATAACATCAGAAGAGGAAGAAGCCTTGCCTTTGGGACTAAAATTGCTCCTGAAGACTTCAATATTGGTGTGAATGCATTTGAGTGTGGCTAACCACTTGGGATTATTTCAGATTGTGACTCCAAACAGTGAAAAATCAGGTGGAACGTATTATATACAAAATTATTTTATATTTTATTTTATATATTTATTTATTAAATTTATATTTTATTTTATATATTTATTTATTAAATATATAAATTATTTTATATATTTATTTTCATGGACTGATGGTTACATTAAAAAGTGTTGCATGGTTTTTTTGTTTTTTGTTTTTTTTTTTTTTTTTGGCTAGCTGAATTATCCTGAAAGTCTTCATGGTACTTATATTATATATTTGTTATATATAATATATTGATATTTTGCTTATATCATGAATCATATTTTTACAGGATAAGATTTTGTAAGTACAGTATCCCTGTCATGTATAGAAGGCACTCTTCAGCAGCAGGTGTCCAGGTTCTCTGGATTGCCCTTCTATCCCCTTTTCTGAGATGTTCCCTTAATGCTGATGTAGGTACACCAGTGTTGTAGGTACACCAGTGTTGTGTTGTAGGTACACCAGTGTTATGTTGTAGGTACACCAGTGTTATGTTGTAGGTACACCAGTGTTGTAGTATACCAGTGTTGTAGGTACACCAGTGTTGTGTTGTAAGTACACCAGTGTTGTGTTGTAAGTACACCAGTGTTGTGTTGTAGGTACACCAGTGTTATGTTGTAGGTACACCAGTGTTGTAGTATACCAGTGTTGTAGGTACACCAGTGCTGATGTTTGGCACCACAGGTTCACTTAGGTTCTACAGTTTGACCTCTGTAATGCTCCACCACTGTTGGCTGATAATGAAAGAAAGCTTCTTTGATGAGATGCGTGAGCTGCTCTTATTGATGGTTATAATGATAAGTATTCAGAGGAGAATTAGACATGATTTTTGTTTAGGAAAATAGCAGTTCCTCTGTCTTATATTATTAGTCTTGATTTTTCTCTATTTGGCATGGCCTTCCCCACCCCTACCCCCACCCCCTGTATTTTTATCCAATTTTTTAAAGAATGAGGTGAAAAATCACATCCCATTTGAAGCCTTCTTTATTTGAACTCAGTAAAACGGTAAGGCACAAATGCAGTTTGCTCATTCAGTTAATTAACTCCAGTCATTGTAGCAAAGTGTTAGAACCTAGTTGACTTAAATAAACAAAAACGTGTTTCAAAGTTCTGGAGACACAAGTTTCAAATCAGGGTCACTAGAGTGAGGTCCTGGGATACCTGTTTTTCTGGTCTGTGGACAGCTGCCTTCTTGCTCTGTGCCTGGAGCTCAGTGAGTTCTTTTTTACAAAAGTACTAATTCTGTTTGGAGGCTGTAACTTCCACGACCTGGTCTATCTAACCTAATTATCTCCCAAAGGTGTCATCTCCAAAATAACAGTAATATTCTGGGTTGTACATTAACAACACAATTCTGTGGGGATGGAATTTAGTTTGTTGTAAACATTCTTTACAAGAGGACTTGCCACATTGTGTCAGAGTGCACACTGTCAGAATGTAAACCATGAGGTTTTGAAATGATGGTGTAATCTTATTTACTTTCCCAGTGACGAGCACAGAGACAGACACTGGGATATACTCAATTTATATGAAATGACCACTTAAGGTCTGGAATAATATATTCTTTGTAAGGCATTGGTAACTTTCAAGAATCTAAGCTGTGATAATGATAAATTAGGAAAAGTATGCTTGGATTTAATAGTGTTCCACAAAATAGTGAATTAGATGAATGAAAAATATCTTAGTGTTTCTTTTTACTCTCTTTCCACAAGGAGAGAGATTATCTACGGAGTTTTAATATATCTCTTCTGCTCTGAGCAGTTCATCACACTGATATAAAACTGAAGATGAAATTGAATATGCTGGTAATTTTCTATAATAAATAGCTACCAGGTTCAGAGTGAAAACAAATGACAAAGACCTGTGAGAAAAGTCTCAGGAAGTGTGCTTTGGATAAATATGCTTCTGACTTGCTCACTCCCTGATTACGGAGTGTGTATGATGGTAAATGGGGTGTGGGTTAGAAAGTGGTAGGGATGTCACTTTTATGAATGTGCTCTGTTACGTATTTTACATGACCTGACATACACTTTAAATATATAAGTGATGAATAGTATTTTTGTATTATTATATTTTATAAACGCACTTATTCACAAATTATTATAGCAATAAGTAGCAAGTAAATATGTGACATTTTTGCTTTGTTTTGATTTATTTTGTTTTTGTTTTGTTTTGTTTGGAAACAGGGTCTCTCTACATAACTCTGGCTCCTGGAAATCATTATGTAGATTAGGGTGGGCACAAATGCACAGAGATCCACCTGTTTCTGTCTTCCAAGTGCTGGGATTAAAGGCATGTACTGCCATAGCTGGCTATAACATTTTTTAGAAATAAATGAATCTCAGACTTCTTAGTAATGAGCACAGGATTCCAACTCTGTCAGAACTTCTTTGTGTCCATCTAACTCCTGGGTAGCTTCTTGATTGACTCTTCCTGCTGCTGGCTATCACTGACACTGTAATACTAGTTCCCATGAAAAGCCTACTTGGAGGAAACTGTGCTTACAGATTAAAATTGATGGTTGGCCTAAACTATCATCTGAACCCAAGTTTCCATTAGCCAGAGACAGTGATAAATACGGGCAGCATATCAAGGCTTTTGAAAATTAATGGCTCAATAGTCCTTTAAATAAGGATGACTCACATTCCAGTAAATCCTCATTACTCTGAGCCAATCAAGTTGTAACCTTTAAGTATCCTTAGAAGAAATTGGTTATTGATCATAAACAATAGTCATCAAATTGATACAAGTGTAAAGAAATGAGAAATAGAGAAATATCCTTTGTATAAAAGCAGTTAACACTATCATGGACCTTAATTTTAAGGAATTCAGATATACTTTAGCTTCATTTACTTCCACGAGAAATATCTTTTCCATGCACTGAAAATTACTTTGTTTGTTCCCCGTAATATATAGTAGGATTCTATTTGTAGGTAATGGTAGTCAGCCTACAGGGCTTTTTATAGTTTTAGACTTATAACCTCTGGGCTCAAATATGTTTCTCAGTTTGTGGTTAAATGGAATAGCATACATGCACTCAGACAGTCATTAATTTCTTGCAGTCATTTTTCCCCAGCAGTCTGTCAAAGCTATTTTCAAACATGGAGTTTTAAATGAATCAGCAACTTGGCTTTGAAGAACACTGAGTTAAACATTATTTTTAATGTATTCATTTTTATCTCTTTTATATACTTCTATTTATAGTTGATATTGTTTAATAAATAAATGCTTTAGTATTAAAAAATGTAAAATATTTAAAAATTATAAATATACTATATATGATTTATATGACATTTAAATATATCTAATAATTATTATACAAATGCCTTAATTTAACTTGAACTGTAGATAGGACTCGCTGTTTTGTTAATATAAAATGAAGACTATGCATAACAGAAAACCTTAAATAGGAAGCCCTTGGTCCTGCCGAGTTTGGACCCCCAGTGCAGGGGAATGTCGGGGTGGGGAGGGAGGGATGGGGGGGGAAGAGAGGGATGGGGGAACATGCTTATGGGGGAGAGGGAGGGGATAGGGGGCTTATGGACAGGAAACTGGGAAAGGGAATAACATTTGAAATGTAAATAAAGAACTATATCCAATAAAATATATTAAAAAAAGAAAACCCTAAATAAATAGCAATAGAGGACACTTGGAACTAATAATCAATGGATTTCTGTGTAGTTAAGTCTAATTAGAAACATTGTGTTAATATTTAAAATAATCTAATTTAGTCCAAGGTACATACATATGAAATGTAAGTAGAACTGAAAATTTTGTTGTTAAATTGAAATGTAGAATTACTATCACATTGTTACATAATTAGAAATCATTATAGTGACCAATTACAAGAATGAGTAAGCAGTTATATAATGCTTTTTAAGACTTATGAACTATAAGTTTTAGTTAACTCTGACTAACCTATTATTTCTAGTGGTTCATAGAGCATCAGTAATTTACCTTATATCTTTACAGTAAATAAATTATTTGGATATTTAATTATATCACCTAATAATATGATCTAAAGTTCTATTGATACTGCTTTATCCGAACTATAAGCAACTATAATGAAAATTTGACTATAGTGAAAATTATATAAGCCTAGTAAACCAATCAATAAAGTGAAAGAAAACACAAACTAACATTATTAAGAATGATGGGTTAAGGAAAGTTATAAAGTGGTAAATTCTTGCTCTGTAAGTGTGAGGACTTGCATTGGATCCTATGCTGATTAATTTATGTCAACTTGATACAAGTTATATAGACATCTGAGAAGAGCAAATTTCAACTGAGATACTAAGATCAGCCTAAGGCAGTCTACAGGATATTCTTAAAATTAGTAATTGATGTAGGAAGACTTCAGTCCATTGCCAGTAAGCAGCATTCCTCCATTGCCTCTGCCTTAGAACCTTCTAGGTTCCTGCCTTTCTTTGAGTTCCTGCTCTGACTTCCTCCAATGATAACAGTAGTGTGGAAGTATAAGACAAACAAATTCTTTCTTCCCCAAGTTGCTTTTGTCCTGGTGTTTTGTCACAGCAATGATCAAGCTAGGAAAAAATCCCTAGCATACACAAAAGCTGTGTGCAGCAGCACACATCTCTAATCCTAGCACTGGGAGAAGGAGAGAGCAGACCAGTCAGAAAATCCCCAGTGTTTACTGGCCAGCCAGTGAAATAAAAATGGAGAACTCCAAAATAAAACAAAACCACAACCGAAGATAAACTGTTTGCAACACATGTACACTTGAACACATGTACCTAGACATACACACAAATACACAAACATCCAGCACAAACACGCACACACACACACACTCGCATGCATGCATGTTCACACACACACAAATCCAGTGTGCACACACAGACAAACACAATACACATTTTAAAAAAAAGAAATCTAATTTTTAAAAAGTCAGATGTGCTTAAAGTATCTGAAAGAGTAATCATGACCAACTCTATTCTAATAAGCTTTAACACTTTAGAAAGAACAGGAAAATTATTAGCAAGCACAGCTTCCCAAAATTGTTTTGATAGGATGTAAAATGGCTTGAGATCCTTTTACATATTATATAGTAATTAAATTTCCTTGTTCACATTTTACTACAAACTCTAAAATTCTGTGAAACATGCATGGATAAATGACATGCCTTTAAAAACAGCACTTTCAAAGTGAATGTTTCCCAATTTGAACTATGACACTAACTATAATTCCAAAAATTGACGGAGACATGACAAAGAAAAATGATAGAAATAAAGAATTTTTTAAAAAATGAGTTGAATCCAAAAATGTAGGAGAAAAACATGGCATTGAAATAAAAGAATAGGAGAGGTCTCAAAGGCCTTATGTAAAGTTTTAAAAATTAGCATATGAAAGAAACAAGTTGTCTGAGAAAGAGTCTGGAAAAATCCAGGCTGAACTCACTAAATCTTTCCACTAGTTCAACTAGACACTCCTCAGTGTCTGAAGTTGGTCTGTTGAAAGGCCAAAGAGAAGGAAAAATAAACACAAGATCAAGAGACTTAAAACATTGCATGTCTTTTTTTTTTTTTTTTTTTTTTTGGATGAACAACCTACAGAGGGTAGTCTCCCTAAAAATTAGAGGAAAACTTGGGAAATGATAAGGAGGAGCAAGGCATTGAAAAAGGTTAAATTCTTTTTCTCCTTCTCCTCCTCCTTCTCCTTCTCCTTCTTCTTCCTCTTCTTCTTCTTCCTTTTTCTCTTCTTCGTCCTTCTCTTCTTTATCCTCCTCCTTCATCTTCCTCTTCCTCCTCCTCCTTCTCCTCCTCCCCCACCCCTCCTACTACTCCTCCTTCTCCTTTTGGCCTGCATTTGGACATTGCTGGAGGTAGTAAATAGTTGGTTAAAAAATGGTAGGTGATCGAACTAGGTGAATTACCAGCTCAAGGCTGGTCAGTACTGGGTGTCTCTGGGGAGGATCAGTCAAGAATTTGTAGTAACAAGTTACTTTACTTCAAGACCAAATTACTGGAGTTTAACAAGTCTAACTAAGAGAGCGGTTTTACAAAATGTGTGATTCTGTTTGGAAGCTATGGTTCATTATAATGCTAAAGCACCTGCCCCAGGTTGGAGATTTCCAGGTTGGAGATATAAGCTGCTAAGGAAACATGCAATAAAATACTGCAGGGCATCCACCAGAGAGAACTACATAGACATGGGTTTAAGCCAATATAAAGTCTTAGATGTTTGGAATCCCAGTGTAGCCCCTGGCCTCTCTGAGGGTAAGCTTTTATACACTAAAGCTATATCCTGAGTTGACATAATTCAGTTAACAAAAACAATTAGCTAGAATAAGAACTGTAGAAGCCACAAAAGCAAGGTTAGTTAGGTTAGTTAGTACATTGAGAACTATAGTCCTCGAACCCATCATCTCTGATAAAACACAAACCAAAACGAAAATATTTTCTCTTAACAATTCATTGATGAAGATAATAAGCCACACACTAATATAGACAAAATTATATGAAAACATTTTACAAATTCTCCAGTGATGGACATACAACATGACTGAAATGAATGATTAGTAATGGACATTAAAACTAGTAGGCAAATGTTTGACTGATTCTTTTGTGAAATATATGCACGAACTCATTTTAAAAATAAGGAAAATCAACAGGATAGTAGAAAAGCATACCTATTACCACTTGTATTGGCTGGTTTTGTGTGTCAACTTGACACAAGCTGGAGTTATTACAGAGAAAGGAGCCTCCTTTGAGGAAATGCCTTCATGAGACCCAGCTGTAAGGCACTTTCTCAACTAGTGATCAAAGTGGGAGGACCCAGTCCATTGTGAATGGTGATGTCCTGGGGCACCAGGTTGCTGTCTAGGGTTCTATAAAAAAGCAAGCTGAGCAAGCCAGGGGAAGCAAGCCAGTAAGTAACATCCCTCCATGGCCTCTGCATCAGCTCCTGCTTCCTGACCTGCTTGAGTTCCAGTCCTGACTTCCTTTGGTGATGAACAGCAACATGAAAGTATAAGCTGAATAAACCCTTTCCTCTCCAACTTGCTTCTTGGTCATGGTGTTTGTTCAGGAATAGAAACCCTAACTAAAATAGTTAAACACAACTTAAATAGTCAGAGTTAATTTTACCATAGGAAGCAGTCTCATTGGTCTCTTGATAAAATTTGTTGAGTTGACATTATTGTTTCTGTGAAGTTCCAGACACAGATGCTTAAGTCACAAATATCCATTACCAAGAAACATCAGACACCTGCTCTTTGAAAATGTAAGTCATGTGAGGAAAGACAGTGACTATTTTGGTTAAAGTTGAACAAAGAAATAAGATACACAAATGCAATACACACTAGGCTCTGGACTGGGGAAATGGAGACATTTTGAGATATCTGATGAACTTTACACATTGAGATTCAATCAGACAGTGTTTAGTGATGTAAATCATTTTGATATTTGCTAATAGTGCTGTTGTATAAGGATGTATTAGTATTCAGAAACATTTTTTCATATATGTAGGGGTCCAGGATACTGTGTTGTGCTGCCTTGACACCTACTGACAGAGAAAAGGACAGCTGGAAACTCAGGGGTCATGACCAGAAGAGCATGTATAAACCTGATCCTAGAAAAGTGTGTGTGTGTAGTTCTCGCTTCTCTAGACAAGGTGATAAGACTCATCAAATTTGTTCCACCTTAATATTCTTATATTCATTCTTACAGTCTATAAAGAAATGCTATATGTAAGCTTAAATTCACAAACTCGAAATTGTCAGCATTTAAAGCCAGGGTTTCCTCCCAAGCCATGGATATACCCTTCACACACAGCAGAGAAGATACAATAGAGCTCAATTTTCGTACGTTAGACACTGGGAAAAATTTGAAAGCAGGACAATGAAATGAGAAAGCAATGTTTATCTATTTCAATTCGTAGCTTTTAATGCATTTATCACATCTCATGATAAAAACTGTGTCTAGGGGATTGGATTAGTTCCTCTTTGTGTATTCTAGCTATTAAACTCTTCTGGTCTTTCACTTTTATCTTTTAATTATAGATATTAAACACAAATAGGGACTCTTTCCATCCTAAGAACAAGCATATGAGGATTATTTTTGTTGTCACGAAATTTTCTTAAACCATCTCTTGCTTTTAATTGTAGCACCATCATCAGAAAGGAATAGGCAATAGAAGTAACCATCTCAGTAGACAAAAGTAGCTAATAGATAATTTAATAATAATTTAAGAAGCCAGGCAATAGAGCAGTTGATTATTTGGCTTGACACTATTAAAAAAGAGAAGCCTATCATGGCTTTTGTATTTCAACTCTGCATTTGACATTTAGGATGATGAATGTGCTGAAACACTTTACACAGCAGCCAGATGGATGCTCAGATTATATACTTGGGCTCTAAGCACTTGATTATGTAATAGTTCCTGCACTTAACAGATCCTTTCAGTACCATCTGTCAAACGCAAATTTATGAACAACCAATCAGTAGCCATCAAGCCTAAGAAAACATTGCCATTAATCTGTACTTTCTGTAAGTTAAATACTATTTTACAAATTTATCGAATATAAATACAGATCTCTAATTTTATGAATTTCAAACTTGACCTATTGATTTGGGTTGGTAAACAGGGGGGCAGTGATACCTACTCCCCCACTTTAGTCAGGGTTCACATTTCCTTGCTATGCCTTATTTACCACTGTGATCAGGAATGGAACACAAATATTCAAAAATCTCTTCTGTGGTTTTTGGATAAAACTCCACTGGAAAAATGATGTTATAATAAAGAAAAACAATTAACTAATGAGGCAGTTTTAATAAGAAATATTCCCCATAGGCTAAGGTGTTTGGACACTTGCTCCCCAGTTGTGGTACTGCTTGGGGAGACGAGCACCCTAGATGGAGTAAGTAAGGCACTGGAGTGGAATTGGCTCTCTCCTCTTTGTATTTGAGGTTGAAGCTATGTAGCCCTGCTTCCATGTCGTTGCCACCATTTTGGACTCTTCTGGAACTGTAACCCAAAATAAACTCTTTCCTCCATAAGCCGATTTTAGTCATGGTATTTTATCACCTCAGCAGAAAATAACTAATACATTAATGTTTATATATCATTGGGAATATTTATATTTTAAATACATATTTTAAATATATATTTAGAAATTTTCAATTATGCCAGTTTTATTTACTTTGTTCTTCTTGAAACTCATTATTATATAGTCTTTTTGAATAATTATTCACATATTGAAAATAATTTCTCAATTAATCCCAACATTTCCCATTTTAAGAATTGAGGGGGACCCAGCAGGAATCCAGACAGGAATGTGAACCGGCAAAGAGATGAGAATGAAAATCTAGTTCAGATTAACTCATCAATCTGGATCAGACTTCAGAGTCTAATGCCAGCAGTTTATTGTCAGCATTATTTTATTAACTAATTAATTTAAACATTTTAAAATTATTTTATTTATTTCCATTCCAGCTGTTGCTCCTCTTCCGCTTCCCCTTCCTATAATGAGGCAGTTTTAATAAGAAATATTAAAACTCAACCCGTTTCTCCTCCCCCTTGCCTCCAAGAGGGTGCCCACCCAAGTCATCTACTTTCCCTGGGGTCTCCAGTCTCCAGGATTAGGCACATCTCCCACTGAAGCCAAACCAGGAACTTCTCTGCTACACATGTATGTAGCCAGGGACTTCAGAAAAGCCCTTGTGTGCTACCTGTTTGGTGACCTAGTCTCTAGGAGCTCCCAGTAGTCCAGGTTAGTTAAGAATGCTGGTCTTCCTGTGGAGTCAACCTCCCCTTCAGCTTCTTCAGTGTTTCCCCTAATTAAACTAATGGGTCCCTTACTTTAGTCCAATTGTTGGGTGTAAGTATCTCTGTCTGTCACAATCAGCTGCTAGTAGGGCCTCTCAGAGGACAACTATTGACTATAAGCACATCACTAGTATCAGTAATAGTGTCAGACTTTGGTGTTCCCACATGAGATGGATCCCAAGTTGAGCCAGTCACTGGATCCCCTTTCCTTCAATCTCTTCTCTGTTTTTGTCCCTGCAGTTCTTTTAGACAGGAACAATTCTGGATCAGAAATTTTAACAGTAGGTTGGTAACCCAGTCCCCCCACTTGAAGCCCTGTTTGTGTACTACAGGTACTGGAGGTGGACTCTTTGAGTTCCCTCTGCCCTCTGTTGGGCATGTTGGCTAAGGTCATCCTCATTGAGTCCGGAGAGTCTCTGGTACTTTCTAGAAGGTCCCCCCATCTCTCACCACCAGAGGCTGCATATTTCCATTAATTATTCTGGCCCTCTGGGCTTCTGTCCTGTTCCCCACTCCCCATCCCTGATCCTGTTCCCCGTTTCCCCTTTACCTTTCCTCTCCCACCCTAGTCCCTTCCTCCCTCTGTCTCCTGTGATTATTTAGTTCCCCCTTCTAAGTGGGATTGAAGTATCCTCACTTGGGCTTTCCTTCCTGCTTGTTAAACTTCTTACACTCTGGATTGTGTATCCTAGGTATTCTGTACCTTTTGACTAATATCCTCCTATAAATAAGCACATACCATGCATATACTTTTGGGTCTGGATTACCTCACTCAGGATAATATTTTCTAGTTTCTTCCATTTGCCTGAAATATTTATGATTTCCTCATTTTTAATAGCTGAATGCTATTATATTGTGCAAATGAGCCACATTTTCTGTATCCATTCTTCAGTTGAGGGACATCTAGGTTTTTCTCAGCTACTGGCTGTTACAAATAAGGCTGCTATAAACATGGTAGAGCATGTGTCCGTGTGTATGTTGGAGCATCTTTTGGGTATATACCTAAAAGTGGTATAGCTGGGTCTTTAGGAAAAACTATTTCCAATTTTCCGAGAAACTGCCAGATTGATTTCCAGAGTGATTGTACCAGTTTGCAATCCCACCAGCAATGGAGAAGTGTTCCTCTTTTTCCACATCCTCACCAGCATCTGTTGTCATCTGAGTTTTTTTATCTTAGCCATTCCGACTGGTGTGAGGTAGTCTCTCAGAGTTGTTTTGATTTGCATTTCCCCAATGACTAAAGATGTTGAACATTTCTTTAGGTACTTCTCAGCCATTAGATAGTCTTCAGTTGAGAATTCCTCCCTGTTTAGCTCAGTTGTCCATTTTTAATTGGGTTATTTGGTTTTTTAGAGTCTAACTTTTTGAATTCTTTTTATATTTTCTACATTAGCCCTCTGTCAAATTTAAAGTAATAAAGATCTTTTCCCAATCTGTTGGTTGCCATTTGTCCTATTGACAATGTCCTTTGCCTTACAGAAGCTTTTCAGTTTCATGAGGTCCCATTTGTCAATTGTTGATCTTAGAGCCTGAGCCACTGGTGTTTTGTTCAGGAAATTTTCCTCTGTGTCAATGTGTTCAAGGTTATTTCTCACTTTTTCTTCTGTATTTGGTTTTATGTGGAGGTCCTTGGTCCACTTGGACTTAAACTGTGTGCAAGGTGATAAGAATGGATCCATCTGCATTCTTCTACGTGCAGATCACCAGTTAGACCAGCACCATTTCTTGAAGATGCTTTCATTTTTTTCACTGCATGGTTTTGACTTCTTTATCAAAGATTGAGTGTCCATAGATATGTGGGCTTATTTCTGAGTCTTCAGTTCAATTCCACTGATCTACCTGTCTGGCTACCACATGAGGTTTTTTGTTTGTTGTTTGTTTTTTGTTTTTTGTTTTTTTTATAATCACTATTGCTCTGTAGTACAGCTTGAGGTCAGGGATAGTGATTCCCCCAGAAGTTCTTTTATTGTTGAGAATTGTTTTTGCTATTCTGGATTTTGTTATTACAAATGAACTTGAAAATTTCTCTTTCAATATCTAGAAAGACTGAGTTGAAATTTTGATGGAGATTGCATTGAATCTGTAGATTGTTTTTTAAAAAAATGCTCATTATACTATGTTAATCCTCCATATCCATGAGCATGGGAGATCTTTCCATTTTCTGAGGTCTTTGATTTCTTTGTTCAGAAACTTGAAGTTCTCTTCATACAGATCTTTCACTTACTTGGTTAGAAATATCTTGATATTTTATATTATTTGTGACTATTGTGAAATTTGCTGTTCCCCTAATTTCTTTCTCAGTCCATTTATCTTTTGTATAGAGGAAGGTTATTTATTTGTTTGAGTTAATTTTATATCTAACCACTTTGCTGAAGTTGTTTATCACCTATAGGTGTTCTCTGATAGAATTTTTGGAGTCCCTTACGTATACTGTCATATCCATCTGCAAATAGTGATACCTTTAATTCTTCCTTTCCAATTTGTATCCCTTTGACCTCCTTTTGTTGCCTAATTGCACTAGCTAGAACTTCAAGTACTATATTGAATAAACAAGGAGAGAGTGGACAGCCTTGTCTTCTCCCTAATTTTAGTGGGATTGCTTATAGTTTCTCTTGATTTAATTTGATATTGGCTGTTGACTTACTACATATCGCTTTTATTATGTTTAGGTAAGTGCTTTATCTCTGATCTTTCTAAGACCTTTAAGATGAAGGAGCATTGTGTTGTGGCAAAGGCGTTTTCAGCACTTAATGAGATGATCATGTGAATTTTTTTCTTTGAATTTGTTTATATAGTAGATTATGTTGACAGATTTCTGTATGATGAACCATCCCTGCATCATAGGTTGAAGCTACTTGATTGTAGTGAATGATCATTTTGATGTGTTCCTGGATTTGGTTTGCAAGAATTTTATTGAGTAGTTTTGCATAGATATTCATTAGTGAAACTGGTCTAAAGTTCTGTTTCTTTACTGTGTGGTTTAGGTATCAGAATAACTGTGGATTCATAGAATAAATTAGGTAGTTTTTCTTCTGTTTCTATTTTGTTGAAGAGTTTGAAGAATATTTGTATTAGATCTTTTTTGGATGTCTGATAGAATTTTGCAATAAAACCATCTGACCTTGGGCTTTTTTTTTGATTAGGAGATTTTACTGGCTGGTTCTGTGTGTCAACTTGACACAAGCTGGAGTTATCACAGAGAAAGGAATCTCCCTTGAGGAAATAAGGGCATGTCTACATGGGATCCAGCTATAAGTCATTTATCAATTATTAATCAAGGGGGAGGGTCCAGTCCATTGTGGGTGGTGCCATCCCTGGGCTGGTAGTCCTGTGTTCTATAAGAAAGCAACCTGAGCAAGCCAGGAGAAGCAAGCCAGTAAGCAGCACCCCTCCATGGCCTCTGTATCAGCTCCTGTCTACAAGTTCCCATCCTATGTGAGTTCCTTTTCTGACTTCTTTTGGTGATGAACAGCAATGTGGAAATTTAAGCTGAATAAATGCTTTCCTCCCCAGCTTGGTTCTTGGTCATGGTGTTTTAGACAGGAATACAAACCCTGACTAAAACAGAGACTTTTAATGACTGTTTCTATTTCTTTAGGGGTTATGGTACTATTTATTTAGTTCTGTTCCAGACTTACGTTGGGTACATGTTATCTGTCTAGAAAATCATCCATTTCATCTAGATTTTGCAGTTTTGTTAAGTATAGGCTATTGTGCAAAAATTTTTTTATTTCCTCAGTTCTGTTTCATTTCTGATTTTGTTAATTGGAATACTGTCTCTGCTCCATTTATTTAGTATGGTTAAAGGTTTATCTATCTTGTTGATTTTCTCCAGAAACCCAGCTCTTAGTTTTGTTGAATCTTTGTTCTCATTGTTTCCAATTGGTTGATTATTTCTTGCCTTCTACTCCTCTTGGGTGTGTTTGCTTCTTTTTTAATTTTTTCTTTTCTAGAGATTTCACATGTGCTGTTAAGCTGCTAGTATAAGGTCTCTCAAAGTTCTGTATGAAGGCACTAGTGCTATGAATTGTCTTCTTTGCACTGCTTCCATTTTGTCCTACAAGTTTGGGCGTGTTGTACCTTCATTTTCATTAAATTCTAGAAAGTCTTTCATTTCTTTCTTATTTCTTCACTGACCAAGTTATCATTGAGCAGAGAGTTATTGAGTTTCCATGAGTATGTGGGTTTTCTGTTATTTTTACCATAGCCTTAGTCTATGGTAATCTGATAGAATACATAAGATTATATCAATCTTCTTGTATCTGTAGTGGATAGTTTTGTGTCTGATTATATGGTCAGTTTTGGTGAAGGTTCTGAGAATGTATATTCTTTTGTTTTAGGGTGAAATATTCTGTAGATATATGTTACATTCAATTTGGTTTATAACATCTATTAGTTTCAATGAAACTGCTTAGTTTCTGTTTCAAGGACCTATCTATTGGTGAGAGTGGGATGTTGAAGTCTCCCACTATTATTGTGTGTGATTCAATGTGTGTTTTGAACTTTAGTACCATTACATTTACAAAAGTGGGTACCCTTGCATTTGGGGCATATATGTTCAGAATTGAGACTATATCTTGATGGATTTTCTTTTGATGAGTATCAAGTGTCTTTCCTTATCTCTTTGAATAACTTTTGGTTGAAAATCTATTTTATTGGATATTAGAATGGCTACTCAAGCTTGTTTCTTGGGAACATTTGCTTGGAAAAAATTTTCCAGCATTTTACTCTGAGGTAGCATCTGTCTTTGTCACTTAGGTTTGTTTCCTGTATGCAGCAAAATGCTGGGTCCTGTTTACTTTTTCAGTCTTTTACACTGGGGAGTTGAGTCTGTTGATGTTGAGAGATATTAAAGACCAATTATTGTTGATTCCTGTTGTTTTAGTTGTTAGATGTGGTATTATGTTCTATGGGTCTCTTCTTTTGGGGATGTCATGAGATAATTAATTTCTTGGGATTTTTCTTTCTTTTTTTTGTTGGGGGGGGAGATGTAGTTACTCTCCTTGTGTTGAAGTTTTCCTTCTATTCTCTGTAGGGCTGGATTAGTAGAAAGCTATTGTTTAAATGTGGTTTTGTCATGGAATGCCTTGGTTTTTTTGTCTATGATTATTGAGAGTTTTGCTGGTTATAGTAGCCTGGGATGGCATTTGTGTTCTGGCTTTTAGAGTCCCTGTTGAGAAGTCTGGTGTAATTCTTACATGTCTGCCTTTATGTGTTACTTGACCTTTTTCCTTTACTGCTTTTACTATTCTTCCTTTGTTCTGTGCATTTGTTATTTTCCTTATTATGCGACGGGAGAATTTTTTCTTTTCTGATCAAATTTATTTCGTCTTTTGGCCATCTCTTTCTTTAAGTAGATGACATTTTCTTCTATGATTTTGTTAAAGTTTTTTTATGGCTCTTTGAGATGGGAATCTTCACTTTCTTTTATTCCTATCATTCTTAGGTTTGGTCTTTTCATTGTGTCCTAAATTTTCTGGATGTTTTAGGTTAGGAACTTTTTGTACATTATATCTTCTTTAATCATTCTATCAATATCTCCTATGGTTTCTTCTATGCCTGAGATTCTCTCTTCTATATCTTGTATTTTGTTGGTGATGCTTGCATCTGTAGCTCCTGATAGCTTTCCTAAGGTTTCCATGTCTAGGGTTACCTCCTTTTGTGTTTTCTTTATTGTTTCTATTTCTACCTTTAGGTCTTGGACTGTTTGTTCAATTCCTTCACCTGCTTAACTGTATTTTCCTGTATTTCTTTAAGAGATTTATGAATTTGATCCTTAAAGGCATCTACCTCTTGGGCAGTGTTATCCTGTATTTCTTTAAGGGAGTTATTTATATCCTCCTTGAAGTCCTCTATCATCTTCATGTGATAAGATTTTAGGTTAGAATCTTGCTTTTCAGGTGTGTCAGGGTATTCAAGGCTTGCTGTGGTGGGAGAACTGGCATTTGATGATGCAAAATTTCATTGGCTTCTGTTGTTATTGTTTTTGTGCTTGCCTCTTGCCATCTTTTTATTTTTGGTGTTAACTGTCCTGTGTGTTTCTGACTAGAACTGACCTCCTTGGACACAGGTAGAGCTCTATGACCTGGGTTAAAGCTGACGTCCTTGGAGGTAGGAAATGCTTTCTCTGGTTATGGGGTATAACTCCTGTGTTTCTAGTTAGAGCAGGCCTCCTGTGTCCCTGTTTAGAGCAAACCTCCTGTGTTCCTGGTTAGAGAGAACCTTCTGAGAGACAGGCAGGCTTTGGATTCCAGGGGCAGGATCCGCCTCAGTTACAGATGGAGGTGCAGATCAGGACTGTGCCCTGGTTACTGCAGACCTACTGGGAGCTAGATAGGCTATGGGTTGTGAGAGGGTATTGGGCCAGATGGAGAAGCAGACTGGAAAGAAGATGGAGTTTGGGCAGGGAGGGTAGGTCTTGAGTTGGCTAGACTCTGTGTGTGACCTAACTGGTAAGGGTATTAGTGCAGGAGTCTCACTTTTGTTGCTGGTTACCCAAGGCCTCCTGGGAGATAGGAAGGTTGTGAGGCATGGGAGGGTATCTGGCCCACTGATCTCCATTGTCAGCATATTTAAAACAGTACAATTTGGGAAAAAGTTTTCAGGCAACAATTCTTCCAATTCTAGGGTTGCAATAAAGCTTAAGGTGTGACTACTTAAAAATACTTTTACAAAGTGCATGTAACCATACAAGGCCTAGAATCTAGTGTGGTTTCTGAATGATAGGATTGAGGTGAGCAGGCTATCAAATACATGCCACATCTCCTCTAAGAATAGTTTTAACTGAGAGCTAAAGATAATGGTCTAAGGAGAATAGAGTCTGGGATAATTACTCTGGAGGATCTGAATGAGGTCTGACTCTCTAGCAAAACATGGATAAATTCTGCCACCACAGATAGAAAAATATATCATTAGGTCATTAACAATATTCACTCCAAGCCTTCTAGGTAGGAAAACAGGTATATTATTTCATCCATTGTGGAGAGGCCCCTGTGTTTTTAACATTCCTAGTTTCCCTAGTTACCTGTGGGCACAAGAACCTTTGTGACCCCAACAAAGTTTGAATTGTGACTATTTCCTTTGGGTTGGTATTATTGTTTCCTCTGGGTATTTTGTTGTATATAATTAGCAAGATTTGAGATATCTTCAGTTTGAAAATGTAACATGTAAAAACATCAAGAATATATATATATATATATATATATATATATATATCATGTACACACACACACACACACACACATACACACAAAAGAGGTGAAAAACACATTGACCTCTCCTAGTATTTCTTATTCTTCTGAGGAGCCTAGGACAATCACCCTATTCTTAAATTACAGTCACTGCCAGATGCACGTTCCATATGGCTGCAATTTCTTGCTCCTTAGAATTCAGTATTTGTTTTGCTGTTTAGCTGCATTTATGGGAAAGTTAAATCTCGTTAAACCTTGACTTGCTGTTTTTTGTTGATTTCCAATAAACATTGCTCAGAGAGCTGGAAAATCACCTAAATCATGGACTCTTCCATTCCGAAATGTCACTTCATCTTCAGGTTTGTTCAGGATGTTCTTCTGCTCGTCCATCAGTTATTAGTACCATGTACAGTGGAGAAGGGTAGTATCACCTGACCCTTCTAAGTTTATTAGGACAACAGATGCTGGAGGAAGAGATAAGAACATCCAAGCAGCTGAGCATGAAGTGAGTCTATGTCATATCTGGGGATTTTATGTAGAACAGTGGTACTGGAATCCAATGTGAGACTAAAGTGACGAGGTGTTGTATAAGGTGTCTAGAAGAGGAAAGGGCACTATAGCAACAGTCTTGAGTTACTCAGCATCAAAGAGACTACTGGATGCTTTCCATTGGTGGCGTCAGGATAAAGTAGTGGTAATCTTCTACCCTGGTCACAGAGTGTTCCTAAAGGTTTCCCCAAATGTATCAGACTCTTTCATTTGGAACTCCAAGCAGGAAGCCTAGCATACCAACACCAACTGTTCCTTACATTGTTATCACACTGTCCAGATAAGCAACACAAATATCATAATAGTGCCTGGGTCATAATGTCCTCTAAGCGTCAATCACTTTATGCTAGCCATTCCTCTTCTCTACTTTGAATTTTACAATAAATCAGCATTGGTTGCTTCATGGAAACAGAACAATACAATTTCTGCTTCAGTTTTAACAGCATTCTGGATTCCTCCATATCTATTTTGTCTCCCCAAAGTAGATAACACTATAATTCATCCTGGAATCATGAAAAGTAAGCATCTGTTGAACTGTCTGTGGATAGCTGGTGTGGAGGTTTGAATGAGAAATACTGATCCATAATATTGCAGATTTGAACACTTGGCCTCACGTTGGTCACCAGTTGGGTGTTACAGCCTTCCTGGAAGAATTACAACACTGGAGCATGCTTTGAGAAAGCCGCATGACATTTTTACTTTGCTCTCTCTGCTTCATGCTTGAAGTTGAGACTGTGAACTCTTAGCTTTCGGCTACAGCCTCTGTGCCCACTGTCATGATTTTGCTGTCATGACAGACAATTGGACCTCTGCAAATAAGCCCACTTAAACTCTTTCCTCTATAAATTGTCTTGGCCATCTTATTTTATTACAGCAACATAAAAATTAATAATACAGTTGAAAAGAGACCAGGAGGCCTGTAAGTGATTTTTCGTGGGATCTTCAATATATTGATTATAGATTATAAATTATTAATATGATCTTTCCATGGAGTACACCCTGGCTCACATACATTTGAACATAAACTAAGTAGACTGCCTTAAGTTTAACCAGTATGCTTTTTATTAAAACAGTGGTAGCCATTTTCATCCCATTTTGGGTTTTGACATCTTAAATTATAATTTATTTTTCTTAGTTTTATTTAATAACCCATCCTTCAGTTATCTCTTTGTTTTTGCCTCATGTCCATACTTTGCAAATAATATGGTATTCAAAGAATGTATCTCTATGTTCTTTCCTGGATAATCTCACCAAATACTATGTATGTGCTCTGAATTCTTATCCTGATGATCAGCACATGTGTTTCTAAATCTTGGATCATGCTTGACAAATATGTACCTCCTTGATACAATTCATGTCTATATTCAATATGCAGATCAGCCTTAGAATATCCTAAACTGAACCTTGATTCCTTTTCTCAAAATTGTTGCTTTTTTAGACACCAGTCTTGACAATCCATATCTCTGTGTCTCCTACAACCTATAATCCATCAATCTATGAGAAAATGCTGATTCCTAAACTTTCAAAACACAGTGTCTCTCAGTGACTCCACTCTGACTCACATTGGTAGGAACATCAAATAACTCTGGGAATACGGAAATACTATTCCAACTTTTCTTTTAACTTCCAATTTTGTGCTAGATTTTGTCTAGACTGAGCTTTTTAAAAGTCTCTCTCTCTCTCTCTCTCTCTCTCTCTCTCTGTGTGTGTGTGTGTGTGTGTGTGTGTGTGTGTGTGTGTGTGTGTTGTGTGTGTGTGTGCATGTTTTATTTAGGTCTGTCTGTGTGTGTCAAGGTATATGTGTATGGCAATGTGGGAACAATTTGCAGGAGTCAGTTCTTTCTTTCCATCAGATCGGTTCCAGATACTTAGCTCAGGTCATCAGGCTTATTAGGATGAGCCTTTATACATTGAAGCATCTCACTAGTTCCTAGACTAATGATTTTAAAAGGTAAATTAGCTTTTTCTTAGATCTCACTGTATCTCAGACATAATCAGTATGATAATATTGACTTACTTATTCATAGTGAAATCCAAATCTATTTATTATGGTAATATTTTCCAAAGTATTCACCTACGTTGCCCACCCAGTCTACTTTATATCCTCAGCCATCACTTCTGTCACTGCATCCTAATTGAAATGATACCCAGGTACCATCAGTATTCTCCTGACCCAGGCAGTCACTCTTGTTTTCTCCCTGAATTCTCTTCTAATTGTTTAAATAGTCTCAATCTGAAAGGTCCTCTGGCTCTCTGCTCAAATGTCACCTTATCAATGATGTCCTGTAAAACTTCTTTACATGAGCCAGAAATGTAAAAAATCCTTTTCTGACTCCTATTATTTTTGATCCTCTTATACTTTTATACTGCCTTTAAGCTTCTTATTATCACCTTGTGAGGCTCCCACTTGCTAAATTTATTTCTTATCACTTGTATTTGCTCATTGGAATGTTGTGATATTCACTGTCTATCAGAGTTTGTAGAATGCTACCATGTCTCAGAAAACAATAATAAAATATTTTTAGAATCCATTAATTAAATTTATAAAAATGTTACCATCAATACTCATAATTACAGCAGATTTTTACATGATAAGTACTTTTCAGCAAATTGTATTCACTCTTCTCCATCTAATTAACAGTACTATATAAACATTTGATTGTGTACTTTGTTTCATAAATATAATAACTGAATCAAGTAACATAATAGAAAACAGGTCTCCAAATATATTGATTTATTTTCTAATATAAAACATAGTAAAAAAAAAACAAGATAAATGGTCAAGTCTTACTTATATTTATTCATAAATGTTTAGAATACTGCTGATACCACTGGATATAATGGAGCCATGGAGCAAAATGTCAACTCTTGGATCATTATATGTTTGCCCAAATCTCATCAGGAATGTCTCTGTACAAATAGAAATAAATATTGGAGCCCTCCATGCAGCTTAAGAAATTTATTGATTTAATAAGCCATCTCTTCATTTCAAAGGTTTAGTGCAGAGCATGCTACAAACTGAGACTTTACTAGCCATACTTCAAGGAGTATTAGCCTTAGCAGAGGAAACTGTAATGCTGAACTGCAGAGTGAGGGTAGCCTGGAGCTGACAGTAGATAAAAGAGAGAGCCACTCTAAGGTAGGGTTGGCTGAGTAGACTGGTGTGATTTGGAAAAGGAAAGAAGAGGAGAAGTAGCATGTGAACAAAGAAAAATAGTATCTTGTGTGATATAAAATGTGGAATCTTCTTTTAATTCTTTAATGCAGTAATTAAAATTAGTGCTGACACTTATGCCAGGCTGGAGCTCTGGTCTACTAGTCATTATTTAAGTGAAATTTGAATGATTTGGTGAGAGAATAGGTGTGGTACTCAATCTAGAGAAAGTCAGCCCGAAAGAGGACATTGGGACAATGAGATGCAAAATTGAGAAGCCGGAGGAGACCGAAAAGTTGAACAATTGAGAATTGGTGGAGAGAGATACTTCATAGTCACTGGTGAGGGACTGATTCATCCTGCAATGTGGATTAGAATGCAAGTGAGTTCACTTAGGGTGAAAAAGCAAATTGGTAGACTTTTGAAACTCTAAAATTGGAATAAAAGATCATCTTATGGGGAATAGCAGTTTAATAAACAGTCATTTAGTTGTTTCATGTAAAATTACCATATTCTCTAGTTGTAACTTTCATCTCGAAGGCTTACTGTTTCCAGTTCTTGGTGAGGTTGGACTGGTTGGTTCAACTCAGCTGTTCTGGCTCAAACTCCTCTCCAAGCTGACTGATTCAAACTGGTTTCTCTAGGCTTCTCACTGAATTGCTCTGTTTGGCCACGAACTAACTGCGGTCATTTGTTCTAATTTTCTGGCTCCTTCTTATTCTCTTGCTTCAGTGGCCTCTCCTGCACTGACCTGCATGACCTCAAGAACGAACTCAGCTCCACTTCACAGCACTCACTAAACCGACTCCCAACTCACTGACTCTCTTCCTCCACTGCTATTAAAAAGCCTACCTTTCATGTCTGCTCTCTTGAGAGGCAGGGATATCCTGACTCTGACTCATTCTATCAAATCATCCATCACTTCATCTGCCCTTCAATTAGACTTTACTTTCAATTATGGCTACTTCCTTCTACAAGCAAGTTTTACCTACATTTAGGATTAAACATATGTACTAAAGTGTGTCTTTATTCCAGTCAGAGTATCCATGTTTCTGATTTAAAATTACTTTACAGTTTTAAATATTGGTTTTACTAAAATAGGAGTGACAATGAGTCTGCTTTAGTCTACTAGCCCTCAACACTCTTCATGCACAATCAACTTTTTTGGTACTTATTCAGTTTGTTGGCGCTTTATTTTCTACTTGCTATTGAACTATTTATACAGCTCAATCATTTACAGTTCTTCCCTGACTTACAAGGAGACATGAGGTAAATTGTATATTTCCAAAATAAAAACTATGACCCATGCAATAAATACCTTCTCCCCACCCTAGTTTTGTCTGATTGTGTACCATGCCTTTCTCATAAACATTTGTTATGGAAGAAAATTCCATAAAATAAGTAAAATACTGTCAAAGTTACTTGGATAGGAAACATAAGACTTGCAAGACAATTTAAAGTAAATTTAAATATGTATCTCAGTTAGTAGAGAATTAACAGGAGGGTTTTCATTGGTGACATCCCAGTGCAAGTGGTGATACTAGATTGAACAGTTAAGAAATTCTGTTTTGAGGCAAAGATTAAAACTGAGATGAAGGACACCCATTCAGAGCCTGCCCCACATGTGGCCCATATATACAGCCACCCAATTAGACAAGATGGATGAAGCAAAGAAGTGCAGAAGTGTAGATCGCTCCTGAGAGACACAGCCAGAATACAGCAAATACAGAGGCGAATGCCAGCAAAACCACCGAACTGAGAATAGGACCCCCGTTGAAGGAATCAGAGAAAGAACTGGAAGAGCTTGAAGGGGCTCGAGACCCCATATGTACAACAATGCCAAGCAACCAGAGCTTCCAGGGACTAAGCCACTACCTAAAGACTATACATGGACTGACCCTGGACTCTGACCTCATAGGTAGCAATGAATATCCTAGTAAGAGCACAAGTGGAAGGGGAAGCCCTGGGTCCTGCTAAGACTGAACCCCCAGTGAACTAGACTGTCGGGGGGAGGGCGGCAATGGGGGGAGGGTGGGGAGGGGAACACCCATAAGGAAGGGGGGGAGGGGATGTTTGCCGAAACCGGAAAGGAATAACACTTTCAAAATGTATATAAGAAATATTCAAGTTAATAAAAAAAAAAAAGAAATTCTGTTTTAAATGAGTATTAAATTAAAAATGTGTGTGTGTGTGTGTGAGTATGCATGTGTGTGTGTGTGTGTGTGTGTGTGTGTGTGTGTGTTGCAGTGTAATTTAAAAAGCACATGACCAGTTCCCAGTTCCCACTCTGTGAGCATCCACAACCTCTGTTTCTCTGTCAGCCGCTTTCATGCACTGTCCCCTTGGCAGGTTGTCACCATGCCTGGCATGCAGGCCGTGCTAGCATGGCCCCATGCCATGCTAGCCCCAAGCATTCTATAACCTAGCACGGTTTCCTGTCACAGACTCTGCTCACACTCCCAATAACCCAGTGAAATCATGACTGAACAGACTGTCACCTAACAACCAGATTTATATGTTAAACATTCAATGTACAATATATCCACACAATTAACTTGCAACCAATCGATAAGGATATAAACTGCCCACCTAGATAAGATAAATTTGCCTATAGAAATCCATCCCCAAGAAATATTCATAACAACCTGTATCTATGTAAAGATGTGTGGCAAGAATCATTTAGGTCTGCCTCCATGTTGTTTCTCCCTTTCTGCTTCTCCCTCTCCTTCTAAACCCTCTGTTCCTGCCTCCCTTTCTTCTCATCCAATGACAGGCCTTGTTTTATCTTTTATCTATCTTCACCTACATAATGACATCAACCTACAAGTGTTAATGTGTGTGTGCCAGTACACATAATTCCTGGCAGGCATTTAGTAGGTAGATGATAGATTTTGGGTATTGCTTTTCTCCTTTCACCATGTGGGTCCTGGGGACCAAACTAAGTCATCAGAATTTAGGAAAGTATATGTAGTTGCAGTTAAATGCAAGCTTCCCCAAAATTTAGCTTGAATGTGAGAGAACACTGTCAGCTCTGCAAAGGTCTTGTCTTTCTAAAAATTTAATACCAGCTGCATTGTTCTTCTGAATACACTATAGATTTCCTGAGTGCAAAACCATTATATTATTCTTTGTGGAATCTCTGCTCAATAGCCATAGCTTAGAACACAGTGCTTACTTAATATTTCTCAAAATATAAAAGAAGAGTCAAGAGGAAGATTACCAAGCATCTGCCCTAAACCTATGGGTTATGACTTTCCAGAAAGGTGAGTTACCTACATGAAGCTTAGACTGAATGGAGAAATTTCCAGAAGCTGATGTTTCCAAAAAGTTGGAAGCAGATGATTCTAGAATATAGTGAGAAGAATCTACCTCCGTCCTTACCCAGGTGAGTTAATAATCCAATTATCTCAGCCAGGTTTTCTAGCAGGTAACATTGGCAGATATCTGATTTGAAAATAAGACATTTAAAAGTGCTTATTCACATAAAAATGTGTCTTCTTGCTCCTTAAAATATCGACATAAAGGACTGAACAAGGATGTAGTTCAATGGTACATGTCTAATATGAACATGACCCTGGGTTCAATCTTCAGCACCAAGCAGACATATAATCTAGTAGAGACAATTCTTTGTTTTTCTTCTTGCTAACATTTTCATACAGTTAATCTACTTTTCTTTCTGCTTTTACTGATTTTTAAATTATTGAAGAAAGTAATAGTCTTCATTATATTTCCATAACGTTTGTTTATTCCCATCCCCCCCATATTCTTCCCCAAACTCCTGATCCATTTGTGCTCTTCCAATCCTACACTTCACTTTCATGTTCCATGTATTGTAGTACCTTCTCCTTGTTCTCCTCCTCCTCCTCTCCTCCTCCTCCTCTCCTCCTCCTTCTCTTTTTCTTCTTGAACATCATTTTCTCACAGTCCTCTATTAAGATTCATGATATTTATCACTACATGATATTTATCACCTCACTTAATTAATAGTTCCCATACCTGTCCATTTTCATGAAAAAGTCATAATTTTATATTTCCTGTGACAATAAATTTCCATTGTATAAATTTAATTATCCATTCATCAGCTGGTGTGTATCTGGGTTGACTCCTTCTCTTGTTATTGTAAACAGAGTATCACTAAACAGATAAGCAAGGATTTTTGGGGCAGCATTTGGATTCCTTTGGCTATATGCCTAGGAATTCAATAAATGTTTCAAGTTAGTGCTGCTGTGGGATTCTATATCACCCAGGTCAGAAGACCAATCAAGAAGCAAATGACAATAAGTGCTGGCAAGAATATGTGGAGGAGATATCTTTAGTCAGTGCTGGATTACACACTCTTGCTTCTACTCTGGAAATCAATGTAGAGTTTTCCATAAACCAAAACAAAACCACAAATATCACTACCACCATCATCAGCCCAAAAATACCTAAAATAGAGTTATAGAGTTATACTACTTTTTTATACTACTTTTCTTAATGTAACTGTATTGCTTATTCAAGAAGCATTTGAGTGACCAATTTACATCACAGATCCTGAAAGAGAATCTATGAATTATAAACACTTCTCTTGGCTTGTTCACAAATAACATTTGTCTAAATTAGACAGTGTAGTCTCTTCTCACTTTGGGTGGAAGTTAAAGGAGATTTATGTCTGAAAGAATTGGCTTTTATTTCACAAACATGTATATTTATGTTTATATTATATACATATATGCATATATTCATATGTATAATTATGATATTCTTTTAATATGTGAATATGTAGACACTATAGGAAGGTTATTTATATTTTAAATGTTTAATATGACTCTCTGATAGTTGAAATTTAAATAGGATGGCGCTTTCCTTATGGTGATTGCCAGGCTACCTGAGCGGGAATCCCTGTCTATCTATACTGAATTATTGAACTCCAAGGGAGACAATTTGTGGCCAAAGGCAGTGGTTATACAGTATCACAGGGAAGAACACAGCTTACAGCTTACATTGCTAATGAAAAACCATTTGCTTTCAAAAGCATGATTTCCTTCCATAGACAGAATTTTAATACCCTCTTTAAAAATAAAGGCTCATCCTTAGTAGAAATAGCAATTAAGTATTATTTGAAAACATGGTAACTTCTAAAGGGCAATAAGCATATTTAAAGAGCATGTTTCTGTTATTTAAACTATCCATACCTTCCTTCCTCATGTTTCCTAAACTAATGACTAAATATGAACTTTGGAGAAATAATGGTTTCTGTGTATTTATTGAAGAAGTCTTTTTTTCCCCATCCTTATTAAATTAGGTATTTCTTATTTACATTTCAATTGTTATTCCCTTTAGCAGTTTCCAGGCCAACATCCTCCTAACCCCTCCCCTTTGATATGGGTGTTCTCCTCCCCATCCTCCCCCCATTACCTCCCTCTCTGGAACAATCACATTCACTGGGGGTTCAGTCTTGGCAGGACCAAGGGCTTCCCCTTCCACTGGTGCTCTTACTAGGCTATTCATTGCTACCTATGAGGTTGGAGCCTAGGGTCAGTCCATGTATAGTCATTGGGTAGTGGCTTAGTCCCTGGAATCTCTGATTGGTTGGCATTGTTATTCTTATGGGATTTCAAGTCCCTTCAAGCTCTTTCAGTCCTTTGTCTGATTCCTTCAGCGGGGGTCCTGTTCTCAGTTCAGTGTTTTGCTGCTGGCATTCGCCTCTGTATTTGCCAAATTCTGGCTGTGTCTCTCAGGAGAGATCTACATCAGGTTCCTGTCTGCCTGCATTTCTTTGCTTCATCCATCTTGTCTAGTTTGGTGGCTGTATATGTATGGGCCACATGTGGGGCAGGCTCTGAATGGGTGTTCCTTCTGCCTCTGTTCTAAATATTGCCTCCCTATTCCCTCCCAAGGGTATTCTTGTTCCCCTTTTAAGGAAGGAATGAAGAATTCACATTTTGGTCTTCCTTCTTGAGTTTCATGTGTTCTGTGCATTTAGGGTAATTCGAGCATTTGGGCTAATATCCACTTATCAATGAGTGCATACTATGTGTGTTTTTCTGTGATTGGGTTACCTCACTCAGGATGATATTTTCCAGTTCCATCCATTTGCCTATGAATTTCATAAAGTCATTGTTTTTGAAGGCTGAGTAATATTCCATTGTGTAGATGTACCACATTGTCTGTATCCATTCCTCTCTTGAAGGGCATCTGGGTTCTATCCAGCTTCTGGCTATTATAAATAAGGCTGCTATGAACATAGTGGAGCACGTGCCTTTTTTATCTGTTGGGGCATCTTTTGGGTATATGCCCAAGAGAGGTATAACTGGGTCCTCAGGTAGTGCAATGTCCAATTTTCTGAGGAACCTCCAGACTGATTTCCAGAATGGTTGTACCACTCTGCAATCCCACCAACAATGGAGGAGTGTTCCTCTTTCTCCACATCCTCGCCAGCATCTGCTGTTGCTGGAGTTTTTGATCTTAGCTATTCTGACTGGTGTGAGTTGGAATCTCAGGGTTGTTTTGATTTGCATATCCCTTATGACTAAAGATGTTGGACATTTCTACAGGTGCTTCTCAGCCATTCGGCATTCCTCAGCTGTGAATTCTTTGTTTAGCTCTGAACCCCATTTTTTATCTTTATTAACTTGGATATTTCTTATTTACATTTCGATTGTTATTCCCTTTCCAGGTTTCCAGCCAACATCCTCCTAACTTCTCACCCTCTCCTTCTCTATGGGTCTTCCCCTGCCATCCTCCCCCCATTACTGCCCTCCCCCAACAATCACATTCACTAGGGCTGAACCCCATTTTAAATAGGGTTATTTGTCTCCCTGCAGTCTAACTTTTTGGGTTCTTTGTATATTTGGGATATAAGCCCTCTATCAGATGTAGGATTGGTAAAGATCTTTTCCCAATCTGTTGGTTGCCGTTTTGTCCTAACAACAATGTCCTTTGCCTTACAGAAGCTTTGCAGTTTTATGAGATCCCATTTGCTGATTCTTGATCTTAGAGCATAAGCCATTGGTGTTTTGTTCTGGAAATTTTCTCCAGTGCCCATGTGTTCGAGATTCTTCCCCACTTTTTCTTCTATTAGTTTGAGTGTATCTGGTTTGATGTGGAGGTCCTTAGGTCCTTGATCCACTTGGACTTAAGCTTTGTACTGGGTAATTAGCATGGATCGATCTGCATTCTTCTACATGCTGACCTCCAGTTGAACCAGCACCATTTGCTGAAAATGCTATCTTTTTTCCATCGAATGGTTTTGGCTCCTTTGTCAAAAATCAAGTGACCATAGGTGTGTGCGTTCATTTCTGGGTCTTTAATTCTATTCCACTGGTTTATATGTCTGTCTCTGTGCCAATGCCATACAGTTTTTATCACTATTGCTCTGTAATACTGCTTGAGTTCAAAGATAGTGATTCCTGCAGAAGTCCTTTTATTGTTGACTATAGTTTTAGCTATCCTGGGTTTTTTGTTATTCGAGATGAATTTGCAAATTGTTCTGTCTAAATCTATGAAGATTTGGGTTGGAATTTTGATGGCGATTGCATTGAATCTGTAGATTGCTTTTGGTAAAATGGCCATTTTTACTATGTTAATCCTGCCAATCCATGAGTATGGGAGATCTTTCCATCTTTTGAGATCTTCTTCAATTTCTTCAGAAGCTTGAAGTTCTTATTGTACAGATCTTTTACTTGCTTGGGACTATTATGAAGGGTGTCATTTCCCTAATTTGTTTCTGGGCTTGTTTCTCCTTTGTGTACAGGAAATCTACTGATTTATTTGAGCTAATTTTATACCCAGCCACTTTGCTGAAGGTGTTTATCAGGATTAGTAGTTCTCTGGTGGAACTTTTGGAATCACTTATACAATCATATCATCTGCAAATAGTGATATTTTGACTTCTTCCTTTCCAAACTGTATCCCTCTGATCTCCTTTTGTTGTCTGATTGCTCTGGCTAGGACTTCAAGAACTATATTGAATAAGTAGTGAGAGAGTGGGTTGCCTTGTCTAGTCCTTGATTTTAGTGCGATTGCTTCAAGTTTCTCTCCATTTAGTTTAATGTTAGCAACTGGTTTGCTGTATATGGCTTTTACTATATTTAGGTATGGGTCTTGAATTCCTGTTCTTTCCAGAGTGTTTATCATGAAAGGGTGTTGAATTTTGTCAAATGTTTTCTCAGCATCTAATGAAATGATCATGTGGTTTTTATCTTTAATTTTGTTTATATAGTGGATTATGTTGATGGCTTTCCATATATTAAACCATCCCTACATCACTGGAATGAAGCCGACTTGATCATGATGGATAACTGTTTCGATGGGCTCTTAGATTTGGTTTGCAAGAATTTTACTGAGTATCTTTGTGTTGATATTCATAAGGGAAATTGGTCTGAAGTTCTCTTTCTTTGTTGGTCTTTGTGTGGTTTAGTTATAAGAGTAATTGTGGCTTCATAGAAGGAATTCAGTAGCACTCCATCTGTTTCAATTTTGTGGAATAGTTTGGATAGTATTGGTATGAGGTCTTCTATGAAGGTCTGATAGAATTCTGCACTGAATCCATCTGGACCTGGGCTCTTTTTGGTTGGGAGACTTTTAATGGATGTTTCTATTTCTTTAGGAGTTATGGTGTTGTTTAAATGGTTTATTTGTTCCTGATTTAACTTTGGTACCTGGTATCTGTCTAGGAAATTGTACATTTCCTCCAGATTTTCAAGTTTTGTTGAATATAGGTTTTTGCAGTAGGATCTGATGATTTTTTTTAATTTTCTCTGACTCTGTTGTTATGCCTTCCTTTTCATTTCTGATTTTGTTAAATTGGATACACTCTCTGTGTCCTCTTGTTAGTCTGGCTAAGGGTTTATCTATCTTGTTGATTTTCTCAAAGAACCAGCTTTTGGTTCTGTTGATTCTTTCTATAGTCCTTTTTGTTTCTACTTGGTTGATTTCAGCTCTGTGTTTGATTATATCCTGGCTTCTACTCCTCCTGGGTGTGTTTGCTTCTTTTTGTTCTAGAGATTTTAGGTATGCGGTCAAGCTGCTGATATATACTCTCTTCTGTTTCTTTTTGAAGCACTCAGAGCTATGAGTTTTCCTCTTAGCACAGCTTTCATTGTGTCCCATAAGTGAGGGTATGTTGTACCTTCATTTTCTTTATATTCTAAGGAGTCTTTAATTTATTTCTTTATTTCTTCCTTGACCAGGTTATCATTGAGTAGAGAATTGTTCAACTTCCATGTATATGTGGGCATTCTTTCCTTATTGTTATTGAAGACCAGCTTTAGCCCATGATGGTCTGATAGGACACATGGGATTATTCTTATCTTTCTGTATCTCTTGAGGCCTGTTTTATTGACCAATTATGTGGTCAATTTTGGAGAAAGTACCATGAGGTGGTGAGAAGAAGGTATATCCTTTTTTTTAAGGATACAATGTTCTATGAATCCTGGTTAAGTCCATTTGGTTCATGACTTCTCTTTGTCTGTCTATGTCTCTGTTTAATTTAGGATTGAGAGTTCATCTTGGTGGATTTTTCCTTTAATGAATATGAAGTGTCCTTCCTAATCTTTTTTGATGACTTTTGGTTGAAAATCAATTTTATTCAATATTAGAATGCCTACTCCAGCTTGCTTCTTCAGACCATTTGCTTAGAATATTCTTTTTTAGCCTTTCACTCTGAGGTAGTGTCTGTCTTTGTCTCTGAGGTGTGTTTCCTGTAGGCAACAAAATGTTGGTTCCTCATTGTGTATCCAGTTTGGTAATTTGTGTCTTTTTATTGGGAATTGAGTCCATTGATGTTGAGAGATATTAAGGAATAGTGATTGTTGCTTCCTGTTATATTCATGTTTGGATGTGAGATTATGTTTGTGTGCTTTTCTTCTCTTTGTTTTGTTGCAAAACTATTAGTTTCTTGCTTTTTCTAGGATGTAACGTGCCTCCTTGTGTTGGGCTTTACCATTTAATATCCTTTGTAGGGCTGGATTTGCAGAAAGATATTGTGTAAATTTGGTTTGGTCATGGAATATCTTGGTTTCTCCATCTATGTTAATTGAGAGTTTTGCTGGAAACAGTAACCTGGGCTTGCATTTGTGTTCTCTTAGGGTTTGTATGTCATCTGTCCAGGATCTTCTGGCTTTCATAGTCTTTGGTGAGAAGTCTGGTTTAATTCTGATAGGTCTGCCTTTGTATCTTACTTGACCTTTTTCCCTTACTGCTTTTAATATTCTTTTTTTTTTTTGTGCATTTGGTGTTTTGACTATTATGTGACGGGAGTTGTTTCTTTTCTGGTCCAATCTATTTTGAGTTCTGTAGGCTTCTTGTATGCCTATGGGTATCTCTTTTTTTAGGTTAGGGAAGTTTTCTTCTATGATTTTGTTGAAGATATTTACTGGTCCTTTGAGCTGGGAGTCTTCACTCTCTTCTATACCTATTATCCTTAGGTTTGATCTTCTCATTGTGCCTGGATTTCCTGTATGTTTTGGGCCAGTAACTTTTTCTGTTTTACATTGTCTTTGACAATTGTGTCAATGATTTCTATGGAATCCTCTGCCCCTGAGATTCTCTCTTCTGTCTCTTGCATTCTGTTGGTGATGCTTGTATCTATGGCTCCTTGTCTCTTCCTTTGGTTTTCTACATCCAGGTTTGTCTCCCTTTGTGCTTTCTTTATTGCTTCTATTTCAATTTTTAATTCCTTCACCTGTTTGATTTTGTTTTCCTGTAAATCTTTCAGGGATTTTTGCATTTCCTTTCTATAGGCTTTTGCTTGTTTATTTGTGTTTTCCTGCATTTCTCTAAGGGAGTTCTTTATGTCTTTCTTGAAGTCCTCCATCATCATGATCAAATGTGATTTTAAATCTTGATCTTGCTTTTCTGGTGTGTTTGGATATCAGTATTGCTTTGCTGAGAGTATTGGGCTCTGATGATGCCACGTAGTCTTCCTTTCTGTTGCTTGGGTTCCTGGGCTTGCCTCTTCCCATCATGTTGTCTCTGGTGTTACCTTGTTCTTCTGTTCCTGACAGTGGTTAGACTGTCCTATAGGCCTGTTTGTCAGGAGTGCTGTAGACCTGTTTTCCTGTTCTCTTTCAGCCAGTTATGGGAACAAAGTGTCCTGCTTTCAGGCATGTAGTCTTTTAATTCCTGTGTGCATGTGTCCTGAGTCCACCAGGCAGGGCACTTGGAACTGAAAATTGGTCTTACCTCTGGTCTCGAGCCTAGGGTCGCTTCTCTGAGCCGGGTTTCAGCTTCCTGTCAGGGCAGCAACCAGAAGGGCTTGCCCTGCCTTTGCTTGGGACCCTGTGCACAAGGGGCCCAGATGGCGCTAGGCATTTTCCTCTAGAGTCAGAAATGTGGGCAGAGTGTAGTCTCTTCTGGCTTCCCAGGTGTGTCTGTCCCTCTCAAGGTCAAGCTCTCCCTCCCATGGGGTTTGGGTGCAGGGAGCTGTTTGACAGGGTCCCTTCAGATCTGGGCAGCGTCTGGACTGCAGTGTTGAGTGGCCCTATCTTCCAGTTCCCAGAGGCCCTATAATGTTTCCTCTTGGGCCAGGTATGTGGGCAAGGGTGGGCAGTACTGGTGGTCTCTCCTGCCCTGCAGTCTCAGGAATACCCACCTGTCAGAGTGATGAGCTCTCTCTCACATGTGGTTTGGGAGCAGGGAGCTGTGGGCTGGGATCGGCGAGTTTCGGTCCCCAGGTAGAAACTGCTGAAGAAGTCTTATACTAGTCTCTAATACAGGCCTTTTTTTCTTTTTTTTCTTTTGGCTTCTAGTTTTATTTCCAAGTTCTAAATAAATTGTTCTAATAAAAAGCAAGAAATTTAGGAAAAAAACCCAGACTTTTCATACAGCATCTCAGTACCACCAAGTAAATGAAACAAATGTTTCAACCTGGAGCACTTGGAAACTTTGTAACAATGCCCATTGGCATTTTTCACCAAGGAACTGATTGCAGCCTCCTTGTTGTATGGGAAATCTACACCAGAGGGATATATTGAATCATCTGCAAAGGTAAAATGTACCTTAATTCCTAGCTGAGGTTTGAATAATTAAACTGTAAAAGAGTATAATGACGAGTTGCAAATAACAATTAGAAAGACATAATAAAAAATGCATATATTTCTACATTTTTGTCTGCTCAATATTTTGATAAAAAATATACAAATAGTAGCAATGCCTTCAGGGTTTATTTCTATAGTCTGATAGATGATAGATAAATAAATAATAGATAAAAAAAGATAGTTGACAGATAGATAGACAGATAGATAGATATGTAGGTAGAAAAGGAAGAGACAGGTGACAAGCAGAGTGATGATAGAGAAGTATATGAATGTAGAAAGGTTATTTCTGCTTTCCAAAACCAAACTTCTGTGATAAAGCATCATCTTATGAGACAGACAGATACACACACAGACACACACACACACACACACACACACACACACACACAGGCACCCCAAAACATTGTACAATCTCACTCATGTGAAATCTGAAAATGGTAACTGTAGAAACTGAGAGTCATATGTGATTTCCAGACTCTAGAGTGAATAGAGAGAAGGTGGTGCCATGGGTGAACCAGACCCACATATTGAATATTATAGATTGCCTATAGGAATACATTTTGGTGTTCTGTTTTACAGTTAGATGTATATAATTAACAATAGAGAATATAATTAACAATTGTATATTTCAGAGAAAGGAGAGACATTCTTCTCACCACATGAAAACTATGAGGTTTCAATGATGGACAGGGCATAATTACCCTATTATAAGCATTACCCAATGTGCAATGAATCAACACTGCATAATATACATCACAAATTTGTACCAGTATTACAGGTAAAAATTGAATAAATAAATTGATATAATTATTAAAGAGACGAAAGCAGAGACAGCATTAAAATGTTATTTGAGTTTTCCTACGTGGTCAGTAGACAAATGAGGCAAGAGTCATAAACAAAATGATTGCAATGTGATTTATTAACAGAAAATACGTAGCTAAAGTCTTTAGCTGATTACCTTTAAAGAGGATCTAGGACAGTAAGTCTCAAACATGCATATGATTCTTACTGTTAGACATTCAACCCAGGGCCTTGTGCTAACTAGAGAAGTTCCTATTATAGGGCTGTTTCCTTATGTCAGAAATGGTATTTAAGTTAAGGAAATAAATGTGTATTATGTACCCAAGTGCATTTATATGTTATTGCTGTTTCCATAGTTTTTTATTTATAAATATACTTATTTATTTACTTTACAACCTTATCTTCCTCTCCTTCGTTCCCTCCCCCTATCTCACTCTCCCTTTCTTCTCAGAGAAGGGCAGCCCTCCAGAGGATATCAACCAGCCTTGGCATATCAAATTGCTGTAGGATTAGGTGCTTCTTCTCTTTTTGAGCCCACATAAGGCAGCTCAGTTCGGGGAAAGGGATCCAAAGGCAGACAACAGAATCAGAGACAGGCACTGCAACTTTTGTTAGGGGTCCTGTGAGAAGACCAAGCTGCACATCTGTTACATATGTGCAGGGGGCATAGGTCCATCACATGTATACTCTGAGTTAGGTAACCCAGACTCAGGAAGGCACACACTGTATGTACTTACTTATAAGTAGACCTTAGCCAAAAAGTAGGGATAACCATACTACAATCCATGAATCGAAAGAGATTAGGCAACACGGGAGGATGCTTCAATCCTCTCCTAAGGGGAAAGAGAATAGACATTAGGATGACGGGAGGGAGGGAACTGTGTGGGAGAGTTTGTGGGGAGGGTAACAGGAGGCATCAAGTGTGGGGAAGAGGGAGGGAGAGAGATTGTGAGAAGGAGAGAGAAATGAGACAGAGAACTGGGATTGAGGGTGCACCTATAGACAAACAAGACAAGGGAAACCTCTGAGGATGACCCTAGCTAAGATTCTTAGCAGTAGGGGATATGACCCTGAAATGTCCATCTCCTGTAACCAGGTAGGATTTCCAATGGAGGAATGGAAACAACTCACCCACAAAACTTTCAATAAAAAAATTGTCCTGCCTACAAGGTATGCAGGGATAAAGATGGAGCAGAAATTGAAGGGATTGCCAAGCCATGGCTGGCAAAACTTGAGACTCATGCCATGAGAGGGAGCCCACTCCTGACATTATTAATATTATTCTCCTATACTTGCACACAGGAGCCTAACATAACTGTCCTCTGAGAGGCTTCACCGAGTGGCTAATGGAAACAGATGCAGAGACCCACAGTAAAACAGATTCTTAGGGAATCATATGGGAGAGGGTGAGAAAGGAATAGGGAGTCAGGTGGTCAAGGACACTGCAAGAAAACCTACAAAGGAAGCCTACAGAATTGACTAATATGGGCCCAAAGGGGCTCATGTAGGCTGAATCACAAGCCATTGGTCTTTATATAAAGGTCAAAGAATAAAATGGCTCTCTCTGTAGATAGCATGGCTTATCAGGTGATAAATGGAGGCTTTGCTCTTATTTGTGCTAGGTTTAGGTTAAAATGTTTTTAAAGGAGCCAGAGAGATGGCTTGGCTGCTAAGAACTCTGATTCTTTTGCAGAGATGTGGAGTATATGCAGCTAATGTCCTACTACTGTCTATAAGTTCAACTCCAGGGAGACCTGAAAACTCTAGCTGCAATGGGCAAATGAACTCAAAAACACGTATTACACCCAACACAATATACCTAAAATACAGAATAAAATTTTAAAAATATTTTCCAAACCAAATGCAAACCTGAATGCAAAGAAGATACGTATTATTTTATTTTTACTTTTAAAATTATTGATTAATTAATTTTAAATTTATTTATTTATTTACATCAAATGCTGCCCTTTCTTGGTCTTCACTACACAGAGACCCTCCCCTACTCCCACTGCCCTTCTCTGAGAGAGTCCATCCCATTCCCAAGCCTGACACATCAAGTCTCTGCCAGACAAGGCAGCCATGTTGTAAATTTGATACCACAGTCAGGCTATAGCTTTAGGGGGAGAGCCTCTTCTCCAGTGGTCGGGGAGCCTACATGGAGACTAAACTGCTACATATTGGTTGGGGGCCTAGTTCCAGCCTGTGTGTGTTCTTTGGTTGGTAGAACATTCTCTGAGACTCCATGTTAGTTGACCCTGTTTATTTTCTTTAAGGTTCTCCCTCTCTCCAGGGGACTCCCAACTCTTCCATAAGAGTTCCCAACCTCTATCCAATATTTGGCTGTGGGTATCTGCATCTGTTTTAGACAGATGCTGAGTGGAGCCTCTCAGAAGACAGTTATGCTAGGTTCCTGTGTGCAAGCATACAGTACCATAATAGAGCATAATAATGTCAGGGATTGGTGTTCTCCCTCCCCCTCCCTTCTTCCTCCAACTTTACTCCCTCCCTCTGCCTCCTATGACTATTTTGGTCAAGTATTTTTACTTGGGCCTTCCTTCTTGTTTAACCTCCTTGGGTCTGTGGGATCTATCATGACTATTCTATCCTTTATGGCTAATGACACAATTTCCTGAACAGAACACCATGAGATGGATTTCGAGTTGTGGCCGTTATTGGTTGCCCAGTCCTTCACTTTGCTCCATCTTGGTTCCTTCAGTCCTTTTAGACAGGACAACTTTTGGGTAGAAAGTTTTGTGGGTTGGTATCCTTGTCTCTTCTTTGGGGGTCCTACCTAGCTAGAGAAGGCATCCTCTTCAGGTTCCATGTACCCACTGTTAGGCATCTTGGCTAAGGTCTTCTAGAATGACTTCTGAAAGATTTGCACCAGTCCCCCAACACCCCTACCCCTGCCCCCTGTCAGCTCCAGCAGCTACAGATGTCCATTCATTCTCCTGGTCCTCTGGCTATCCTGTCTTTCTGTATACCTGTTCCTGCCCCAATTCCTAACGACACAATTTCCTGAACAGAACACCAATGGCTCAGCCTCTAAGATCTACAGTTGATAAATGGGACCTCATGAAAAGGAGACTGTCAACTAGCAGCCTAGATGTTGGGAAAAGATCTTTTTACTTAAATAAATTAATTTATTTAAATTTGTGTCTATGTGTGCTTTGCCTGCTTATATGTCTATGTAACACATGTATTCCTGATGCCCTCAGAAGTCAGAAAAAGATGTTGTTAGATTATTTGTTAGAAATTATGGATGATTGTGAGCAACTATGTAGTAACAGGAATCTAATCTGATCCTCTGTAACAACAAGTACTCTTAGCTCTTGAATCATCTCTCCTGTCCCCAAGTTCCTCTCCATACATTCCTGTGAATTTCTATGCACTTCCGTTGAACATATTTGAACTTTTCTTTGGGATGTGGTAAAATACTACTGGATTCCCTGTTATTCGTCTTTTAGAGGAAGTGATGTTGATGTGTTATTAATATAGTTATTTACGTTTTAGTCTCAGTTTCATTTCAGATTTTATATTTTATTTGCATCCAACTTCAAACAGAAATTATTTAGAAATGTATGCCACGCCAGTAAATTGTGCTTTTAATTTGCTCATTGAAATGCACAAATATTTCTGATATGTTTAGACTAATTACTGCATGTTCTATAGAACAAGGATCCTCTGAAGTAGGGCTGAAATGGGGAACAGTTTGTGTTCCCAGGATTTGAAAGCTTGCTTTCACCATTGTGATGGGTTATGCTTTCAAGGATGCTTTATTTTAGGTGGTGAGACAGTGTCTTGAGTTCTGTGGGTTTACTTCTTTTGAAAGAGCACACTCTAGGCTATAATGGATCGCTTTTCACCTCTAGATCTTAGATAACTTCAAGTTCATGCAGATTGACTATAGGCACCTGCAACTGGCTAATGAAAGTATAGTTAGAAAAGTAAATTTAACTCTGGGAAATGTTTTTCTGGAAACCCATATATCTCCCTTGTGCGTGCATGCTTGTGTGTGTGTGTGTGTGTGTGTGTGTGTGTGTGTGTGTGTGTGTGTGTGTCTGTTGTATACATGTGTGATCCTGCACACAGACACACACACACACACACACACACACACACACACACACACACACACACACACACACTGACATAGAAACAGAGTCGGTGTCCATTCCCCATCATGAGCACGTGGAAGCCAGAAGCCCTCACAAAGTATCGTCCTCATTCACTTCTTTTGTGCTCATGGTCTCTCTATCGCGATGTTCATCAGTCGATCAGATGGGCTGACCACTGAGCACTGGTGAGCCAGCTTTCACCTCCCCTCCCAATTCCTGGATTAATATTTTCTTTTGTGTGGTATTTAGTTTTTCAATCTGGGTCTCATTGCCATCCTTTAGTTGTTCCCAATCCATGTGACTGAGGTATTTGCAGACTCAGCACAAAATGTGCCTTCAACTTTAAGAGTGTACAGATGAGAGAAAGAAAGAAAAAAAAAGGAAGAAAGATAAGAGAGATTAAGCTCTCTCTCTCTCTCTCTCTCTCTCTCTCTCTCTCTCTCTCTCTCTCTCTCCCCCAAATACTGTTGTTAATGCTGGAAACACCTTTATTACCAGAACTAGAGTGACAGAGACGAGTGAATCTCTGTGACTTTGAGGCCAGCTTGGTCCACATAGGAAGTTCTAGGCTACGCAATGAGACCCTGTCTCAAGAGAGTCATCAAAATACAAGATAATAAAGAGGCAAAGAAATCACAGTTAATTAAAAAACAGTGTATTAAAGTGTATATAAGTCATGTATTAATCTCTTCTACTTACTGATATGTGAGAATATTATATTGCTGGAGTCAAATGACCCTAAGCTAACAATTTCCTTCATCCGTGCCTTGGATCATCTCTAAGCTACCCTCTTCTGTGCAGTGAGAATCACTGTCATTGTTCACAGCATGAGCCACAGATGTGCCTTCTCAGGTGCCTTTCCACAGCGGGGATTAAAGTGAGGGAAAAGAATCCATCAAGAATTACCATGCACACTATCTGACTCCTTTACATTCTTTTTCTTTGAAAAACAGTTGAAAATTTTATTCTCTCATGTTTTTACATGATTTAATGTGATTAAAATTCTGTGTTTACCACAGAACATGATAAATGGCTACCATACTATCAGTGGGATAGAAGCTTAGATTGTTCTGTGTATCACTTTTCATTTTCTCAGCTTCTTTGGCACCCAGAATGTGAAGTTTATCCATTATATGTCTGTGCCCAAAGTCCTGTTATGTTCCATGCTGAATATTGAATATAATACTTGTAGGTAAGTGCTCTTAAACTACATCCCGGCCTACAAAGGCTATTCTGTGCTACCCCTAATTCCAGTTCAACTAGTTTGAACCATGAAAATTTAGCAAAATATTGTCTATTTGTATAACAAAATATTGAATATTTTATGTAACTTCATTTATAAGAAAGAATAATGTCTCCCTACCATCTATGGCTTGGAACATTTATGTTGCATATGAGGTTTCTAGAAACTGTTTTGTACAATGAGGAAAATATTCCTATTTTAAGAGTTTTATAACAGAGACTTAGAAGAAGCCTACAACTGGAATATTGGAAGAATTACATGTCAGTTAATATTTTGGCAAACACCTTTAATCCTAGCACTTGGGAGGCAGAGGCAGGTGAGTCTCTGAGAGTTTGAGGTTAGCCTGGTCTACAAAGACAGGTTCAAAAACAGGTCCAGGACAGCCAGGTTTATTCTGTTACTCAGAGAAACCTTGTCTTGAGCAACAAGAATAAGAACAAGAACAACAACAACAACAACACAACAATAACAAAATCCAGAGTTAGACTTGCACCAGTTTTCTGATTCCCCTAAGTAAAATGAGATCAAGACAGATTGTTCTCTTTCTGTAAGTTTAATATCTCCTCACCTGTAGTTTCTCATGTCTCTATAATCCATGTCTACTGAATGAGTTTTTTAGATCTTTATTAGGATGTGTAGGATAAAAATATTTCCAAAGCCATTTCGAATGCTTTAGCTGAAATTGCTCCCCAGCGCCCTTTCTTTATGAGTTCCCTTGTTTGTGGCTTGTGCTCATTCATCTTCTTATTGGATAACTTTGTGCACTACTTATTTTGGGAATCAAGTAGAGCCTTCACTCATGTGGGTGGGGAGGTGGTGGAAGGGAAATTTGTGTACTCTTTCTGAGAGTAAATTTGCCTACATTCGCTATTTCAGGATGTTGCTATGATTTATGGATTTTTGTGTGGTTACTACTTGTGATGTTTATATCGTATACCTTGTTCTGTTTGCACTGAGGATACAGATAGGCAGAGTCTGGCATCCCGGAGCTAACGGCTTCTCTTTGTGGTTCTTGCTGTTCTCTTTTCTCCACATGATTTAGCCCATTTCAGGTCATCTGACCACGATGTTGATCCTCTCTACACTACTGCGTGCCTGACTTTTTGGTGTATTAGACTTTCAGTCACAGACTTCAGATCTCTACTCAGTATTCACTTTTCCTACTGGATATATTGCCCCTGCATAACATATATTTTTCATCATGGAACTTACACAGTTACAATTTTTTTTTGTTAACCAGTGAAACTAAATGTTGTAGGAAATTCTTTCCAACATGTTATATCCCGTCAAAATATTTCTATATTTTTCTCCTTACCTTCTTGTTTTTACATCTCAATACAGTACATATAAGAAACACCTAGTAAATAAAGGAATTGTCTTCTACAAAGAGCAGGATTTGGGCCAGTACAGTGGCCCAAACGAAGTCTGAAGAGGAGGTTAATATTATCCATTTGGTTCTTTGTGATTTGAAAAGAATCTAATATTAATACTTCTAGGTGGGCACCAAAGGTGGCTTTATAGATCTTGTAAAAGATGTACAGAACTGTGAATTAAAATGTGAAGAGAAGTTTAAAATTTCAATATGAAGAGAGAGAGGGATTAACAGAGGAGTAAACTGTAGTAGAAAATAAATGAACTATCCAAAGGGAAAAATTGAAATAAAAGGTTTTAGACATGCCCACCCCTGGTTTGGCTACCCACATTCTGCCTCATTCTAATTTACTTTATAAATTCCTAGGAGAATTATTCTGCTGATGAGGAAAATGCTCATTTCATGTCGTAGTAAATCTTTCAGAAGTTTTTAGACAGTGCATTATAGATAGTGCTGCTTATGGCAGATCGTGTTTACAGAGACCCATGATTACAGCTAGTCATTATTGATGAAATTCCCTGCTAGATGGGAAAAGCTGACTTCCTGTATATGATTTCAAGTACCTTACAGTTTGAAGCAATTTCCATGATTTGAAAAGACAGGAATGAATCCAGACTCTCATCTATTAGTGCTTAACGACTCACAGAAATGCAATTGGATTTGCAGATGTGTTATTTTTCAGGATTGTTGTCTTAAGTTTCAGAGGTTCAAATGTTGCATTGTAAACATATCTTTTATTATGTTACTGGATATTGGAAGTACGAAGATAGATCATAGAAAAATCAGCCAAGCTTTCTGCATAGGACAATATGACAAGACATTGGTATCAGGCTAATTTTTATGAATTAAGCCAAGAACCCATTCCTTTAAAACATTCCTGTTAAAAACAATATACTAGACTATCACATCACACTCTTTACTGCTGGTAGCAGCATTCGCCAACACTGGTCAGTGGAGAAGACATAAGTGTAGATGATCATTTGTGAGCACTAAGTAAACCTTTGTTGATTGAAAGGTTCATGTTTCCTCCCATCTGATTTCCTAATCAATTTTAAGTATAATTATTGATGTCGAAAACATATGTCTGTTGGAGGGAGTAATAAGGGTTCATTAACTGTGATTAATGACCTAAGGGTCTAAATCGAATTTAATCTCTAGGAAAAAGACAAGAAAAATCTTTACTGTTATAAGGTCTAAACCTTGTTTTCCAGCAACATTGTTGTATGGATAAGAATTCCTGATACAGTTACAATGATGCTAAATAAATAGCACTTTACAAGAATGAGATGGTGCAAAAGTGTGTCATCTCCTTGGTTTTTAGAAAAGAGAGCATAATTTTATACTATAAACATTTGAAATTTCAGTCTATCTTTAATTCTTAATTATGCAAAAAGTCTTAGTCAAACAAAAAAAGGAACTTTCAGGTAAAAAAAAACTAAATTAAATAAACAACCACAGCTTCTACAAACAACACATTTATTTAGAAAAATAAACTGAAAATGTTTGTTCGTCTGGTACATTTTCCCATGAAACAGAGAGAGAAATGGATATAAAAATTGTTATATGTCAAATACAAATTACAAATGACCTTTCAAATTAACAGAACAAATTGAATTAAGCATCAATGTTTAGTTTGCAGTTTACTACGTTCAACTTCTTAATATTAATATAATGATATAAAAACCCTTTTGATATCATTCTCACTCATTCAACCACCATGATGCTTTCTTTGTACAGTTTGTTTCAGAAACACTCCATTTCTTTGAAGAACTGGTATTCTTGTTTGGTTTTGTTTTTTAATCAGAGAAAGAGAAATCACTATCATGAGAATTCTCCAGGAATTTTTTTTTGGATGCCTGCAAGAAACTGCTTCTTGTGGTCTCACAACTGGTGGCGTCATCTGTGCAAATAACAAAACACTTCGTTACCCTGAATGGAAGCGACTGTGCAAATATCAGAAGTGCACGGAGAAGTAATCGGTGGGAACCGACCTCCTCTCTCAACAAATACGAGGCGAAGAATGTAACACTGTAACTTTCAAGCAAATGGTGCCAATACTATTACTGTCCATTATGGCTTTGAGGGCACATGTGCCGCAGACATCTACCTCTCTGCAAACAGCAACATTCTTCCTAATCCCAGTCATGCCATGTTCTGGCCAGTTCAGTTTTTGGTTTTGTTTAAATGTGTTGGAATGAAGAGTAATTCTGATTTGAGATACCTCTTGTCTCTAAATTTCCATGTTTTAAAATGATAAATCAATGTATAATTTAGTAACTTCACTGATGAGGTGTTTTGTTTTATTTTGCTTTCTGGACAGGCTAATATCCGGGAATTCTGATTTTCCATAATGAAATAAGATTGATTTTGTTTACGTGTTGACTTTTAAAAACGTAGTCCTTGTCATCTGTTTGTTATATCTTCTTGGTAATTTGTTAGTGAAGATATTTAAGGCTGTGGCATTTTCTGCCTCCATGGCTCTGTGCATGACTGTCAGGCTAGAAGCAGTGATTTTATGGGATCATTTCATTGGTCATTTGTGCTCCAAAGGAAGGGTTAGCTTCTTTGACAAGGTCAGGCTCCTGGTTCCATTAAAATTAGATCTGCCCTTTTGAGGTCAAGGAACAATTTGAAGTAGGGAAAATGAATCCACATGCCTCTAAATAAAGGTATTCCTTCCAACCTGATAAAGCTGTCGGAAAGAAGAAAACAAAAGACAGGCAATCATTACAAAATCATTTCAAACAGTAAGTATAATTTAAGAGAAACACATTATAAATGCATTAGGAATTAGAAATATGTATTACTTTAGTAGACTACATAATTATAAATTCTTTGAATTATCAATCATTTAAGTATTACATACATTAAAATTACTGTTTAAAAGCATCATTTCAAAACTTAATTATCACGTCAACACTAGAATGATTAAGTAAATCATTTTCAAGTAAAAGATTTCTTATCTTTTTTGAACTTCATGTAACTTTACTCACTTATAAAGGTTTCACATTCTCAACATATTTCTTAAAGACCCTGAAGAGAAACCTTTTTAATATATTGCATTGATACACTTATACTGATATTTTATTTTGAGCAATAAGCAAATTTGTACTTTTAAAACACTTAATGATATAAAATATGTACAATTTCATGCAATTCATGTACTTTAAAAATATTAGCAGATTGGCCAAAATATAACTTTTTCTTCTATGAAGTAGATTTTTCTTCACAGGTATTTACAGTGCTTAAAATTAAACACTTTGAAAGAACATATATTCATTTTTAATTTATAATTACATTTATGGGGAAGCAAATTAAAAGGAAGCATGGCCACAATTTTCAACCTCTAAACCATTTAATGTTACTCGATAGGGTCTGTTTTCTTCTGTCACAGTTATGACATAGTAGAAAATACTTGCAACTTTAGATGCAGAAACATGCGGCAAAATTGGACATGATTGACCGATTTTAATAGAGATGAGGTACTGTTTTCAAGTTGAACTTTAAAAATAGTGTTACAATTTATTTTCTCAGAACTTCATAAAAATGTATCTATCAACTTTCCCCAACCCCTTCCAGACCCTCCTTACCCTCCATTCTAACTTATGGTGGTTTGAATGAGAGAATGGCCCCCATACGCTCATATGAATGCTTGGTGCCCAGTCGATGGAACTATTTGGGAAGGATTAGGAAGTGTGGCCTTGTTGGAAGAGATGAGAGACTAGGAGTGGACCTTTTAGGTTGCAAAATCTGACATCATTTCCAATTAACTCTCTCTGCCTTACATTGTGAATCAACCTCTAAACTTTTAGTTACTGCTCTAGCACCATAACTGCTTGCTTTTTGCAATACTCTCATGATGGTCATGGGATCACCCTCTGAAACTGAAACTCCCTCAATAGACTCTGTCTTCTATAAGTTTCTTTGGTAGTGTCTTATAACAGCAGCAGAAAAGTAAGATAACACCCAGTCAAGTGTATTTTAGATCTTTTTAACCCTTTGCCTTAAAACATTTTATTAGAAAGCAGGGTAACTCAAGAGTGTATTGAGGGCTGTAGTCTACACACATAAACAAAAGATGGAATAATTTGCCCTTCTGTAGCAAGATAGTAACTATGCTACTAGTTTAATTCCCTGATATTATTCTACTACTAGAAAAAATGATTTTGAAATTAAAATTCATAGAAATAAAAATAAACTATCCAAATAATGTTTTATTCCAATTTGGAGATTAAATTTCAAGGATCAACAAATATAATCTGAGAGAGTGTTGCAACTTTGTTCAGGCTTCTCATTAAAGACATCCTATGCAAGGAACAAAAAAACTCTATAATCAAAGAGCTGTTTCAGAAAGCAAGAGTCCATCTGTGTGAGAGTGGAGACCCCTCCTGAATATCCTGTAGATCTGCCTGTCTGTTCTATTTTTAGATTATCTGGGTTTATGAGCTTCTATGTATACAAAGAAAACCACCATTAGCTGTTAAAAATTCATAAGTAATAGTTCTACAATAATTAATAGTTTGATTTTCTGTTAAATTAAAATTACACGAAATGTACTCAAATTCAAATTATTATAAAATCATGGATATAAAATTTATGTATTTTGAAAAAGAAACAAATAGATGTTCCCGTTATATTTTCATGGATCTCTAATTTAGGAGAGTCTAAAACCTTTTAGAATTACTTATTAGCAATTTCTTAAATAGTATAGTCAATCAAGTCATTATTTTTTCATTAATTCACAATATTTTCCTCTAATACACAACCTCTACTACATACTGATTAAGAATCATGAATATTGCAGAAGAAACTTCTGTGCCCACTACCGCCATGACAATAATTACATGAAAGTAAAAAGACTCTCAGTAAAATTCATGCCACTCAGATACAGTAGAGAACTGCCTTTCTGGCCTCAGTGAGAGAAGATGCACCTAACCCTCGATATACTTGAGGCCCCAGGGAGTGGGAAGGTCTTGTGGGATGGGGGACATCCTCTTAAAGACAGGGAAGGAGGAATGGGATGAAGAACTGTCGGAGGGTGGAGCAGAAGGGTGATGACGACTGGATTGTAAAAAAAAGATTAAAGAATAAAAAAAATAAAAACATATATGTATCTGATATTGATTCAAAATTTTGTACAATCAAAAATGACCCTCTCTAACAGTATCTAATAAATGAATTAAAAATTACAAAACAAAAAAGATTTGTGCCACTATTTGAAAAGAAGGATGAAGCCAGCACCATGAGCCAATAAAAGGAATTAGATATATCTATTAATATAACATAACTTGTTAGAATTATCATAATTGATTATATTATTACTAGAAGTTGCTTTACTGATGGCATTTGTATACATGATGTCAGAATTTGATATGGAATGGACAGGGAAGGATGGCATGAGAAGGAAAGGTGCTGAGTGGAGTGTGGAAGGAGTTGGAAGGGAAGGAGTCAGAGGTTAGTTGGGTAAAAACAAATTTTATTATCTATTAAATATTCCAATAATAAAAAAACAAAATTTAAAAATAAAAGGAAACATTTGAACTGAGGTTCAGAGATATTTCAGAATATACAGAAACAATAAATAGTTGGGAAATAAATATATCTGATGCAGAAGTAAGGTCAAAGGCATGGAAGGAAGATGTTTGATGCATTCAGTAGTTTGTAGAACAAGGTAGAACTTTTCACCTTAAATCATGCTAATAAAGATGTAAGGGAATAAAGACAAAAATGTTTGGAGAGTTAGCAGAGTCCAGGCTGCCCCTTTTAAAGTACATTTAAAATTGTGTGTGTGTATGTGTGTGTGCGTGTGTGTGTGTTTGTGTGTGTGTGCGTGCGCACACACGCATACGCACACACACATTCATATCACAGCAGTAATAGGACACACTGAAGGAGCGAATGGCTGGCAGAGGTGGAGGAGAGAAAGTATGTGTCGCAGCTGTTTTACCCAAAGAAGCAAAGAAGCATCAGACTCCGGTTAAAGGCTCTCGGAAGTCACTACCATTGCAGTGGGTTTCACGATGATAAATTGAGAGGAGGAGAACAACCCACTCCTCACTGAATTAAGAGATATTTTGCTCAGTTGCCATCCACTAAAGAGGAGAACTAACATGGTTCTGAGACTTTCATATTTCCACCATTTGGAAGGAAACTTACGGAAGCGCATGTGTGCTTTTCAGTTCTCAGTAGCGATGAACTGAAAGCCACAAAATGAAAGCAATAAAATAAAACACAATAAAATAAAATAAAATAAAATAAAATAAAATACCCAACCATCAAACACATCACATATTGCAATTGCTGATTGACTTCTGAGATGGGTTATTAAAGGATATATTTCTGTTATCCTAAGTTCTGAAGTTAGATATTCACACTGCTGGCTTGAGGGATTAGGCATTCTGCTGTCATGTTCAACTCATTAATATCAGGCTCAAGCATTTGTCTCACTGGAGAAAAGCCCCAAACACTTTTGAGGTCCAATTTTCCAATTTGTTTATGTCATAGACCTTCGTTATTACAGATTTTTAAGATACATGATATTTAAAAGTTTTTCTCTATACATATTTGATTGTTTGCTTCAGATATAAAGGCAAGTAATGATGGCTGTTTGCATGATGAAATGTAAAATAAATTTGTTAAGTTTGAAATAATGAAAAAATATAATTACATTAATCAAAAGCGGTTGTAACCAAAACTGAGCTAAGACACCCATGCTCTTTGCCCAGTTATGGCACTCAGGCAATTAATCGCTACATTCTTTTTAGAAAGTGTTTCCTTAAAAAACAATTAAGATTTTGAAGATCTCAGAAGATGAAAAGATCTCCCATGCTCATGGATTGGCAGAATTAATATAGTAAAAATGCCGTTTTACCAAAAGTGATCTACAGATTCAATAAAATCCCCATCAAAATTCCAATCCAATTCTTCATAGAGTTAGACAGAAAAATTTGCAAATTCATCTGGAATAACAAAAATACCCAGGATAGCTAAAACTATCCTCAACAATAAAAGGACTTCTGGGGGAATCACCATCCCTGAACTCAAGCAGTATTACAGAGCAATAGTGATAAAAATTGGATGGTATTGGTACAGAAACAGTCAGATAGACCAGTGGAATAGAATTGAAGACCCAGAAATGAACCCACACACTTATGGTCACTTGATGTTTGACAAAGGAGCCAAAACCATCCAATGGAAAAAAGAGAGCATTTTCAGCAAATGGTGCTGGTTCAACTGGAGGTCATCATGTAGAAGAATGCAGATCGATCCATGCTTATCACCCTGTACAAAGCTTAAGTCCAAGTGGATCAAGGACCTCCACATCAAGCCAGATACTCTCAAACTAATAGAAAAAAAGGTGGGGAAGAATCTCACACACACGGACACTGGAGAAAATTTCTAGTACAAAACACCAATGGCTTATGCTCTAAGATCAAGAATGGACAAGTGGGATCTCATAAAACTGCAAAGCTTCTGTAAGGCAAAGGACACTGTTGTTAGGCAAAACAGCAACCAACAGATTGGGAAAAGATCTTTACCAATCCTACAACAGATCGAGGGCTTATTTCTGAAATATACAAAGAACTCACGAAGTTGGACTGCGGGGAGACAAATAACCCTATTAAAAAATGGGGTTCTCTCTTGGGCATATAACCAAAAGATGCCCCAACATATAAAAAAGACACGTGCTCCACTATGTTCATAGCAGCCTTATTTATAAAAGCCAGAAGCTGGAAAGAACCCAGATGCCCTTCAACAGAGGAATGGATACAGAAAATGTGGTACATCTACACAATGGAATATTACTCAGCTATCAAAAACAATGACTTTATGAAATTCGTAGGCAAATGGTTGGAACTGGAAAATATCATCCTGAGTGAGCTAACCCAATCACAGAAAGACATACATGGTATGCACTCATTGATAAGTGGCTATTAGCCCAAATGCTTGAATTACCCTAGATGCCTAGAACAAATGAAACTCAAGACGGATGATCAAAATGTGAATGCTTCACTCCTTCTTTAAAAGGGGAACAAGAATACCCTTGGCAGGGAAGAGAGAGGCAAAGATTAAAACAGACACAGAAGGAACACCCATTCAGAGCCTGCCCCACATGTGTGGCCCATACATATACAGTCATCCAATTAGACAAGATGGATGAAGCAAAGAAGTGCAGGCCAACAGGAGCCGGATGTAGATCGCTCCTGAGAAACACAGCCAGAATACAGCAAATACAGAGGTGAATGCCAACAGCAAACCACTGAACTGAGAACGGACCCCCGTTGAAGGAATCAGAGAAAGAACTGGAAGAGCTTGAAGGAGCTCGAGACCCTTATGAACAACAATGCCAAGCAACCAGAGCTTCCAGGGACTAAGCCACTACCTAAAGACTATACATGGACTGACCCTGGACTCTGACCTCATAGGTAGCAATGAATATCCTAGTAAGAGCACCAGTGGAAGGGGAAGCCCTGGGTCCTGCTAAAACTGAACCCCCAGTGAACTAGATTGTTGGGGGGAGGGCGGCAATGGTGGGAGGATGGGGAGGGGAACACCCATAAAGAAGGGGAAGGGGAGGGATTAGGGGGATGTTTGCCTGGAAACCAGGAAAGGGAATAACACTCGAAATGTAAATAAGAAATACTCAAGTTAATAATAAAAGAAAAATGGGGTTCAGAGCTAAACAAAGAATTCATAGCTGAGGAATGCTGAATGGCTGAGAAACAACTAAAGAAATGTTCAACATCTTAAGTCATAAGGGAAATGCAAATCAAAACAACCCTGTGATTTCACCTCACACCTAAGATCAAAAACTCAGGTGACAGCAGATGCTGGCGAGGATGCGGAGAAAGAGGCACACTCCTCCATTGTTGGTGGGATTGCAAGCTGGTCCAACCACTCTTGAAATCAGTCTGGAGGTTCCTCAGAAAATTGGACATTGAACTACCTGAGGACCCAGCTATACCTCTCTTGGGCATATACCCAAAAGATGCTCCAACATACAACAAAGACACATGCTCCACTATTTTCATAGCAGCCTTATTTATAATAGCCAGAAGCTGGAAAGATCCCAGATGCCCTTCAACAGAGGAATGGATACAGAAAATGTGGTACATCTATACAATGGAGTATTATTCAGCTATCGAAAACAATGAGTTCATGAACTTCATAGGTAAATGGATGGAACTAGAAAATATCATCCTGAGTGAGGTAACCCAATCCCAGAAAAACACACAGGGTTTGCACTCATCGATAAGTGGATATTAGCCCAAGATACACAGCACATGGAACTCAAGAAGGATGATCAAAATTCAGATGCTTTACTCCTTCTTTAAAAGGGAAACAAGAATACCCGTAAGAGTGGATAAGGAGGCAAAGTTTAGAACAGAGGCAGAAGGAATACCCATTCAGAGCCTGCCCCACATGTGGCCCATACATATACAGCCACCAAACTAGATAAGATGGATGAAGCAAAGAAGTGCAGGCTGACAGGAACCATATATAGATCTCATCTGAGAGACACAGCTAGAATATGGCAAATACATAGGTGAATGCCAGCAGCAAACCACTGAACTGAGAACAGGACCCCCGTTGAAGGAATCAGAGAAAGGACTAAAAGAGCTGAAGAGGCTTGAAACCCCATATGAACAACGATGCCAACCAACCAGAGCTTCCAGGGACTAAGCCGCTACCCAAAGACTATACATGGATTGACCCTGGGCTCCAACTGCATAGGTAACAATGAATAGCCTAATAGGGGCACCAGTGGAAGGAGAATCCCTTGGTCCTGTCAAGGCCAGACCCCCTGTGCATGAGATTTTTGGGGGAAGGGTGGTAATGTCATGTGGTTGGAGAGGGGAACACCCATATAGAAGGGAAGCGGGATGGTTAGGGGGATGTTGGCTTGGAAACCAGGAAAGGGAATAACATTTGAAATGTAAATAAGAAATACCCAAGTTAATAAAGATGGAAGAAAAAAAAGATTTTATTCCATTTTCAGATGAAGTTGGTTTAAGTTTTTAAGTGCTTCAAAGCTTTCTCACACTTGTAGTTTTTTAGTTTGAAGATCCAAATAGAAGATGCAAAGTGTGAACTATGCTAGTTATTTGACACATTGGGTCATTAGATACCAAATCAATTAATGTATGTAAGTGGTGTTTTAAATGCCTCAAGAGTTCTTCTACGCAGTAAGTGTAGCACAGTTTTAATAAGGTCCAAGACAACAGGAATATGAAGCAAGAACTTAAAATACACACGAGATTTTCTAGATAGAAATGCCTCACATTTTCACATTTTCCTGGAGCTTACCAAGTCCTTAACAATTTTCTTCACAATCTGTACAGATTTTGAAATTATTTAAAATTTTATCTATTATTTTTTATAAAATAAATCATGATGTTGATAAACATTTTAATAAATGCTAATATATGTATGAACAACGTAAAATATATTTAACTGTAAGTCAACATGTTATTTAGCTAATGTCATAAAAGACAGAAAGATAAAAACACCAAGAACATTTCCCTTAGAGGAATTGTCTGTAACTTTTAAAGTAACTCAGACAAGTTATCACTGAAAAAGAAAATGCCTAGTAAGAGCTACAGACTATGCTAATTGAGGAAATTATAATGACAAAAAGCAAATTTCTGATTGATTGTATCCTAAATGCACTGAAACACTTGACCCTTTGCTATCCATTAACCTATGAATGAGATTTCTTAAGTTTTCTAAGTAGGGGAAATTCCGGCTATAAAAGATTAAATCCTCTCTGTAGGCTTCTACTTGTTCTCTAAGGGAGTTCTTCACGTCTTTCTTGAAGTCCTCCAGCATCATGGTCAAATATGATTTTGAAACTAGATCTTGCTTTTCTGGTGTGTTTGGATATTCCATGTTTGTTTTGATGGGAGAATTGGGCTCGATGGTGCCAATGTAGTCTTGGTTTCTGTTGCTTGGGTTCCTGCGCTTGCCTCTCGCCATCAGATTATCTCTAGTGTTACTTTGTTCTGCTATTTCTGACAGTGGCTAAACTGTCCTATAAGCCTGTGTGTCAGGAGTGCTGTAGACCTGTTTTCTTCTCTTTCAGTCAGTTATGGGGACAGAGTGTTCTGCTTTCGGGCGTGTAGTTTTTCCTGTCTACAGGTCTTCAGCTGTTCCTGTGGACCTGTGTCTTGAGTTCACCAGGCAGGTCACTTGCAGCAGAAAAGTTGGTCTTACCTGTGGTCCCAAGGCTCAAGTTCACTCGCGGGGTGCTGCCCATGGGCTCTCCACGGCGGCAGCTATACCTCTCTTGGGCATATACCCAAAAGATGCCCCAACATATAAAAAGACACGTGCTCCACTATGTTCATCGCAGCCTTATTTATAATAGCCAGAAGCTGGAAAGAACCCAGATGCCCTTCAACAGAGGAATGGATACAGAAAATGTGGTACATCTACACAATGGAATATTACTCAGCTATCAAAAACAATGACTTTATGAAATTCGAGGGCAAATGGTTGGAACTGGAAAATATCATCCTGAGTGAGCTAACCCAATCACAGAAAGACATACATGGTATGCACTCATTGATAAGTGGCTATTAGCCCAAATGCTTGAATTACGCTAGATGACTAGAACAAATGAAACTCAAGACGGATGATCAAAATGTGAATGCTTCACTCCTTCTTTAAAAGGGGAACAAGAATACCCTTGGCAGGGAAGAGAGAGGCAAAGATTAAAACAGAGACTGAAGGGACACCCATTCAGAGCCTGCCCCACATGTGGCCCATATATATACAGCCACCCAATTAGACAAGATGGATGAAGCAAAGAAGTGCAGAAGTGTAGATCGCTCCTGAGAGACACAGCCAGAATACAGCACATACAGAGGCCAATGTCAGCAGCAAACCACTGAACTGAGAACGGGACCCCCCGTTGAAGGAATCAGAGAAAGAACTGGAAGAGCTTGAAGGAGCTCGAGACCCCATATGTACAACAATGCCAAGCAACCAGAGCTTCCAGGGACTAAGCCACTACCTAAAGACTATACATGGACTGACCCTGGACTCTGACCTCATAGGTAGTAATGAATATCCTAGTAAGAGCACCAGTGGAAGGGGAAGCCCTGGGTCCTGCTAAGACTGAACCCCCAGTGAACTAGATTGTTGGTGGGAGGGCGGCAATGGGGGAGGGGTTGGGAGGGGAACACCCATAAGGAAGGGGAGGGGGAAGGGATGTTTGCCCGAAACCAGGGAAAAAAAAAAAGAGATTAAATCTAGGTCTGACCTACAGTTTACCAAGACTATGTCTCCCACCCAATTCATGTGGTCTTGATACTGCAAATTTGCACAGCTAGGACAGAAATAAAGTATATAATATATTAATAAATGTTTATAAAGATTAAAATATTAATTCTAAAATATTTATTGCAAAAACATTTGTTTATAGTTTGACTTCTTAAGAACTTATGTTTATTTTATTTGTTAGGAATCTAAATAGATGGTCAGAGCTTTGAAAATCACTGAATGAATGCTCTGTACTTTGCTGTATGGAAAGTTTTTTGCATGTTTATGACTGTCGTTTCATTGAAATGATTATTTGCTAGACTATCCTAATAATCTTCTAAAGCATGCCCACTGGGACATTCATTGAGCTCTTAATATGTACTCTGGCTCAGAGGAAGTGAAATTTAAACATTATATACAATGAATACAGAATAATCAGGAAAATAAGCATATCATGATACTAAGTAGTTATATCAGACACATGGCTTTTTATTATTTAGACTTTCTTTAATTGTATTAGTTTCTACATAGGCATAATTAAAATGTCATCTTATATTTATTTCTTGTTCACAGCTTTCACAATAATTTGGACATTTAAAAACATGTTTCATAAATGTTTGATGGTATCATAAAATTTTATTGAATTTCCAATTATTCTAATGTATAGCCATTAGTTTTTTTTCTTTCTTACTGGTTTTAAAAGATTTGAATCATTTATGTTAATAATATTGTTTAAGAATATTGAAAAGTGTCTTTTTTTCAGAAAAGAGAATTTTTTACTCTTGTCTTATATCATTGTTTAATGTTTCTAGCACATTATAGAATAGTATAAATAATTTAAAACATCTTGTATAAGCATCTCATGCTTTATGTTAGTGGAAAAGTTTAACTAATATACTAGCTCAAATGTTTCTTGAAACAAGTTTGGTAATTTTAATTTTTATGATGTATTCTATCTGTTTAAATTAGGGTTATATTCAAATTTTAACCATTATTATTTTAATCATTCCTTTTTATTAATTCTATGAGAATTGCATACATGTTTTGCTCAAATTCACTTCCTAACTCCTCCTAGATCCAGCCCCCTGCCTCCATACTCACCAAATTATGAGCAATCATTTTCTTCCATTTCATTTTTAAGTCCATGGAGTCTAATCTGTGACTATTAGGTACAGAGTTTGACTGTATTGTAGTCTACTCATCGGGTGTCACACCATTGTAGATAACTACTCTGCCTTCCTCAAGATAAGATCAAATACCAAGAGCTTCTCAGCTAGTGGTGTGACTTCATGCCATTTCCCCAACTCCATGGTGAGAAATTGTCTGGTTTTTGCTTGTATGGGACTTTTGCATAATGTCATAACTGCTTCAAGTTCATAATGCAAGTGTCTTGTTATCTAGTAATTATGGGTTCCTTCATATGTTCACTACCTCTAACACATTGTTTCCAGATTATCTTCCTTGAAGATCCTTAAATCTTGGGGAATGGAGTATGACATAGATGTTGCATTTAGGGCCAAACATTCCCTAGACTCTTATTGGCCAGCGAATGTGCATTGGCCAGTTGAAAAAGTTAATTCCCAGTAGTAGTAAGAAGATTAAACTAGTGTAACTCCAAACTATTCATGATTTCCACTTTGTCAATTAGTTGTTTAATGGAGACCTAGTGAATCTCTAGCCTAGAAGAGAGTTGTATCATTTGATTGTTGAAGTCCCAGTACTATTTAGTCACATGCTTTGTTATTGTTTTACAATTTCTTAAAAACAAGACAAAGCAGAAAGACACTGTAAACTGTAGCACTTTTAATATACTTGTACTTGAATGGTCACTTGAATACATATTCGGAACTTTTAAATGTAAACATTCATCCAAGTGTTTTGGGGCTTATAGTTAGGTACATGGGGTACCTCTAGAAGGAACATAAGAAAGGTAGCTTTACTGTACAACTGTTGCACCTGTGTATGGCGGCATGCTTCCACTGATTCTACTGTATCATTTTACTCTGATTGAAATAAAAGAGTTTGATAAGAGAGAAGTTAAAATAATTGCAACAATTCAACCCTTTAGGAAAAGTTAATAAAGATATGTAAACCTTTTGACAGAGTAAATTCGGCAGAAGGTGCTTGATTGCAGAACTCCCAAACTTTCTACAATATGAATATTGAACCTGATAATTGAAAGGAAAATATCACCAGTTGAAAAACATGAATATTCCACATAAAGAAATAAAGGATCCCTGCACAATTTTTATATATTATATGCCATTTTCATATTTATCACGTTAGATATTTTGCCCTTATCCCTGTGCTGTTCTGTCCCAAATTAAGTTTGCTTTGGGTATTATATGCACATATATATTGCATCTTAAACAATAATAAATTAGGAAATTACATTTTGAATGACCTTCTGTGTAATATCCATTTTTGTTAAATATTTCCTTTAGAAAGCATTTGATTTCATGCTCTATCGCCCAGAGATGTGAGAAAAACACCTTAACATGTTTACTTCAAATTGAACAAAATTTTACTGCTAAATCTGGCAGAATGTTCTTGGTTGACACAAGTAATTTCTTCTTATGAATTAACGGTGTCACTTAAATAACATTTGATGCTCTGATGGACATTTTGCCTCCTTGCTCCCAGGAGCAATGTCACAGCATTCCCTTAGGATGTTTCACTAGTTAGCAAGTCAAGCTAATGAACTCTAAGTTAGTGTTTCATATATTGAGACTATTTAATAAGTGACAGAATATAAGTTTAAAGAGATGTTGATGACTTTAAGAAATAAAGTAAGGTATAAGATAGTGATATTCCATGATCCTTCAACTTATTAGAGCTAGTGCACAGAGAACAGCATTTGAAAGCATTGAGCTTTAACTCCCACGGTCTAGCATCTTTGGTACAGGAAGGTACTCTGCGTGCTACAGAAGGAGCCCAAACACCTATGCAACTACGAAAGCCTCGATCTACAATGGTGTCCCTTCCTGCAAGATATGCTAATGCAATGATGGCCCAAACCTTATGGGAGTATCCATCCAAATATTTGATTTGACTTAAGCCCACTCCAAGGAATAGAACCCATTCCCAACACTGCTTGGATGACCAGGAACCTGAGACTAGTTATCTCAGAGCCCTAGGGTAACACCAAATTCTATTTTTTAAAAAAATATATGTAGCAATAAAATGATTCCTAAAGACATTCTTCTGTACTAATAGATCAGTTCCTTTCTCAGCCACCACGAGAAAAGCTTCCTCATGCAGCAGATGGGAACAAACACAAAGATCCACAGCCGGACTACTCAGAGAGTGAAAGACATTATAACACGCAGCCTTAAATGGGATAGATCCATCAAATGCCTTCATCTCAGGGATCAGGAAACACTTCACTTGGAGCAGAAGTGGTGGTCTTCCCCATGCTCTCAGGTGTCTCAGCACTCCTGAGAGAGCAACTTTTTCCCAGTGGGATCTGTGTACAGAAAGCTGTCACAGGGCACAGGCAGAAACCCCTTTTATTTTTCAAATATTTAAATATCAAAGACAGGTAACTCTATCTTTAAACTATATCATGTAAGACAGATGATATTTTAATTTATAAAGTTTTTCAATATGTGGCCATTTTTATTTTCCTTATTAAAATTAATGAGAATAGTGATTTGATATATGATATGTTGAGAAGTTGTTATGCCTATTTTATATGTTGTTTTCTATGGTTAGGCTTGAATGGAAAACCAGAGAAAATAATATGCTACACTATGGATTTGATGTTATCTTTGATTTCAAAGCAGAGAATTGAAGTGGGAAACATAAAATAATCCACTTGGCTACACTTGCAAGGTCAGTTCCCACACATTCATAAAGGCGTGTGACCACTGTCTCAGAGGTCCCTATCCTTCAAAGCATGTTTTGTTTTGCCCCCAGAGCTATTCACTATCTCAATGTGTTTCAAATTTTTCTCTTTGAATTTCCATTTCATATGAAGACTGGCAGGACCATCAGGAGGGCACTGAGAGAAGTGTCTCTCTCCTGGGCATGATTCTAACTTTTCTACTTCTCAAACACACTCCCATGTCCTTGTTAGCATATCTTATCAGTTGTTTTGTTCATCTTAACTCTTCTGACTGGGGTGAGATGACATCTCAAAGTAGTTTGAATTTGAATTTCCTTAATTGCTGCAGCTGGTGAACACCTTCGGGAAAAGTATCTTTCTCTTGAACAGTGTTCCCACCTCTCAATTTCATTTGCTCTTGAAAATTTTGTAGTTGTTTCTACTACTTGGAAATGGCATCCTTTAAAAAAAAACTATTTTCTTTAATTGAAAATAGTTTTTTCCCATATATTATATCTTGATTATGGTTTCTCCTCCTCCTCCTCCTCCCCATTCCTACCTACTTTCTCTCCCATCTGGGTCCACCCTTTCTGTTTCTCATTAGACATTAAACAGACTCCTCATCTATAATAGTAAAATAAAGTAAGATAAGATTTTAAAAAGACTAACACATTGGAATAGAACAAAGACAAAACAATAAAAACCCAACAACAAAAGGAAAAGAACACAAGAATATTCACAAGAAACAGATGTGGATTCAGAGACGTACTGGTTCTCACACTGAAAAATGCATTAAAAACATTAGGCAAAGAATTCACAGCTGAGGAATGCAGATGGCTGAGAAACACCTAAAGAAATGTTCAACATTTTTAGTCATAATGAAAATGCAAATCAAAACAACCCTGAGATTTCACCTGACACCAGTGAGAATGGCTAAGATCAAAAACTAAGGTGACAGCAAATGCTGGCGAGGATGTGGAGAAAGAGGAACACTCCTCCATTGTTGGTGGGGTTGCAGACTGGTACATCCATTCTGGAAATCAGTCTGGAGGTTCCTCAGAAAATTGGACATTGAACTGCCTGAGGATCCAGCTATACCTCTCCTGGGCATATACTCAAAAAATGCTCCAACATACAACAAAGACACATGCTCCGCTATGTTCATAGAAGCCTTATTTATAATAGCCAGAAGCTGGAAAGAACCCAGATGCCCTTCAACAGAGGAATAGATCCAGAAAATGTAGTACATTTACACAATGGAATATTACTCAGCTATCAAAAACAATGACTGTATGAAATTCATAGGCAAGTGGATGGAACTGGAAAATATCATCCTGAGTGAAGTAACCCAATCACAGAAAAACACACATGGTTTGCATTCATTGATAGGTGGATATTAGCCCAAATGCTCAAATTACCCTAGATGCACAGAACACATGAAACTCAAGATGGATGATCAAAATGAGAATGCTTCACTCCTTCTTTAAAAGGGGAACAAGAATACCCTTGGCAGGGAATAGGGTGGCAAAGTTTAGAACAGAGGCAGAAGGAAACACCCATACAGAGCCTGCCCCACATGTGGCCCATACATATACAGCCACCAAACTAGATAAGATGGATGAAGCAAAGAAGTACAGGCTGACAGGAACCAGATGTAGATCTCTCCTGAAAGACACAGCCAGAATACAGCAAATACAGAGGTGAATGCCAGCAGCAAACCACTGAACTGAGAACGGGACCCCAGTTGAAGGAATCAGAGAAAGGACTGGAAGAGCTTGAAGGGGCTCGAGACCCCATATGAACAACAATGCCAAGCAACCAGAGCTTCCAGGACTAAGCCACTACCCAAAGACTATACGTGGATTGACCCTGGCCTCCAACCTCATAGGTAGCAATGAATAGCCTAGTAAGAGCATCAGTGGAAGGGGAAGCCCTTGGTCCTGCTAAGACTGAACCCCCAGTGAACGTGAATGTTGGGGAGGGAGTGTGGTAATTGGGGGAGGATGGGGAAGGGAACACCCTTATAGGAGGGGAGGGGGAGGGGTTAGGGGGATGTTGGCCTGGAAACCAGGAAAGGGAATAACAATTGAAATGTAAATAGGAAATACCCAAGTTAATAAAGATGGAGAAAAAAATAACATTAGATTAGAAGCTTTAATTTATAGACAAAGGACCTGTTGAGTGAACTGAGAATACACACACACACACACACACACACACACACACACACACACACACACATATATATATATATGCCTTTGAGTTCCTTTTCTGTTGTTCATCTATTACCAGGATGAAGGCTACCTTTAAACGTACTTTGGTTATCCAGTGAGATTCTCTTAGAGGAAATAAAATTTTCATTTGCAAGTGGTTATTAATTGGAGTGGGCATCTGGGTTAGGGACTGGGGAATGTGTCTACTTAGCCATTCAGCTGTCAGACCCCATCTGGTGCAGATCCTTTCTCTAGCCTGTACTTGCTGCCCTGGTCTCTGTGGACTCAGATGTGTTTCTATCCTTTGGACCCTGTGCTGTCTTCCATCACTCTGGCTCTTACACTCTTTCTGACTCTACTTCCACATTAAGTCAGGATCAGATAGACTATCTAAACAGTACCATATCCCCTAAAGAAATAGAAGCAGTCATTAAAAGTCTTCCAAACAAAAAAATCCAGGACCAGATTGGTTAAATACAGAATTCTATCAGACCTTCATAGAAGACCTCATATCAATACTGTCCAAATATTCCACAAAATAGAAGCAAAAGGAGCACTACCCAATTCCTTCTAGGAAGCCATTATGCTTCACCTAAACCACATGAAGACCCAACAAAGAAAAAAATCTTAAGATCAACTTCCCTTATGAATATGGATGCCAAAATACTCAATAAAATTCTAGCAAACCTAGTCCAAGAACACATCAAAACGGTCATCCATCATGATCAAGTATGCTTCATCCCAGGGATGCAGGAATAGTTCAATTACGTCGATGTGACTCTAACTAAGCAAGTGAAATCCATCAACATTATCCACTATATAAACAAACTCAAAGAGAAAAACTACATGATCATCTCATTAGATGCTGAGAAGCCATTTGACAAAATTCAACACCCCTTCATGTTAAAAGTCTCGGAAAGATCAGGAATTTGGCACATACCTAAACACAGTAAAATATAGCAAACCAGTGGCCAACATCAGACTAAATGAAGAGAAAATTGAAGCAACCCACTAAAATCAGGGACTAGACAAGGCCTCCCATTCTCTTCCTATTAAATATAGTACTCAAAGTCCTAGGCAGAGCAATCAGACAACAAAAGTTCAAATGGATATAATTGGAAAAGAAGTCATCAAAATATCACTCTTTGCAGATGATATGATAGAATACTTAAATGACCCTCAAATTTCTACCAGAGAACTACTGAGCCTGATAAACAACTTCAGCAAAGTGGCCTGGGTATAAAATTAACTCAATCAAATAAGTAGCCTTCCTCTACTCAAAGGATAACCAGAGTGAGAAAGAAATTAGGGAAAGACACCCTTCACAATAGTCACAAATAATATAAATTACCTTGATGTGACTCTAACCAAGCAAGTGAAAGATCTGTAGGACAGAACTTAAAGTCTCTGAAGAAAGAAACTGAGTAAGATCTCAGAAAATGGAAAGCTGTCTAATGACTGGCAGGATTAATACTCTAAAAATGGCCATTCATAGAGTTAGAAAGAGCAATTTGCAAATTCAATTGGAATTACAAAAAATACAGGATAGTGAAATCTATCCTCAACAATAAAAAACTTCTTGGGGAATCACCATGCCTGACCTGTAATATGTATTGTATTAGTGAGCAATAATGATTAAAACTGTATGGTATTGGTAAATATTAAACATCCTTAGTCATCAGGGAAATGAAAATCAAAACAACCCTGCGATTCCACCTCATACCAATCAGAATGGCTAAGATCAAAAACTCAGGTGATAACAAGTGCTGGCAAAGATGTGGAGAAAGAGTAACACTCCTCCATTTTTGGTGAGATTGCAAGCTGGTAACACTACTGTGGAAAAAAGTCTGGAAGGTCCTTGGATAATTGGACATAGAACACCTGGGAATGCAGCTATACCACTCCTGGGCATATACCCAAAAGATGCTCCAACCTAATAAGGACACATGCTCCACTATGTTCATAGCAGCCTTATTTATAATAGCCAGAAGCCGTAAAGTACCCAGATGACCCTAAACAGAGGAATAGATACAGAAAATGTGGTACATTTACCCAATGGAGTACTACTCAGTTATTAAAAGAATGACTTCATGAAATTCATAGGCAAATGGATGCAACTAGAAAATATCATCCTGAGTGAGGTAACCCAATAACAAAACAAAACAAAAACAAAAGCAAAAAACAAAAACAACAAAAAACCCACACACACATAGTATGTACTCACTGTAAAGTTGATATTAGTCCAAAAACTCAGATTACCCAAGATACAGTCCGCATACCACATGAAGCTCATGAAGAAGGATGATCAAAGTGTGGATGCTTCAGTCCTTCTTAGAAGGGAAACAAAAATATTCATAGAAGGAGATAAGGAGGCAAAGTTTGAAGCAGAGACTGAAGGAATTGCCATTCAGAGACTGCCCCACCTGGGAGCCAGCCTACATAACTGTAGCTACCAAACCAAGTCATTATTGGGGATGCCAAGTGGTTCATGCTGACAGGAGTTTGATATAGCTGTTTCCTGAGAGGCTGTGCCAGAGTGCGACAAATACAGTGGCAAATGCTAGCAGCAAACTATTGATATGAGAATGGGGTCACCATTGGAGGAGTTAGAGAAAGAATTGAAGGAGGTGATGGGGTTTACAACCCCATAAGAACAATACCAACCAGAGCTCCCAGGGACTAAACTACCATCCAAAGAGCGCATATGGAAGGACCCAGGGCTCCAGCTGCATGTGTAGCAGTGGATGACTTTGTTGGGCATCAGTGTGAGGTGAAGCCCTTGGTCCTGCCAAGGCTTGATGCCCCAGTGTAGGGGAATGTCAGGGCGGGAAGGCAGGAAGGAGTGGGTGGATGGGTTGGGGAACACCCTCATTGTACAAAGGGGAAGGGAGATGGGATAGGGAGTTTATGGACAGGAAATAAGGAAAGGGGATAACATTTGAAATGTAAATTTAAAAAATACAAAGAAAAAGAAAAGTATCAGCACTTTCTCTTGAGAAGATCAGTTCTAGATATGAAGGACTGTATATAACTCGAGTAATCTATTGGGGAAATCTATTAGTATCTGAAATAATTTATTTTAAGCATAAGTTCATTACTGGAGTTTGAAATATGTTAGTTGCCCTGAGTCATGAAATCTTGGCCAATTGCATATATTAATGTGAAGAAATTTGAAATCACACTTGCAAAAAATGTCCCTCTGATCTCCATCTCCGCCACCCCCATCCTTAGCCTCTCTTTGCTATAGTGGCCAAGAAGACTGTCCCCTGAGAAGTGCCCTGCTAGGCTCAGAGGACATTTATCTTGAAAGACAAAGGATCACGGAGAGAACTCTGGTAAACAGATCCTGAATCTTCCTTCAAACTTATGTCCATCAGAAAATGCCTGTTTAAAACAAACAAACAAACAAACAAACAAACAAACAAACAAAACCACCCCCAGAAAAGAAAATGCCTGTTTATCTGTTCACAAAGTCTTAACCACTTCTCCACTCTGCAGAAAGAAAATCCTGTATCCATTTCTCTAGATCATCATTTCCTTATGTAGTTTTTTTATGCCATATATATCAAATGCATCTATACAATTTTTTTCTTGTTAATCCACTTACTGTAGAATTCTAAACCCTGAACCTATGAGAAGGCCAAGGAAAAATATTTTTGCTCTGCTGAAATATGTCATGTAGAAAAAATTACTCTGAAAAACAAATTCTTATCAGTTACTTTGACAGTAAATTTAATTTTGTTGGCATTAGTGGTGACATGTGCAATATGATGAAAAAATATGCTTGATGCATTTGCCATTTATGATAACGTTTATTATTCTATAACAACTTTTCAAGGTATTAATAATTAATTTCTCATTATTTCTATGTGTCTATCATCTTGTTTCTTTTTTAAAATAGTGTGCATGTGAGTCAGGTGCCCTGGAGGCCAGAGGTGTTTGATCACCCTAGAACTGGAGACAAAGGTGATTATAAAAGCCAACAAACTTGGGTACTGTGATTCAAACTTATGCTGTCTGTCTAAGCAGCATGTGCTTTTAACTGTTCGCTATTTCTTTCACCCTTGTCAATACTTTTAAAACATGATTTAAAATATCTGAGATCTACAGACAAAACTCAACAATAGAGTAATTCTTAGTCCCTGGTGCTGTTCTCAAGAGCTACATTTTAAAAACAAACAAAACCCTTTAGACTCTTATCTATGACCTATCTAGGGATATTTTGGCACACACTTGAAAAAATGTTCATAAATGGTTTGACTAAATATCAGAGGCCAATTCCTTCATAAAAGAGAGTATATAGTTTTGACAAACATCGTCTATTTTCTACCTTTTAAACCCCTCATAGGAAATGTTACTTTGAAAGATAAATTTCGGACCAACAGAATGGGGCCATAGTGATCAGAATTCACTTCAGTGGCCTTTCTGTCTTGCCAGTCAACACCATATCTCCACGGGGGCCCAGGGAAAAGGCAATGCAGGCCCTCCTGGTTGCTGCCCTCACAGAGAGCTCAAAAGCAGCCCCCCATGAGCAACTTGAGCCATGGGACCACAGGTAAGACCAACTTTTCTGCTCCAAGTGACCTGCCTGGTGGACTCAGGACACTGGCCCACAGGAACAGCTGCAGACCAGTAGACAGGAAAGACTACACACCCGAAAGCAGAACACTCTGTTCCCATAACTGGCTGAAAGAAAACAGGAAAACAGGTCTACAGCATTCCTGACACAGAGGCCTTTGGGACGGTCTAGCCACTGTCAGATAGCAGAACAAGGTAACACCAGACACAACCTAATGGCAAGAGGCAAGCACAGGAACCTAAGCAGTAGAAACCAAGACTACATGGAATCATTGGAGCCCAATTCTCCCACCAAAGCAAACACTGAATATGTGAACACACCAGAAAAGCAAGATCTAGATTTAAAATCACATTTGATCATGAGGCTGGAAGGCTTCAAGAAAGACATGAAGAACTCCCTTAGAGAAATGCAGGAAAACACAAATAAACAAGTAGAAGCCTATAGAAGAATCACCAAAACCCCTGAAAGAATTGCAGGAAAACACAATCAAACAGGAGAAGGAATTAAAAATGGAAATAGAGGCAATAAAGAAAGGACACAGGGAAACGACCCTGGATATAGAAAACCAAAGAGAGAGAAAAGGAGCCGTAGATACAAGCATAACATACAGAATACAAGAGATAAAAGAGAGAATCTCAGGAGTAGAAGATTCCATAGAAATCATCGACACAATGGTCCAAGAAAATGTAAAACTGAAAAAGCTACTGTTCCAAAACATACAGGAAATTCAGGACTCAATGAGAAGATCAAACCTAAGGATAATAGGTATAGAAGAGAGTGAAGACTCCCAGTTCAAAGGACCAGTAAATACCTTCAACAAAATCATAGAAGAAAACTTTCCTAACATAAAGAAAGGCATGCCCATAAGCATACAAGAAGCCTACAGAACTCCAAGTAGATTGGACCAGAAAAGAAACTCCTCCCATCACATAATAGTCAAAAAACCAAATGCACAAAATAAAGAAAGAATAGTAAAAGCAGTAAGGGAAAAAGGTCAAGTAACATAAAGGCAGATCTATCAGAATCACACCAGACTTCTCGCCAGAGACTAGGAAAGCCAGAAGATCCTGGACAGATGTCATACAGACCCTAAAAGAATACAAATGCTTACTGTATCCTGCAAAACTCTCAATTAACATAGATGAAAAAACCAAGATATTCCATGACAAAAACAAATTTACACAAAATCTTCTTCAAATCCAGCCCTACAAAGGATAATAAATGGTAAAGCCCAAAATAAGGAGGCAAGCTACATCCTGGAAAAAGCAAGAAACTAATCATCTTGGAAACAAAACAAAGAGAAGAAAAGCACACAAACATAATCTCACATCCAAATATGAATATAACAATAATCACTATTTCTTTTTTTTTTTTTTTTTATTAACTTGAGTATTTTTCTTATGTACATTTGAGTGTTATTCCTTTCCCGGTTTCGGGAAACATCCCTTCCTCCCCCTTCCTTATGGGTGTTCCTCCCACCTCCCCATTGCCGCCTCCCCGACAGTCTAGTTCACTGGGGTTCAGTCTTAGCAGGACCCAGGGCTTCCCTTCCACTGGTGCTCTTACTAGGATATTCATTGCTACCTCACGGGTCAGAGTCCAGGGTCAGTCCATGTATAGTCTTTTAGGTAGTGGCTTAGTCCCTGGAAGCTCTGGTTGCTTGGCATTGTTGTACATATGGGGTCTCAAGCCCTTCAAGCTCTTCAGTTCATTCTCTGATTCCTTCAACGGGGTCCCGTTCTCAGTTCAGTGGTTTGCTGCTGGCATTAGCCTGTATTTGCTGTATTCTGGCTGTGTCTCTCAGGATCGATCTACATCCGCTCCTGTCGGTCTGCACTTCTTTAGTTTCATCCATCTTGTCTAATTGGGTGGCACTATATGTATGGGCCACATGTGGGGCAGGCTCTGAATGGGTGTTCCTTCAGTCTCTGTTTTAATCTTTGCCTCTCTCTTCCCTGCCAAGGGTATTCTTGTTCCCCTTTTAAAGAAGGAGTGAAGCCTTCACATTTTGATCATCCGTCTTGAGTTTCATTTGTTCTAGGCAACTAGGGTAATTCAAGCATTTTGGGCTAATAGCCACTTATCAGTGAGTGCATACCATGTATGTCTTTCTGTGATTGGGTTAGCTCACTCAGGATGATATTTTCCAGTTCAACCATTTGCCTAATTTCATAAAGTCGTTGTTTTTGATAGCTGAGTAATATTCCATTGTGTAGATGTACCACATTTTCTGTATCCATTCCTCTGTTGAAGGGCATCTGGGTTCTTTCCAGCTTCTGGCTATTATAAATAAGGCTGCGATGAACATAGTGGAGCACGTGTCTTTTTTGTATGTTGGGGCATCTTTTGGGTATATGCCCAAGAGAGGTATAGCTGGATCCTCAGGCAGTTCAATGTCCAATTTTCTGAGAAAACCTCCAGACTGATTTCCAGAATGGTTGTACCAGTCTGCAACCCCACCAACAATGGAGGAGTGTTCCTCTTTCTCCGCATCCTCGCCAGCATTTGCTGTCACCTGAGTTTTTGATCTTAGCCATTCTCACTGGTGTGAGGTGAAATCTCAGGGTTGTTTTGATTTGCATTTCCCTGATGACTAAAGATGTTGAACATTTCTTTAGGTGTTTCTCAGCCATTCGGCATTCCTCAGCTGTGAATTCTTTGTTTAGCTCTGAACCCCATTTTTTTAATAGGGTTATTTGTCTCCCCTCGCGGTCTAACTTTTTGAGTTCTTTGTATATTTTGGATATAAGGCCTCTATCTGTTGTAGGATTGGTAAAGATCTTTTCCCAATCTGTTGGTTGCCGCTTTGTCCTGAAGTATCCTTTGCCTTACAAAGCTTTGTAGTTTATGAGATCCCATTTGTCGATTCTTGATCTTAGAGCATAAGCCATTGGTGTTTTGTTCAGAAATTTTTTCCAGTGCCCATGTGTTCCAGATGCTTCCTAGTTTTCTTCTATTAGTTTGAGTGTGTCTGGTTTGATGTGGAGGTCCTTGATCCACTTGGACTTAAGCTTTGTACAGGGTGATAAGCATGGATCGATCTGCATTCTTCTACATGTTGACCTCCAGTTGAACCAGCACCATTTGCTGAAAATGCTATCTTTTTTCCATTGGATGGATTTGGCTCCTTTGTCAAAAATCAAGTGACCATAGGTGTGTGGGTTCATTTCTGGGTCTTCAATTCTATTCCATTGGTCTATCTGTCTGTCTCTGTACCAATACCATGCAGTTTTTATCACTATTGCTCTGTAATACTGCTTGAGTTCAGGGATAGTGATTCCACCTGAAGTCCTTTTATTGTTGAGGATAGTTTTAGCTATCCTGGGTTTTTGTTATTCCAGATGAATTTGCAAATTGTTCTGTCTAACTCTTTGAAGAATTGGATTGGTATTTTGATTGCATTGAATCTGTAGATCGCTTTTTGGTAAAATGGCCATTTTACTATATTAATCCTGCCAATCCATGAGCATGGGAGATCTTTCCATCTTCTGAGGTCTTCTTCAATTTCTTTCTTCAGAGTCTTGAAGTTCTTGTTGTAAAAATCTTTTACTTGCTTGGTTAAAGTCACACTGAGGTACTTCATATTATTTGGGTCTATTATGAAGGGTGTCGTTTCCCTAATTTCTTTCTCGGCTTGTTTCTCTTTTGTGTAGAGGAAGGCAATAATCACTATTTCTTAATATCTCTCAACATCAATGGTCTCAACTCCCCAATAAAAAGACATAGATTAAGAAACTGGATACGCAATGAGGACCCTGCATTCTGCTGCCTACAGGAAACACACCTCAGAGACAAAGACAGACACTATCTCAGAGTGAAAGGCTGGAAAACAACTTTCCAAGCAAATGGTCTGAAGAAACAAGATGGAGTAGCCATTCTAATATCGAATAAAATAGATTTTCAACTAAAAGTCATCAAAAAAGATGAGGAAGGACACTTCATATTCATCAAAAGAAAAATCTACCAAGATGAACTCTCAATCCTAAATATCTATGCTTCAAATACAAGGGCACCTACATACATAAAAGAAACCTTACTAAAGCTCAAAGCACACATTGCATCTCACACAATAATAGGAGGAGATTCCAACACCCAACTCTTATCAATGGACAGATCATGGAAACAGAAATTAAACAGAGACATAGACAGGCCAAGACAAATCATGAACCAAATGGACTTAACAGATATTTATTGAACACTCTATCCTAAAACAAAAGGATATAACTTCTTCTCATCACCCTTATGGTACTTCCTCCAAAATTGACCATATAATTGGTCATAAAACAGGCTTCATCAGATACAGAAAGATAGAAATAATCCCATGCGTCCTATCAGACCACCACGGCCTAAAGCTGGTCTTCAATAACAATAAGGGAAGAACGCCCACATATACATGGAAGTTGAACAATGCTCTACTCAATGATATCCTTGTCAAGGAAGAAATAAAGAAAGAAATTAAAGACTTCTTAGAATTTAATGAAAATTTAGGCACAACATACCCAAACTTATGGGACACAATGAAAGCTGTGCTAAGAGGAAAACTCATAGCTCTTAGTACCTGCAGAAAGAAACAGGAGAGAGCATATATTAGCAGCTTGACAGCACACCTAAAAGCTCTAGAACAGAAAGAAGCAAATACACCCAGAGGGAAAAGAAGGCTGGAAATAATCAAACTCAGAGCTGAAATCAACCAAGTAGAAACAAAAAGGACCATACAAAGAATCAAAAGTTTATTCTTTGAGAAAGTCAACAAGGTAGATAAACCTTTCTCCAGACTAATGAGAGGACATAGAGAGTCTGTCCAAATTAACAAAATCAGAAATGAAAAGGGAGACATAACTACAGAATCAGAGGAAATTCAAAAAATCATCAGATCTTACTACAAAAGCCTATATTCAACAAAACTTGAAAATCTGCAAGAAATGGACAATTTCCAAGACAGATACCAGGTACCGAAGTTAAATCAGGAACAGATAAACCATTTAAACAACCACAAAACTCCTAACGAATTAGAAGCAGTCATTAAAGGTCTCCCAACCAAAAAGAGCCCAGGTCTAGATGGGTTCAGTGCAGAATTCTATCAGACCTTCATAGAAGACCTCATACCAATACTATCCAAACTATTCCACAATATTGAAACAGACAGAGCACTACCGAATTCCTTCTATGAAGTCACAATTACTCTTATACCTAAACCACACAAAGACCCAACAAAGAAAGAGAACTTCAGACCAATTTTCCTTATGAATATCGATGCAAAAATACTCAATAAAATTCTGGCAAACTGAATCCAAGAGCACATCAAAACAATCATCCACCATGATCAAGTAGGCTTCATCCCAGGCATGCAGGGATGGTTTAATATACGGAAAACCATCAACGTGATCTGTTATATAAACAAACTGAAAGACCAAACCACATGATCATTTCATTAGATGCTGAGAAAGCATTTGACAAAATTCAACACCCCTTCATGATAAAAGTCCTGGAAAGAATAGGAATTCAAGGCCCATACCTAAACATTGTAAAAGCCATATACAGCAAACCACTAGCTAACATTAAAATAAATGGAGAGAAACTTGAATCTAAAATCAGGGACTAGACAAGGCTGTCTACTCTCTCTCTACTTATTCAATATAGTTCTTGAATTTCTAGCCAGAGCAATCAGACAACAAAAGGAGATCCAAGTGATACATTTTGGAAAAGAATAAGTCAAAATATCACTATTTGCAGATGATATGATTATATATTTACGTGATCCCAAAAGTTCCACCAGAGAACTACTGAGCCTGATAAACTCCTTCAGCAAAGTGGCTGTGTATAAAATTAACTCAAATAAATCAGTAGTCTTCCTCTACACAAAAGAGAAACAAGCTGAGAAAGAAATAAGTGAATCGACACCTTTCATAATAGTCCCAAATAATATAAAATACCTCGATATGACTTTAACCAAGCAAGTAAAAGATCTGTATGATAAGAACTTCAAGCCTCTGAAAAAAGAAAATGAAGAAGACCTCAGAAGATGGAAAGATCTCCCATGCTCATGGATTGGTAGGATTAACATAGTAAAAATGGCGATCTACAGATTCAATGCAATCACCATCAAAATACCAATCCAATTCTTCAAAGAGTTAGACAGAACAATTTGCAAATTCATCTGGAATAACAAAAAACCCTGGATAGCTAAAACTATCCTCAACAATAAAAGGACTTCAGGGGGAATCATTATCCCTGAACTCAAGCAGTATTACAGAGCAATAGTGATAAAAAGTGCATGGTATTGGTACAGAGACAGACAGATAGACCAATGGAATAGAATTGAAGACCCAGAAATGAACCCACACACCTATGGGCACTTGATTTTTGACAAAGGAGCCCAAACCATCCAATGGAAAAAGGATAGCATTTTTAGCAAATGGTGCTGGTTCAACTGGAGGTCAGCATGCAGAAGAATGCAGATCGAACCATGCTTATCACCCTGTACAAAGCTTAAGTCCAAGTGGATCGAGGACCTCCAGATACACTCAAACTAATAGATGAAAAAGTGGGGAAGAATCTCGAACACATGGGCACTGGAGAAAAATTCCTGAACAAAACACCAATGGCTTATGCTCTAAGATCAAGAATCGACAAATGGGATCTCATAAAACTGCAAAGCTTCTGTAAGGCAAAGGACATTTTTGTTAGGACAAAATGGCAACCAACAGATTGGGAAAAGATCTTTACCAATCCTACAACAGATCGAGAGCTTATATCCAAAATATACAAAGAACTCAATAAGTTAGGCCACAGGGTGTCAAATAACCCTATTAAAAATGGGGTTCAGAGCTAAACAAAGAATTCACAGCTGAGGAATGCCGAATGGCTGAGAAACACCTAAAGAAATGTTCAATATCTTTAGTCATAAGGGAAATGCAAATCAAAACAACCCTGAGATTTCACCTCACACCAGTGAGAATGGCTAAGATCAAAAACTCAGATGACAGCAAATGCTGGCGAGGATGTAGAGAAAGAGGAACACTCGTCCATTGTTGGTGGGATTGCAGACTTGTACAACCATTCTGGAAATCAATATGGAGGTTCCTCAGAAAATTGGACATTGAACTACCTGGTGACCCAGCTATACCTCTCCTGGGCATATACCCAAAAGATGCCCCAACATATAAAAAAGACACGTGCTCCACTATGTTCATAGCAGCCTTATTTATAATAGCCAGAAGCTGGAAAGAACCCAGATGCCCTTCAACAGAGGAATGGATACAGAAAATGTGGTACATCTACACAATGAAATATTACTCAGCTATCAAAAGCAATCACTTCGTGAAATTCATAGGCAAATGGATGGAACTGGAAAATCTCATCCTGAGTGAGGTAACCCAATCACAGAATTGTATGCACTCATTGATAAGTGGCTATTAGCCCAAATGCTTGAATTACTCTAGATGCACAGAACACATGAAACTCAAGAAGGATGATCAAAATGAGAATGCTTCACTCCTTCTTTAAAAGGGGAATAAGAATACCCTTGGCAGGGAAAAGGGAGGCAAAGTTTAGAACAGAGGCAGAAGGAACACCCATTCAGAGCCTGACCCACATGTGTCCCATACATATACAGCCACCAAACTAGATAAGATGGATGAAGCAAAGAAATGCAGGTCGACAGGAACCGGATGTAGATCTCTCCTGAGAGAAAAAGCCAGAATACAGCAAATACATAGGCGAATGCCAGTAGCAATCCACTGAATTGAGAACGGGACCCCAGTTGAAGGAATCAGAGAAAGGACTGGAAGAGCTTGAAGGGGCTCGAGACCCCATATGAACAACAATGCCAACCAACATGAGCTTCCAGGGACTAAGCCACTACCCAAAGACTATACAGGGACTGACCATGGGCTCCAACCTCATAGGTAGGAATGAATACCCTAGTAAGAGCACCAGTGGAAGGGGAAGCCCTTGGTCCTGCCAAGACTAAATCCCCAGTGAACGTGATTATTGGGGGGAGGGTTGTAATGCGGGGAGGATGGGGAGGGGAAACCCATATAGAAGGGGAGTTGGAGGGGTTAGGGGAACGTTGGCCCGGAAACCGGGAAGGGGAATAACAATCGAAATGTAAATAAGAAATACTCAAGTTAATAAAGAGAAAAAAAAAGAAAGATAATTTTCTGGAAATACTTATTTTTTGTATTATTTATATTTGTATTGAGGCATTAATTATTAAATTATGTCTTATGATGATTACCTGAAAATTCTAATTGCTTAATACTCTTTCCCTGTATTATATGCGGTATTTGTGTATTTGACTTATGTATAATTTGGTAGTATTTCTTTACTCATAAGCCAGTACTGAGCATGTTATACAAATCAATTAATAGGTGAGTTCTTATTGATGCTAAAAATACCACCTAGTTTTCTGTAAAGGTTTTAGAGTCTGGGACTCAAAATTAAGGTGTCTCCCAAGGTAGTTAAATAGTTACTTGACTTGTCAATTTCATTTTGAGCTTACATTTTCTCCTCTACAAAGTTAAAATAGGGCTGTATTAACTTCTACCTCCCACTTAGATTATTTAGAAAGATATTTCAGTTACTCATAAAAACACATTTGCAGTGTTCATATGTCTCCTTCTAAAAGGAAAATGATGGACAGGTGTAGTTTCACAGTCAATTCTCTCGTAGAGCTCCCTAAGAACTTGTTCCTTTCACAGTGTCCCAGGCTCCCTTGCTGCCCTAAGGAGTCTCTGTGTGTATGTCCTGCAGGTGAAGCTGGCCACAGCAGAAGATCTGCTAAGGAGTAAAAGCAGAACCGGGATTAGCGCCCTGGCAATTTTCTTCTGATGCCATTCAATATTACATTATCTGCATGCGCTCTATACTTGAAATCAATAATAAATACTTTCTAATAGCTTATACATTTACAGAACACAGTGAGGGAAAGTCTCCAGGAACCAACTTAGTGTCTATCACCTAAATGAGCTATGATTATTTTCTGCATAAGCATAGAAAAAACAATTGAGAATACGTATGTCATCATCAAAGGAAGTCAGGGAGTTAGCTATAAATATGAGAGCATTTATCCTGACCTCTTAGTAGGCTTCAGAGGGCACATGTTTTTGTGTTGCTGTTTTATCTGAGAAAGCATTCTGAATGTTTTCGTTATCATAAATGAAACAAGAATTTCACTCACACTGTAAATTTTTTCCCAAAGCAACAAACAGTTTTGTAAATCTCATTTTTTCCTGTCCTGCTATTTTATCTCCTTTGTATTCAATCATGTGTTTCTTAGCGAAACAGTTGCAACCAGATTAGCTCTGTGAAATGGATGGCTGAGTATTTTTCCTTTCGGCAAAATACTGTGAAGCTGAATTAAATCCTGGTAATCAAATGTTAGCATGTGTGTATTGAACTAAATTCCATTGGAATTAAATGCCTCATGCTGTAAGAATGGTATTATTTTCCTATGAAGAGAACCTTGAATAAAAATGTTACAATTCTAGTTATGCTTTTCTCTCCTAGTTTAATCATTTATGTCAGAATTCACACACTTTCCATTTTAATTATACTACACAAATGATAACCATAACTTAATGTCCACTCTTCTTTTAAACATTAACTATGTTAGATAAACAATTGAATGTTGCTTCCCTTTATCTTTATGGAAGCTATTCCTCCTTCTGGCTTTTAAAGATGCCTTAGAGAATCAGAAATCTCGAATTCATGGGTTATCAATTCATTGTCATTCTATTGTAAAATTCCACGGTGTGCCCTCTTGCTCAGCATAGGTAAGGTTATAGGTCACCTACAGTTTTTTTTTCAGCCATGATTACATGCTAAATAAAGCTATGTTACAGTGTATAAAGGAATCGTGGGGTTTCTTGTGTTATTCAGGTTTCTGAAGATGAAAGATTAAAAAGAGTATAAAAGATTAAATTGTCTAATTGTGTAATTTCACTGTAAGAAAGTGTTGATGTTGACACAAGAACACTGAAGTCCTTTGCCTTAATCCCTGATTTATACAGAATATCTCCCAAATTACTAATTTTATGGACCCAAATTAGGAAACATAATGTCTTAAAATGAGATCTTTTCAGTAGCGTTATTTATTCATTTATATGATTATAGATGGCAAACACTGGTCCTCTGTAACTATCTTCAATACTGCTAATGCATAAACCCCTCAGTAATAACTTAATCAGACTGTAATATTTGCAATATATAATATTGATATTATCATATACTGATAATATAATATATTATTGCATTTTTACATTTTATTTTATGTCTCCATGTGGATATGCATGCATGCTATCTGAAGGTCAGGGAAGAACTGATAGGAATCAATTGTCTTCCTCCACAGTGTTCCAGGCATTGAACTCAGGTTGGTAAGCTTGACAACAGTCACCTTTATCTTCTTATAAGGTGGCTTTTCTGCCTTCTTTCTGGATTTTACTGTCATATTTTTATGCAAAAGTCTTTGACATTTAATGGTGAAATATACATGCACCCAAAAGTATTGACACTATATCTCCTATTTCTAAGTCTTGCCTTATCTTAAAAAGAAAATCTAATAGATGATATATTATTCAGTGTGTAAACTGAATAATTGTATGATTTCATCATGTTTTTCTATCAATTTAGGAATTTTATTAATTTATACTTTAAACAGCATTAACTTAGTAACCAAAAATGCAGTCTTTAGAGCCAATAATGAACATGTTCACTTCTTCCTTTCCAGGAATTTGTGGTTTCTATTAATTATTCTTGTCTACACATACATGTACGTACACACATGCACATACATACACATGCATATATATATAAAACGAAACAGCAAATTTTTAATTTGCATTCTTTTATAATTATTTTAGAAATATTTATTGAACTGATACAAGTGCTAAGAACTACTTAATGCATATAGAATCCATAGGTAAGATTTTTAAGTACCTAAGATCTGCCTTTCTGCATTGGACAAAACTCTAAAACTGGACTGGGGAGATGACAAAGTACATTAAGTATTTTCTGTGCCCAAATGAAGACCTGGGTTCACAGGCCCAGAAAACATGTAACAATGTACAATGTTACATGTGTGATATTACACTTGTGCTTTTCATCCCATGGATGGGAGGTGGTGATAAATCAGTCCTGAGGACTTTTTAGTTCACCATTCTAGTTAATTGGTAATTTTAAGGTTAAAAGTGTACCCCTGTGTAAAAAGTTAGATGAGGAGTAGTAAGAAACAAGGTTGACCTTTATTTTCCACAAATGCACACACAGACAAGAATATTCCACCAAGTACACATCATAGCTTTGCAATGTGTGCACACAAACACTAAAAGAAAGGAGAGAGAGAGAGAGAGAGAGAGAGAGAGAGAGAGAGAGAGAGAGAGAGAGAGAGAACACGGATGAATAGGGAAGATGGAAAAGTGGGGAAAAAACATGAAACCTCAAAACCCAGCTTTCTCATGGGAGAGAATAGCATTTTAACATCAGTATATTTCATTTAAACATGATAGAGGCAAGCTATTCATGCAGGGCAAGCAGCAGAGATGGCTGACAGAGCCAGCATCCAATAGAATAGCAGCTGCAAGAGGCAAGGAGCTTGGGAGTCATTTATATTCCTGGCTGCCTCTTTTGAACTATAGTATCACCCTGCTTAATGAAGAGACAGACTTCAGGGTCTTTACCCAAAAAGGGATCTAGCTAGATATCCAATCTAGAAATATGACTAAAAAGCTGTAAAAAAAAAAAACACAATGAAAAAAATGAGGCTTCTGAGTGAGTCGGAAGGAAGCTGTTTGGAGAATACAATAGACTGTAGCACAGTGCTGAGAGAGGCAGCAAGGAATCAGAAGAGCGATGAGAGGATAAAATATAAAATGTATTACCAGTTAAGAACAAAGGAGTTGGAACTCTCTCTACCCCTGCCTTTTAATTGGTGACCTGTTTAGATATAGAGTAATAACATTTCCTTAAATAGACAAGAGAAAAGAGAGTGAAGAAATTTGGGAGAAATACATTGACAGCCACGCAGATATTTTGACAGACACCTAAGAAAAATGCATCAAAATGAATATTTAACACATTGAAGTGTAAACACTAGGAGTATTAATTAAAGTTGAAAATTTGACATTATGAACCAGCAGGTCTCCAAAATCACTTCTACTTGCCATTATTAATAAAAGTTGATTCAATTGAGAATTGTGTCTTCTAAATAAAGTTATAAAAGTTAGGGTCTTATAAATATTTCCTCTGATGTTTAAACAAGATAATTCTTTTATGTATGTGTGAGATGAATGTAGGAAAACTGACCTTTTGTAGAACAGTTAACAGTATTTTATGTACTCAATGCCTTTAATTATTTCCAATTGAAACAATAAAGAATATTAGGAAATAAATGCCAAATTTCTCCTTAGAGTCAAGATTATTTTACATTGTCAGGAGCCACATAGGAAAGGTTAAGGCTAACACCTTATGATGAGTGAGCTCTGAGAGTTCACAAGGGACTTTTTCTCAAGATTGCTTCTTGTAGCTGATGTGCCTTTCTGGTCACTATTACATACCCTAAGGATTCCTGGGCATTTGCCCATTGTATTAAGCAGACTTTCTGCAGATCAACATAAATATGAACTTTCATGAATTAACGCTGTTTAGATAAATAATGATTTTATAAAATTTCTGATTTGATTCAAATAATCTTACTAAAAAAGCTTTAAGGGATGGTTTTAGTTGTTTTGCTAGAAGGATGTAATAAAAGTAGAATCAAGATTGAATGTGCCACTCCTCATAATAGTAAATAAAGGCTGCTTAATAAAAATACAATAAGGTTTTATATTACACTAAAAGGAGATATAGGCTTGGGACAAATCTGTGTTCAGTGAAAAAATTCAAGTCCAAGGATGAAGCCACAGATGTGCACTATGATTAGGTAAGGCCATGTAAAAACTCTTACTTTGAACTTATAATGAGCTTACAGTATAAAATATTGCTTTGAATTTGTTATTGATGCCTTTCTGTGACTATGCTTTTATGTAACATTATGTTTGAAGTAATTCTTTCTTACATAGAGAACGTTTTTGTCTGAATGCTAGAAAAAGGTTGAAAGTGAAAGAAAAGCAATGTAGCCATTTTCTGCTTCATCGTGTATGTGTGATGTGTAATGTGTGATGTGTGGTGTGTGTGTGTGTGTGTGTGTGTGTGTGTTCTCTGTGTGACTTCTTCCCTTTGTCTTCTCTCTGTTTAAAAAGAGTTAATGATCTCTGAGACTCTCATCAGGTCAGTAAGAGGCTTCTGGATAATTTGCCAGAGAAGGTGAACTAGCAATAAATCCCTTTAATATTTACCCAATGCTTATTGAAGCACAAAGAGTTAAGTTTTCCCAGTGCTTATGTAAGCAGAGATAAAAAGAAAAGTACCCAGTGGTTTTCATCCAGAAAGTAAGCAAGAGAATATTACATTACCAGAGGCCATCAGCTTACAGTTAAGGGTGTTACAAGGCCAGAGCTCATCAATTTTTGGCCTTTTTCCAATGCTGTGTTCAACCTCAGCTCCAAACCTCAAATTGCTGAGGCAGGCCACCAGCACCACATGAGAATTACTTATATAGGAAATTATTTTGGTTTTTTAAGCTTTAAGGCTAATGTTAAATATTATCTTGATAAAGAATATGACAAAAAAGAACAAAACATAACCAGAACATTAGTAAACTTGTAAGAACTTAACTTAGGTAACCTCAAAGAGTTAAACTTGAGATTTAGAGAAAATGAACAAAAGTAGCAATTCTAGAAGTCATACAATTCTGGATTCAAATTATCCTGCAGACACATAGGAATGAAACAGTACACTACTAGAGAAAAACCAGCACATCCATCAAGATGATATAGGACTTAGAAGACGGTACACATAGTTATAATAACCTGATTTTGACAAAGGTTCCAAGACAAACATTGAAGGACAAACAAATTTTGTTCAGCGAATTGGTAGTATGGAAACTATACACCCACACATAAAAGAATTACACTGAATCCTCCAACCCTTACCCTGTATGAAATTAAGATAAGATATAAAACTGCAAAAAGAAAACATAGAATAAACACATCCAAATATAATATTCTAAATAGCTTTGAAAATAACAGTAAGATTTGGCAAATGGGACTGCATGAAATTTAAAAGCTTTCTCATGCAAAGGAGAAGACATTTAACAGAGTAGAGAGTTGACCTGTAGCTGACAGAAAAGTTTCTCAGATCTTCAGCCCAGAGGAGATCCATGTCCAAAGCATATTAAAAATTTAAAGGAAAATGGAGCATCAACTCTCTGCCATAAGCAATTCAACAAATGGATGAAGCTACTGAGCAGACAGCTATCAGATGAAATGAAATGGTTCAACAAGTATATGATGAATGTACAGTGTTCTCAGTCATTTTAAAAAATGCAAAACAAAAGTGTACCGAGATTTGATCTAAAACCAGACAGAATGCAATTTATTTGAAACACAGAAAGTGCTGGACAGGATGGGAAAAAAGAGAATCCTTATGTGATACCAATAGGAATGGAAAGCTGTCAATCGCATAGAGTTTCCTCAGAAAACCAATGGAATTATCATGTGGTCCCCAGTACCACTTCTATATACACATTCAAAAGATCTGTTGATAGGCCTTTGGCTTATAGGAGAAGGTGAACACATTTGGAATGTCAGGGTAGGGAAGCCTTAGAATGAGGAAACAGTTTTATGGGCCATCTTCATGGGAAGTCTGAATAACAGAATACTGTAAAAGATGCACACTATGCAGGTCTAGCTCATGAGGTTGCAGAAGGCAGTAAATACTCCATCAGTAACTGACTCGAAACTATTCATGTTAGATGTTGGCAAAGGATTTACTATATTCTTTCCATGATTTCATAGCATGAGTAAGGCTGAATGTAAATAAATAAATAAATAAATAAATAAATAAATAAATAAATAATTTCTTCGGCAATGGCAGTCTCAAGACTGAATAATAAAGTGGCACTGTCTAGTGTTTACCATTCTTTTTCTGTTACGCAGTATCAGAGAGCAGCAAGTTGAGCAGAAATATATGAGAAGTGTGCCATTTGAAAGAGAAGAGTGTAATTTTAAGATTGTAATCATGGTACATTCAGAGAAAGCAGGCACCTTAAAAGAGAAACCTCATGCTCTGTATTAAGAGAGTGTCCTTCGGGTTAGATCACATCTATTAAAGTTTCCATCTTGAGACAATATGAGTTCTTTTGGAAAGAATCTGCCTAAAAAGGAGAACATTGTTTAATGAGTTTTGAACTACCAAACAACAGCTTAGAATCAGCATATAAAACATACAGCCCAAAGAAAGGCAACGGCAGTAAAAAGGAACCAAATTATAGCTTGCATTTTTCACAGCTTGGAGGTAGCATCCAGCCACTGTTAGGTTTACAAGCATAAATGATGAAGAGGGTTGTGGAGGCCAAAATTAAGGTTCCAGAATGACTGTGATCAGGTCATCAGTGGTAGGATGCAGGGCCATTAAATTAGACCCTGGGAGACCACTGCACAAAGCTGCAGAGGGTAAGTCTCAGTTGCAATAAAGATTCCATTATGTTGGAGAGCCAATATCATGGTTGGCCACTAAGTAAAATTCATTCACCCAGTGGAGCTGGTAGAAGAGAGTGTGCTGGTAACTACAGGCGGCAAAACTGGAGGAATGGGGCTATCTGAACCCTTTGGAGCCAGATGACTCCAGTGAGAATCCAAGGTGCAGAAGACAGAGCTATGTGATTCAGTGCTTGTCCTATTGGTGTGTGTTTCCTCTTTTGCTACATTTACATTACCATGTTTGGAAAGGGAATGTTCAATTTGTGGCAGTTTAGACTGGGACAATGTAATTTCGACTTAATATTATAGTAGCTCACAGCCTTCCATTAGGAAGACTGGAATTTTGAGCAATTTGGAGACAGTCAAAGGCTATAGGGACTTTTGAGGTTGGACTAAATGAATTTTGTATTATGGGATGGACTTAAGCTTATAAAGAGTGCATGGTTATGACCAAAAAGTCATGTGTTGGGATGTCAGGTTGACAATAGTTGGGCTTGTGATGATTGATATTGATGGCCAATTTGGTGAGATTTATAATCATCATGGAAACATATGTCTTGGCATGTCTCTGCAAGTGTTTCTAGACTAATTAATCAATGGGAAAAAGATCTGATTGTGGAATTGGTAACATTTGCCTGGCTAGGATCTGAATGAAAAGGAGAAGCAAGCAGAGCTCCCCCATTCGTTTCTCAGATTCTTTAATAAGAAACTAATGTGAACAGCCCCTTCACGTTCACTTTTATAACTCTGCAACCCCTAAGCCAAACCAAATCTTTCCCCACTTAGGATGTTTTGTCTGGTATTTGACCATAAGAATAGGAGAAGTAGTTATTACACTGTTACTTCACTTTATGCCTATATTGACAGTGTCATATTTTTAAAATTAATGTCAAATTTACTGTCAAGTAACATTCACCTGGTACTTATGGCAATAATCATTTGGTTTTATTATATTTCTACTGTTGTTTGGCCTGCATGCCTGTCTGCATCAACAGAAGAGGGTGTCCGATACCTTGGAACTGGATTTATACTTATTAGTAACTACGTGAGGGATGACAAATGAACCCAGGTCTTCTGTAAGAGTGGCCAGTCTTTTTAACTACTGAATTATCTCTCCAGTCCTAGGTTTTATGTTTTTAATTAAAATATTAATTGTGCAATATTTGTTTTTGACAATTTTTTAAATTGTCATTAGTTTGTGGAGAATTTCATGCATGAGCACTGCATGGACATAATTACCAACCCTTTCTTTGTCCCTTTCAACTCTTCCCATGATCCCTTCCAGATTCAAGATCTATGTAATTATTATTGTTGTAGGAATATGATTACATATATGTGTATATGTATGCACACATGTATATTTAGCCTGCTGAGTCATGTAGATTTGCTCGTGTGTGTGTGTGTGTGTGTGTGTGTTTGTGTGTGTGTGTGTTTGTGTGTGTGTGTTTTCAGAGCTTATAATTTGGAACTGGACAATCTATGTCACAGTTTATCCCTATAGGAGGTTGGCTCTCAGCAGGCTCATCATCTAGGGGTATGTACATCCGGAATTTCTCCAGTCACCATTGGCATATACAAGAATATCTTTGTGTTGATACTGTCATGGTCAAGGAAACCATATTGTTTAGAATTCATGGGTAGACCCTGCTTGTCTTAAATAAACACGATTTCACAACAGATACCCTAGCTTTCTGGCTCTTAGCATCTTTCTGTTCCATTTTCTGTGATTTTTCCTGAAGCTTGGTATAGTAGTTATGTTTAATGTATGTATCAGTTGGGATTGAACACCCCATATATGTTCATTCTATGTTTTTTGAAGGGCTGTGGATATCTGTAGTTGTCACTATCTATTGCAGAGAGAAGCTTCATGATGAAAGCTGAGAGCTTCTCCCTTATGTAAGCAGAAGAGGAGTATTTAGAATATAGTAAGAAATTATATTGGTTTAGGAAAATGGCAGTAGACTATTCTCTCAGATCTATGACTTCTCCAGTCACAAGTTGTTGACTAGGTTTGTAGTATTAGGCGTGGCTATCCTGTTGTGCATAAATTCCGTCCAAATAGCTGTTGGTACCACTAAGATATACCACATTTTTTATATCCATTCATCCTCTGAGAGATACTTGGACTTAAATTGGTTATTTAACCTTTGTGACTAGTGTTGTAATAAACATTAATTTGTAAGAATTCCTGTGATGCACTAATTTGGAATCTTTGGGTAAATATTCTGAAGAAATATCTAGGTCTTAAGATAAATTTAATTTTTATTTTCTAAATTATATTTCATACTGAATTCTATAGTGCTTCAATAATGTACACTCTTAAAAACACTACTTTATTCTGAATTTTTTTCTGTGTTGGTGCTGCTATATATGTCTTTAATCCATTTAAAGTTATGGTTTTCATGTGTGCATTCTAAGTTCTTTCTTTGGCATGTGGCTGTGTGTTCATTTTCCCAAAACCTGTTGTTGGAGAGACTTTATTTTTCATACTTAATATTCTTGGAATATTGTCAAAAATGTTTTGTTTTTGGCTGTATAGATTTAGTTCTTCATTTTCTGTTCTGTTCTAGGGAGCTATATGTATATCTTTATTCATTTTAATATTGATACATCAAAGTTTGAAATTTTCATACATGAGTACTATAAATACATAATCCCCCCCATTACAACTACTCTTGCAGCTTTCCACTCCATTTCTATTTCCTGACATTTTCCCCAAACTTATTGTTGTTACACACACACATACACACACACACACACACACACACACAAATAAATACATGTACATATATTGAATCCATTTATTGTTCCTTGTATTTACATGTGTTTAAGGCTGATCATTGAAATTGGCCAACCTATTAGAGGTCATCTTTTATTCTCTTAGCAACAATTTACTCCCTTCAGCTTTTCATGAAGAAGTATAGGCTTGTGACAATTTCCCTACCTACATTAACAAGTCACCTGGTATTGCCATTATGTGGGTCTTGTGTAGGCAACCACACTGCTGAGATTTTATTGTTAGAAAAACAGCACCTTGTAGCAGATGGTTTGGTACTCTGCTTAGTGGAATCTTTCTCCCCTTTCTTTGGCAGTCTTCCCTGAGCCTTAGTTGTAGGGATTCCATTGCATATGTACCCACTGGTGCTGTGTACCTCATTATCATAAACTCTCTGCGTTTGTATCTGTTGTGTGTTTTTGGGTTTGCCTATATCTTCTGCAAAAAGAAGGTGCTTTGATGAGGGGTGGGAGTTGTACCTATCTGTGTCTTTAAGGATAAATACTTACAATATGGTTAGTAAGTATATTGAGTTAGGAAAATGGCAGTAGTAGTTTTGCCTTCACGATCCAACACCTCTCCTGCCAAAGGTAATTAGCAGGGTTTATAGTACATGATATGAATTCTGCCCTATTGAGCAGGTCTGAAGTCCAATTAGATAGTACTATGTTATTAAATAGAAAATAGTACAACCACTACACTTTAAGGATATATTGCTATGTTTGCCTTGGGCATTGCTATTTGTAGGCTTAAAAGCTGCATAGAACTATTGATATTTTTCTGATTTGATAGATTGCATGGCATCTTTGATAGTGTAAAAACTTCTCCTTAGAGGGAGGCTTGAGATTGGTTCCAGCAAAATTACTATAAGTCTTGTATGTAAGTCTACCCAATAGAGTCTTACCTTCAAATTCTGAGAGGCAACAGATGTTAATGACAGCCTGGATTGTTCAGGGAGTGTGTTGGACACCCTTGATTAATAACTAAAAAGGAGGTTTTGCATTCCTGGTACTGAGAAAACGAGAATCAAGAAAACAAATGATGCGATTATAAAAATAGGCTACAGAATAGTACAGAGAGTTCTCAGAAGAAATAAAATTGACTAAGAATATCCAAAAAGGTGTCATCATCTTTGATAATCGTAGATATGCAGATCAAAACTACTTGATTTTCCAGATTACTACAATCAGAATGACTGGGATCAAGAAACTACCCAGATATATCCTGGCAAAGATATAGAATAGGAAAAGCCTCATTCACCCTTCTTACAAGTCTATATATGTTATTTGCATATCTATACTTACATTTACAGTGTGATTAAATAGGCTGAGTGATAAAGTTCTCCCCAGAGGCCGTATACTATTTCTATTCTTTATATTAGCACTATGCTATTTTAATCCCTAAAATTGCATGACATACTTTGAAATGAGAAAGTATGATACATTTATGTTCTTTATTCTTTCCAGACAGTAAAAACTATTTAAGATATTTTTATTTAGTGTGGATTATAAAATTGTTCTGTCCTATTTTTTAAAACATGTGGCTAAATAGAAAAAACAAATCAATTAAAAACAAGCAATAATGTTGAACATATACATTTGGGAAATTATAATTAATACTATAGTTTTCAGAGAATAACCATCCAAACTATGATGAAATATCATTTAAAACCTTTTATTGTGAGCATAATATAAAACAAAAACAAAAAGAAAAGAAATAGAAGCGTTGGTGAGGACATGAGGAGGATTGTCTTTGAACATCATTGGTAACAATTTAAATTGATAGTAACAATTTTACTATCAATTGATAGTATCAATTTTAATTGATAGTAAATTTTTGTTATTTACACATAACAAAAAGTAATGTGCATGTTAAAACAGGTCAAGTGCATTATTTAGCAACTGTATTACTGGATATATGCCCTAATGAATTAAAAACATTGTCTGAGAAAGTTGCACTCTCATCTTCATTGAGCCATTGTTTACTAGAGCCTGTAACTGGTGAAACAACCTATGACAAAGGTTACAGGAATAGAAAGTGGAAATTCAGTGTACATATACAGTGGAATATTAATAATTCTGTAAAAATGAAGAATGTTGCAATTTGTGAAAAACACGATTGACATTATTTTGTGTTCAGTATGCTAGAAAGCCAAATCTTTTGCTATTCTATTTAATAGGTGGCAGTATAGCTCTAAGAAGCACAGACTATGCTACAGGTGGCTAATCATTGTGATTGGGAAGAAGGAGTTGATCACTGATGCTCGATGAATGGTTTAATGGTTTTTCCTGGTCGTCAACTATATCTGGAATGAACTACAATCCAGAATCAGAAGGCTTACCTGTGATCCAGATCTTGAGACTAGGAGATATAATTTTCTGACCTGGATCTTGGCATGGAGATCTTGAAGTATATTGGCTATGATTCCCAGGAGACTAAGGCAAGGAGATCTCTGAGTTCAAGGTCACCTGGGACAAAGCAAGTCCCAGATCCAGGCATGGTAGTATAAACCTTTAATCTAGGCCACACCTTCTGCTAGAGACCTACATAAGTACATTGGAAGAATGAAGATTCTCTCTTCTTCGCTTGCTTGCCTCGTGGGACTAGATCCTTGGACTTCCATTCACAGATGCTGTTGACTACTGTTTGGGAGTTGGACTACAGACTGTGAGTCATCCTAAGAAATTCCTTTACTACGTAAGTTCTGTGACTCTAGAGAACCCTGAGTAATACAAATGGGTCCTAGAACACTGCAGTAAACCTGTACTTAACAATATAGAATCATGCATGTACTTCACAGATAAACTTTGACAGGTATCACAGATGCCCATTGCCCTTATGGCCTTTATGGTGGTTACTTGATCAAGCAGACAAAACTGCACACAGCATCAGAGCAGTTATTTGTATGTCTATTGTATCTCTGCAAACCTATTTAGGAAATCATGTAAGGAGGAAGGTGAATGACAAAAATGAAGGAGAGTAAGAAGGTGCTAAGGAAGGAAGTGAGGAAATAAAGTAAAAAGAACAGAAGGAGAAAACAAGCAAGAAAGGAAATAACTAAAGACAGATACGTTGACACACATCTTGAATACATACTCTGAACATTAAGGCAAATAGTTCTCCATGAGTTCAAAGTCATCTTGGGATACATAGTGATTTCACAGGAAGCCTCTTCTGAAGAGTGTGATTATGGTGGAAGAAAGAGTAAATGAAGAAGGAAAGAAGGAAGAGAGTTGGAGAAAAGGAGAGGGGACATAAAACATTGTCCTGTGTTTCGGGATAGTAACTAGTGTTTTGTATTTGAAAACTCAGGATGCATTAGGAGGAATCAACAGTGATTTTTGAAATAGAGGTTTTGTTAGGATTGTAAAAGCCTTTGATTTTAATCACAATTTAATGAATATGAGATAAAGAGTGAATATGGATAATGGATGCAATAGTTTTGGGGATGTATTTAAGTGAGAAATATAAAGCTGACCTCAATTTTAAGAACAAGTCACTGCTAATGGTCCAGATTTTTTGTTTGCTACATCATGTCATTATAGCTTGAAGTACATTCTATTAGGCACAGTTTAAGAAGAACCTTGGTTTGTTTCTTAGCAAAATTTATTCCCAGATAACACAATAGGAAATGAGTTCAGCTCCATTCACAGCAAGATATGAACAAGTTAGTTATATCTATTCAAGGCCACAGTGGTAGGCACTTTCTGAAAAGTAAAAATCCAAAACAAAATTTCTTGTTCTTAACTTCTATGTATACAGTATATATGGCTTTTAAATATCCTTTAAATTTTTTTGTAGAAATTTAAAAAGGGGCAATATGCCATAGGGTCAACTGAATACATTTTATACACAGACAGAAATATATGTACCAGTAACAATAGAAGAAGAGGTCATGAATTTGAGAAGGAGTTGGGGAAACATAAGAGAAATTAGAGGTGAATAGAAAAGTGTATAGATGATGTAAATATTGTACTTGTATTAATTTCTCAAAAATTAATAAAGAACAAAGAAATGAGCCACACAGTGCATTAATTGTCGCTATTTCATTTCAAAATCACACACACAATGCTTGTTTGTAATAGTTGGCTTGCAAGACCTTAACAAAATTTTTCTTTCTTTCCTTTTTTCCCCAGACCTATCAGCTCCTGGGCCACAATATTAGGGTTTTAAAGGTAGGTTTTCATTGCTGGGTCTCTCCTTGTTGAATTAGAGGAAAAGTTCATTTATTCTATTACCATGTAGCTAACTCTTTAGGGAGTGAGCACCGAAGAACACAACCGAAGCTGCAGAGAAGAATCTTAAGACAAGAAAAGTAATATAAATATATGTGTGTGTATGTATGTATCTATATGTATGTAGGTATGTATGTGTGTATGTATGTATCTATATGTATGTGTGTATGTGTATATATATATATATATACACTAAGAAAAGGGTTAACTAATTATAATATCTAATTCTGGATTTTTTTTACATTTTTGAGATTGTATTATGGAATGATATAATTCTACAGAGACATCTTTGCTCACTGGGAACATATTGGGGAAATTAACTGAATAAATTGTTTTAGGCTTACAGAGAAACTTTGTGCTGTATATTTTCACTCTGTTAAGTTATTATTTAAGTCAACTCCATAGAGATCAAAAGTAAATTATAAGATCTATCAGTCTAGGAACTAACTTCCAATCAGTATGGGTTTCTGGCTCTGTCTTTGCATTATTTGAAGATTTGAAGAACTTAAAAACATTGTATTTTAAAATGGTCTTATTTTAACATATATAATTATATTTTAATAAAATGTTTATCAAAACTTGTATAGCAATAACTCAGTCACTTTATATTATGATTTTTATGCAAAAATATATTTATGATACATTCTGCTTTAAAGATGAAATATCCCTCAGAACCAAAAAAACCAAGAATACTTTGTTCCCAGGTGGTGGTACTGTTTTGTAAGAATGTACAAACTTTTGTGGGTACATCTTTGCCAGATGAAATCTATCACTGGGTGCAGGCTTTGATTTTGTAGTGGTAACATTTTCTGTTCTTAATCTACTTCCTGAGTACAGATGCGATGTGGTCAGCCATCTTCCTGCTCATAATACCATGCCAACTGAAGCTATTGCTTCATCTTCCCCACCAAGACAGTCCATATGCCCCTGCAAGCATAAGCCTAAATGGACTCTTCCTTAAGTAGTTTTGTCATGATATTTTATTCCAACAACTCTGTAGGACACTAAGACAAGTCAGGTACTCAATGAATCTAAGATGAGCAATAGTGAAAATATTTCAATCCTACTTTCCAAGATACTATAGTAACGATTAACTATCCTCTTCCAGTGCCACCTTTTTCTATGAATGGTGTCTTTGGGTGTTTTCTTGTGCTGTGACGTTAAAGTTTTACAGCTGCTTTCAGCCTCCTTTAGGCTTTGGTTGTAATGAGATGACCTGTTTAGCTTCATGAAATTGAAGTAGTTTCTGGCTCTTTAAACAGGCAAGGTTGATTAATTTAGAGATGAGAGAGCAAACACATTCAAGACATTTCCAAGTCAACTCGGACTTCCACACCGTACTCTGCCCTGCCAACCAGTCTCATTTTTGATATTTTCCTCTTATAATGTCCTGTACCGACTGATGAAGTATTTGATGGGCCTGGAAATATGCCATTGCACTAAAAAGTTTAATTGGCATGGAACAAGTTAAACATCTACATTGTGACTTGTACTTGATGAATTAGTGATATCCCACAATAATTGTTTTGCTATATATATAAAGAGTAATCCACTTCTACACCTAATTTCAAAGACCCTCTTTTAAAAATACTTCATTGGAAGTGAAGATTCATACTTTAAAGGAGCTGAATGTTCATAGATAATTATTTGAAATTCTTTCCCAGTATAAAATCTTTTACTGAGCACAATCTGCAAAGAATAGAATAAAAATATCCAAGTTTCCCAGAACAGACACAATAGGAACTTGGAAAAGAGAAAGTACAGTTAAAAGTGAATAAGAAAACTGAGTACATAAGATTTAATAGAGTTATAATGCAATCCACTTCTAGAATTCCAAGTAAGAGCCACATGGGCTTAACATTATCTCTGTGCTCACTCTTTCTTCTAAAAGTTCAGTGAAACTAATTTCCCAACCAAAAGAGAGAACTCAAATAGAAAGTCGTTATGAATAAAAAGAATAATAAGACATAAAATTATATCTGGGAGCAAAAGCCCAGTAGAGAAGGCTATGCTAGAGATGAAAACTAAACTCTAGTTTATTCAAAGCAAGGAAATATCTCACAAAATGACAGTGATGAATATCCCCACACAGATCAGAACCAGAAGCATTTGAAATGACATAAAAACTGAGAATAAAATTAAATAAAATTAATATAGAAGAGCAAAGATTCAGAAATGTACACTGCATACCAAAATATATCTTGAAAGATGAAAATCTGAGAACTAAATGGAAAGGAAAAGCCAGACCACTACTAAAATTAAGAAATATTTAGATTACAACAAAAAAGCTAGCACAAAAAAATATCCATCACTATAAAGTAACACACTGTGCCCCACACAGCTCAGTCCTTGAAACCTCACTAAGGCAGCAAACAAATGAAGAAAGGACAGACTCATAGACACACATCCAGAAAATCAGGGGTCAGGTGGGCTGTCAGGTGTGGTACCAACTACTATAACACACCAGAGCCTCAGGGGTCTATTGTGTGACACAGAAAGGAGAGGTTAGCTAGTCTCAGGAGAAAATTTTTCTAGTGGTTTGAATATCCTTGGTCTGGGGAGTGGCAATATCTTGAAATGTAGCCTTGTTGAAGGAAGTGTGTCACTTTGTGGGTGGGCTTTGAGACCCATCTCTTAGCCGGCTAAGGATTCCAGTCCTCTCCTGGCTACAATTGGATCAAGATGTTGAACTCTCAGCTCCTTTTTCCAGTGCCATGTCTGCCTGGATGCTGCCATGCTTCCTGCCTTGATAATGAACTCAACCTTTGAAACGGTATGCCAGCCCAATTAAATGTTTTCCTTTATAAGAATAGACTGGGTCATGGTGTCTCTTCAGAGCAATGGAAACTCTAAGATAGTCCCGTAGATGATCATTCTCTGAAGTAAATGACCCGGTTGATGGGGCTCCTGTTGATAACTTTTTTGTCTACAATAGTCAGTTGGTCATAAACCCTTATCTTTGGAATATATTTCACTCTGAGCCTGACCCATTCTGGGAAGACTTTGTAAATTTCTTATGAGACTGAAGTATTGGTTCTTCATATGGTCATGCTTTAACAGTAATACAAAGTCACTCAGGGCTTCAACTTCTTTTCATATATTCCCTCAGAGCTTCCTCAGCTGCTCACATCAATGGTACCAAACCATTTTAAACAATAATTAGTTACTGTTTAAATTAAAATAGGAAGAATATATATATATATATATTCAGAGTACACAACATGATGCATCAATCTAGAACTACCCACACAGATTTGTTTTGTAGTAAAAATACCCAAACAAAAAATTTATATATATGAGTACCTTTTCATGAAAGAAATAGTCCCTGAAGAGAAAGAAAGTCAAAGTGTCTTTAGGCATTTGTCTTTATGCCAGAAAACAGAGACACAGTAAATTAAACACAGAAATAAGTGACAAACTGGAAAGGAGCTTTACCACCTGTCAAGTGAACTCTCAAATAAGCAGGCTGTACAGTAACTATTAATAGCTTTAAACCACTCAGAGAGTATGTCCACATGATCACATCATAAGGAGTGAACTTCATGAATCAAAATGATTGGGGAACAAGTGACATAGGAATTCATGTCACATGTTAATATAGAGTAGGCAAAGAACTGAGAATGCACAGTACTGAATCTCAAAGTTTGACGTGACAGGAAAATGCTCTGACACGGAGATGCAGTGCAAACTCCCACACTGGAGCGAGAAAACATTAAATATGCTGTCCTGCCTGCTTCATGAGTAAAATTACTAAATAAGAGAGGATTTAGAATTTTTAGGTCTGGCAAAAAGGAGGATAGAGTTGCAATTTAAATTCATTGGTGCTTGTAGCACAGAATTAAAGATAGTAAACAAGACACCCATGAGAAAGTAGGAGGACCTGAGAGTAAATTGTATAAATATCCTGATTTTAATTATGACTATTCTAAGAAAAAATTGGCAAGAATACTTAATACATAATAAGATATTATATAAAATATAGTATTGTGAACATTTTATAGGATATATATGTATATGTATATCTAATATCTAATATATATATGTATATAAGGTATTATTTCTTTCTCCTTTGGGGTGTGTGTATGTGTGTGCATATGTATGTAGTGTTTAAAAATTAACATAGTTGTGTGTGATATCACAGATTTGTAATTTTAGCACTCAGGAATTTGAGGAAGAAAACATTCCTAGTTTCAAAACATTGTACTATTTAGTGATGCTATGTCTGTATGAGAATACCAACAAATCAAATGGATGCCATATTCCAAGCCAAAGTGTTGATCATATAAAATCAGAACAATTTTTTTAAAGGATTGAGCTCAATTACCTTTAATTATAAAAGCAAAATTGAACACTTTTATAGTCAATATAAGTACAACTAAAAGAGTAATTCAAAGTAAAAAAACATTTAAAAGGATGAGAATAAAGTATATGAAAAACAGAAAAGAAGTAAATCAAGTGTCATAATTGTATTTTATAAGGAGACTAATACTTATGAATGGGAAGATGGCTCATTCTGTAAAGGACAGGTCTTGCTGTGTATGGCCTTGATTATGTGTACCTTACACAGAGCTGAGTTGAAGACCTGGAACCCAAACAATAATGCCAATTATTGTATTGCTGGAGGCCTAGAGATGGAGAGTCTCTAGAGCTCACTGGCCAATCAGGCTTGTTTAATTACAAGCCAAAGAAGACACTATCTTAAAGTGAGCTGTAGTGTACCTGAGTATGACTCCTGGGGCTGCCTTCTGACCTTCACACACAAACACCTCCCCCCACGTACACACAGAGACAGAGAGAGACACAGAAGGAGAGGAAGAGAGAATATAATAAAAAGGTGGCATTAATTTTGTCAATACTACAATTCTCAGAGTATATGATAACAGTGTGGTTAATATTTATGTTGTTAATATAACAACAGCAACTTCTACAAGATTGTCCCAAGGTACAAGGAGAAACTCACACATTAGTAATAGAGTAAGTTTTAACATACATTAATCTAATAATGAGGACGAAGCAGTGAAAAATACACAGAAAAGATCTTACAGATATTGCTAAACTCTAAACCCTCAGAGTGGACAGCAAATCTTATTTTCAAGTACACATTCACAAAAAATGCTCTAGTGTCTACTGGTATCCCAAACACACAGCAAATCCAGATACAAACACAGAAATAATAATTGTTAAAAAAAACAGTGAGATGATATCAGAAGGCAGAACAACTACAAACTCCTAAATACCTACTCCGAACTTGGAGGTTAAAACATTGTAAACTTTGGATCAAGAGAAATACAAAAATAGAGAAGGAAAAAAATTCAATATCTATCCTATAAACAAAGCCAATGTAGTTATTAGTGAAAAATATTGCCCTTACATACTTGTCTCAATATGGGTTAAAAACAAACAAATAAATGAGGCCAGTGGCCAATAAATTTAAAACATAATTAAAAGCACAACAGAGCAGAAAGAGGAAACACAGCATCAATAAAATTTATAAATTTTAAAGCCGGTTTCAAAATCCACAGGTAATCAAAACCTACTAGCTGAACTATTCCACACACAATGGGAAGGCTCAAACACCTGGAATAAAAATAATGAGAAACAAGTCAGCCAACCAGAGGAGTGTTTTCTGATGCTCATGTTTTGCACACCTTAGTGCACATACACAGAAACCCACATAAGCCAAGTTCTTTTAAAAGTCCCCTATACAAGTAGCAGAAACCCTTAACACATCTATTTCCATAGGTAGAATAAAGTGTAAATATGTTTTCTAAAAAAGGTGAATCAGATTCTAATATTGTCTATGGTTATTATGTCAAAATATGAAATATCAGTGTTTCCAGGTGAATTGAACATATTTCAGAATACAAATATAGGTGTGTCTTTCCAGAATATTTCATCAAGTGACAACCAAAGATATTGTTAGATTGTCAACACTAAAGTGATGCTCAGAACAAGTAATTTTAAAACAGTACAAACAATTTTCAGGCAGGGATCAATCACGGGAAATTCATTAATGTAATTTACATATTTATAGAACAAAGCAAATCTCTGGATTTTCCATAGTAGCAGAAATGTAGCCTGACTTTATAATTATTTTCAAATATAAATTAATAGATGATTTATACCTAGTGTGGAAACTCAAAAGTTAGCATCAGTGTATTAAAAATCACTAGATTTTCAAAAATGATAATAATAAGTACACTCCTTTTTATTTGACCTTTTATGAAGAGAAACATTAAACAATGTAATAAAATGAGAGAGGTAGCCATTCAACTTTTATAGACAGCACCATGCATTAGAAAACCACCAAAAATAAATTGAGAGTTATATCACCCAGAAACACTAACACATAGCATAAAAATTGGAGAGATAAAATAAATAAAATAAAATAGTTTGGGGAAATATATGAGACATATGTTTAATACATATTATGTTTTATATAATTTATAATATATTATATATATATATATAATAAAAAGGGTAAAGTAACTTAAAAGCAAAAGGATCAAATTCAGCATAGTACAAAAAATGGAGAAGAGAAAGTTGTTTAAATGTACCTTAATTTTAAAACAAAGTGAATGTATAATCTTACAACATGCTAAAATATATCAAGTAGTCATTCCTTAAACTAAATATCAAGAGTTACCTATATCTAATGATTCTAGCAGTTATTTGGGAGTTTGACTATTGAAATATATGGACCAAAAAAAAAAAAGAATTTTAGAATTCAATCTTTACTTAAAACAAAATAGTCTAGCATTGTCACATTAAGCAAACAAACAAACAAACAATTTAAAAACCAACAAAACAAAACAAAAAACAAACCTAAGATTATTATCAAAGCCAGTAGCTAACTGTACCTTAGTTGACAGACTTCTCTTTTCAAATGCTATCATTAAATGAAGATCAAAGCCTGCAGCCTGGGCAGACCATCAATGTGTCTGTTCCTCTGAAGATCCAACAGTCTGAAGGCCCCCAGGAGGTCTGCTATAGCCAGGGCTACAGGGATGGGACCCTTCCAAATAAGTGCAGCAATTGGGTACCAGGAGGAGCAAAGAGGGCTTGGGACCCATCTCCACACCCCTACCACTACCCCCTGTGCAAACTCTGTCCATTATCCTGCCTGTGCCTTCTACCTGGTCAGACTACCAGCATACCTGTTCCTCTGAAGATCCAACAATCTGAAGGTCTTCTACAAGTCTGAAGGCCTCCCAGGAGATCTGATACAGCCAGGGCCACAGGCCTCCCAGGAGACCTGGAGCAATCCAGGGACACAGGAGACAGCTCCAGACAGAGACTCCCAGGCCAGTTAACACAGGAGATAACCAGATGGCAAGAGGCAAGCACAAGACCATAAATAACAGAAGCCAATGTACTCTGGTACCATCAGAACCAAGTTTTCAGCCACAGCAAGCCTTGCATAAACCAACACACCTGAAAAACAGGATTCTGACTTAAAATCCTATCTTATGATGATAAGAGAGTCCTTTAAGGAAAATATACATAACTCACTGAAAGAAACACTAGAAAATATGTAAAAAGCTCTTAAAGAGGAAATGAATAAATCCCTAAAAGAAATACAGAAAAACACAACCAAACAGATGCAGGAATTGAACAAAGTTGTCCAAAACCTAAAAATGGAAATAGAAATAATAAAGAAAACACAAATGGAGGCAATCTAGGAAATGAAAAGCCTAGGAAAGAGGTCAGGAATTACAGATGTAAGCATCAGCAACAGTATAAAAGAGATAGAAGAGAATCTCAGGTGTAGAAGATACTGTAGAAGGGATTAACAAAACTGTTAAAGAAAATTCAAGACATAGGAACCTCCTAACCCACAACATCCAGAAAATTCAGGACATAATGAAAAGACCAAACCTAAGAATAATGGGAATAGAAGAGAGTGAAGATTCCCAATTCAATGGATCCAAAAGCATCTTCAACAAAATCATAGAAGAAAACTTCCCCATTCTAAATAAATAAATGACCATAAATGTACAGGAAGCCTATAGAACACCAAATAGATTAGACCAGAAAAGAAAATCCTCTCATCACATAATAATCAAAACACTAAATGCACAGAACAAAGAAAGAATATTAAAAGGTGTAAGAGAAAAAGTCCAGGTATCATATACAGTCAGATCTATCAGAATTACACCAGATTTAACAAGAGACCTTAAAAGCTAGAAGATCCTGGACAGAGAACATGTACACCCTAAGAGAACACAAATGCCAATCCAGGCTACAATACCCTGCAAAACTCTCAATCATCATAGATGGAGAAAAGAAAATATTCCATGACAAAACCAAATTTAAATAATATCTATCTACCAATTTCCAAAGGATTCTAGAAGGAAAAGTCCAACACAAGAAGGGTACCTACACCAAGGAAAAAACAAGATATTAATCGTTGCACAACAAAACCAATAGGAGAGAACCACATACAAGTAAGGCTATCTACAACAAATGAAGACCAAAGACCAAGTTCCTAGCAAAATGGATGATTCCAGATCTGACAGAGAAATGTACCAAATGAACCTAAGACATCTTGTCATACCAGATATTGAGGGAACTATATGTAAAGTGACACTAGAATTATGTTAAAATGATTCACTCCATGAAGTTTGCAAATAAAAGCTGATCATGCACCTGGGCCATTGGAGAACCAGTGAAAGCCATCTGCAATGAGACCTACTGAACACTGCCAGGGAGAGAACTGAGCACTAATTGCTTTTGCAAAGCGGTTAATCAGAGAAGTAAATTAACCTTTTACGCTGATTATATATCAAATTTACCTTCAAGTACTTAAGGACCAACATTGAAAAAATGTTTATTTTATTGTAGTTCATCAAGGTAAGAAAAGTAAATCTTCTTATGTCACATTATCAATATTTTGCAATCCCCAGATAGCTAATGCTTTTAAAGTCTTATTTATGACTGCTAACAGCACAAAAAAAAAAACAAACAAACAGGGAATAGACATTTTCATGGCACATCTCTTGATAAATACAGTCTGTGGGATGCAGTCTGTGTAATTTTTCTAGGAAAATGAAAAGTAAAATCTGAATCCAATCAAGTTTTAAATTCTGAATACTTATCAATCAGGCATAAGATTTCATTAAGCTGTGACATGATATGGAATCAGTAAAATAACATGAAAACCAACTCAGTTTAAACAATAATGATAATAGATTATAGGAGATACAATAAGATATGGAAGGAATTACACATATGAGTTTATGGTAAAATAGTTCAAATCCAAGATCATCTGGGGGAGTCACCATCCCTGACCTCAAGCTGTATTACAGAGCAATAGTGATAAAAACTGTATGGTTTTGGTACAGAGATAGACAGGTAGATCAATGGAATAGAATTGAAGACCCAGAAATGAACCCACACACCTATGGGCACTTGATCTTTGACAAAGGAGCTAAAACCATCTAGTGGAAAAAAGACAGCATTTTCAACAAATGGTACTGGTTCACCTGGCAGTCAGCAGGTTGGAGAATGCAAATCAATCCATTCTTATTGCCCTGTACAAGCTCAAGTCCAAATGGATCAAGGACCTCCACATAAAACCAGATACACTGAATCTAATAGAAGAGAAAGGGGGAAAAGGCCTAAAACACATGGGCTCTGGGAAAAATTTCCTCAACAAAACACCAATGGCTGATGCCTTAAGATCAAAAACGGATAAATGAGACCTCATAAAATTGCAAAGCTTCTGTAAGGCAAAGGACACTATCAATAGGGCAAAACATCAACCAACAGATTGGGAAAAGATCTTTACCAATCCTATATCTGATAGGGGGCTAATATCCAATATGTGCAAAGAAGACAAGAAGGTAGATTCTTGAGAATCAAATAGCCCTATTAAAAGTGGGGTACAAAGCTAAACAAAGAATTCTCCACTGAGGAATCTCAAATGGACTAGAAGCACCTAAAGAAATATTCAACATCCTTAGTCATCAGGGCAGTGCAAATCAAAACCACCCTGAGATTCCACCTCACACCAGTCAGAATGGCTAAGATCAAAAACTCAGGTGACAACAAATGCTGGTGAGGATGTGGAGAAAGAGGAACACATTTCTATTGTTGGTGGAATGGCAAGTTGGTACAACACTCTGGAAATCAGTCTGGAGGTTCCTCAGAAAATTGGACATAGTACTACCTGAGGACCCAACTATACCACTCCTGGTCATAAACCTAAAAGATGCTTCATCATGTAATAAGGACACATTCTCCACCATGTTCATAGTAGTCACATTTATAATAGTCAAAAACTGGAAACAACCTAGATGTACATCAACAGAGGAATGGACACATAAAATGTGGTACATTTACACAATGGAATACTACTCAGTTATTAAGAACAATAACTTCACAGGCAAATGGATGGATCTAGAAAATATCCTGAGTGAGGTAACTCAGTCACAAAGAACACACATGGTATGTACTTACTGTTAAGTGGAAAGAGTTTGGAAAACCCATGATACAAGTCAGGAACACATGAAGCTCAAGAAGAAGAAAGACCAAAGTGTGGATGCTTCAGTCCTACTTAGAAGGGGGAAAAATAATCAAGGGAAGTAGAAGGTGGGAGGGACTTGGGAAGAAGAGAGGAGGGGGAGAGGAAAACAGGGGCAGAATTAGGTATGGGAGGTGATGGAGAAGATGTACAGAGGGTTAGGAAATTGAACAGAGGTGAGTAGCTATGTGGAATGGTGAACTGGGGGTAGCAACCAGAAAGTCCCAGATGCCAGGAATCAAGAGCCTCCCAGGACCCCCTGAGGATGACATTAGCTGAAATACCCAACAACGGGGAGGAGATCCTGTTGAGACCATTTCCAGAGGTTAGTCATGGGCCCCCAGTTGAGGGATGGGGTCACCCACCCATCTCCAATATTTTAACCTAGAATTGCTCCTGTCTAAAGGAAATACAGGGACAAAAAGTGGAGCAGAGACTAAAGGAAAGGCCATCCAGAGACTTCCCCACCTGGGGATTCCTCCCGTATGCAGCCACCAAATCCAGACACCACTGCTGATGCCAAGAAGTTCTTGCTGACAGGAGTCTGGTACAGCTGTCTCCTAAAAGGAGACAGAATCTACCAGATTCTGAACAATACAGATGTAGATGCTTGAAGCCAACCATCAGACTGATCACAGGGACCTCAATGGAGGAGTTAGGGGAAGGGCTGAAGTAGCTGAATGAGCCTTATCTGGCGTCAATTGGAGAGGAAGCCCTTGGTCCTGTGAAGGCTTGATGCCCCAGTGTAGAGGAATACCAGGTTAGTGAGGCTGGAGTGGGTGGGTGGGTGGGTGGGTGTGTGGGAGAGCACCGTCATAGAAACAGGGTAGGAGGGGATGTGATAAGGGGTTTGCAGAGGGGAAACCAGGAAAGGGAATAACATTTGAAATGTAAATAAATAAAATATCCAAATTAAAAAAAAGAGTTCAAATCCATTTCAAACAGTAGATATGGGAGCATGTTGACTTCTGATCAGTAGTATATAGTAAAATAATGGCTTACTCAAAGATTAAGATGGTTACAAATGCCACACACACAACAGATATTTTGTCTCATTAGAAAAATTATCATTACAAAATTTCTTCAGAGAGAGTGGTCTTCTTTCTTCCTCTAACATAGATTCTAAAAGAAGGGTTCTAAGTCTCCTGATTAAACACAACATGGTTACAGGATGCCAGTAGGCAAGTGAGGTAGTAAGACAGGGAAAGGAGGATTCAACCCTGCAACCCTTCTGCTTTGTTTTATCCACAGGCCAAATGTAATCCTGTGGTCACAAAACAAAATCATCACGCAAAGTCTTAGGTGATGAGACAGGAGGCTTACAGATAAACACTGAGGAGATATACAGAGGTTCCACATGCTGTCCCAGGGTGCTTTACTGTGCTGTGACCATTGTGAGGCAAACAAAGGATCCCATGCTTAAATTTATCTGACCCAAACCATACAGATGACATGATATAATATCTGGAATGGGCTTAAATACTAGGTGAAGGAATGGGAGTACATTCAAGCAGAGATGACACAGTAGTGGCAGGAATATGAAGAATATGACAATTTGTATATATTTGAAAATATAATGGAAAGTTTTGGGCAATGGCTAGACTTGTCACAGGACAATTTTAAAGATCATTAAATACAATTGAGTTGAACATGAAAACTGATGTACGAGATACAAAACTTCATTGTCCACATGCTCGTCCACATCCACTAAGAAATTTAGTTCCATAGGAGTAGAATAATTTAAGAGAATGTTAAAACAAGCAAAACATTTAAAACACAAGAGTTCTAAAACAGGCCCCTGTTGTTTAAAGCCTCTTCTTTTTAAGAGTATAAAGATAATGCATATATAAATTGTGTGAATTTTTAATTTTTATATGCCTCTATCCAAAAGTACATTATTTTGATGTAGTAGCTTGTTGATCAGGAAATATATGTTAAATTACCCAGCTCTACTCACCAGACACCACCTAAATTGTTAGCAGAACCAACAGCAGCTGCATATCTGTTCTTGTATATGTTGTACATATAGCACCCCTGGCACAGTTCCCCACCTCCTGAGGGAAGTGTGTTGCGTATACATGTGTCTGGAGTGTCCTATATTTACTTGCCTGACCCAGTGTTACAACATAGTAGTTTCTGTCTTCAACTACCCACCAAAAATAAAAGAAAAAATCAAAGAATAAGGGATACTACAAATTACACAAGGTGTGGGGATACAGATTTATGGACAGGAAACTGGGAAAGGGAATACCATTTGAAATGTAAGTAAAGAAATATATCTAATTAAAAAATTTTAAAAGTCAAAACATGATCTACACACTGAAACAGAAAAAAAAAAGAATTACTGCAGTTAGCTTTTGTATGTTGTGTGTATGTGTACATGTATGCACAGGTGTACATACATCCCACATGAAACATGTGGAGGTCAGAAGGCAACTCATAGACTCGAGTTTCCACCTTATCTCATGTGGCCCCTAGGATTAAAACTGATGTTCTCCAAGCTTGGCAGCAAGCATTTTATCTAATGAGCCATCTCTCTATCCTTTGAAATCACTTCCTAATACACATAAAACTATTTACTACTTGACTAGGTGAGAAAAAGAAAAACTAGAACAGAAAAAAATGAAACCAAAAATAATGGTAAAGTCTAAAGAATGTTTCTTTAGTAAAAATAAAGTTATTGAATTTTTGAAAATCTAAGTCTTGTCCTATAAAAGTTCTTGCAGGAAACAAGTATTTATTTAATATAACAACTACAATGCAATTAAATATATAACATATAAATATATTGATTATCTAGTATATTTAATGACAAAGTAACATTCTTTGAAAACCAGAATAAATAACACAGTATAAATACTTCCATATTTCATAGTTCCAAGAATACTGTCAAATTATCTCCAGCTTGAGATTCTGTATGCATGAGACCATGCATATTCAGCCAGATTTTGTGAATGTTGAATTATAGAATGGCAAGTCTAAATTAAGCAATATCCTAAAAAACAAAGCTATAGTTTATATAACCATATATCAAAAATCATAATGAATGCATACAAGAGGTACATGCGTTGTGCATTCAAACATCAAGTGAATTGTTAGAACTCTCTGTGATGGCTTTTCCAGTTTGTTTTATTGCTTTTCTATGGATTTAATGGGGACAGTCCTAAGAACAGATGTTACTCTTATGTACACGATCACACACACAAACTCACACAATGTATTCATTCACAACTGGGCAAAAGGTGATAGCCTACAATATCACTTTCTTCTAATATTTTTCTATGTATTCAAAGGATGGATTAAAAAAGAAAGGTATAAAAATAGTAAGATTTATCTCATTATGGTTTGGTTGGGGCTTTAAAGCAAATTACCTATGAGACAAAAGTAAGAAATATACTAACACAAATCAGAAAGATCGTCTCATTTAATAAGAATCTTCATGTTCTAAAATTCACTTAGTTTTCTCAGGAAAATGAATGTAACAGTAAGGTTTTCTTTCCCTATCAGCCACCATGGAATGACAACCTGAGGTATGGTTAAGGAGTGTCACAATAGGCCTGTAATTGATGCTGGCTCTGCGGAAGGAGCATCAGAGGATGTAACTTCTCTTCGGTGTCATTCTTCTCCAAACCCAAGGTCATGTCTTTGGGGGTCTTTCTACTGTGGATGCCTGAAGGGAATATCTGCAGTCTCAGTACCACAGAGGCATTCGACATAAGAAATTCACTCTTTCAACAAAGTCATGGCAATGAGAAAAGGCACCACTAAATATACACATGGAAGAAAACAACCTTTAACATTCTCTTGATGTGCTTTTGCATTCACAGTCTAAGGAATTTTGCCTGTGTTTTATTTCTTTCTTTCTATCCATTCAGGTTTCATTTTAGACTTTTGATCCATTTCAGTATGTTGTACAATCAGTGAGACAGTGCACATTTCATTTTTCAGCCTGTGGATCACAGCATAAGTGATTAATAATAATAATAATAATAATAATAATAATAATAATAACAATAACAATAATAATGATGACAACAACAACATTAAAAGTTGTGCGATCAGCTAACCATTGGACTGAACAAGGGGACCCCAATGGGGGAGTTAGAGAAAAGACTGAAGGATCTGAAAGGGTTTTCAATCCCATAGGAAGAATAACAATATCCACCAACCAGAAACCCCCCAACCCCCAACCACATAGCTCCCGGAGACTAAACCACCAACCGATGAGATGAGTATACATGGAAGGACCAATGGCTCTAGCAGCATATGTAGCAGAGAATGTTAGTGTCTGGCATCAATAAGAGGAGAGGTCCTTGGTCCTGTGAAGGCTTGTTTCCCCAGTGTAGGGGACTGCCAGGAAGTTGAGGTGGGAGTGGGTTGGTGGTAGTGGGAGCATCTTCATAGCAACCGGTGGAGTGGGGAGGGGTCTAGGAGAGGCTGGGAAAGGGGATAACATTTGAAATGTAAATACATAAATTATCCAATGAAAAAAGGAGTTGTATGAAAGGGAAAAAAGGAAAGGAGGTGGATATCAGCTTGCACTGCAACAAAAAATGAATTCACTTTAATGTAGATGGACTAGAGAAAAAGCCATTAACTTTTGTCATCATTTGTCAAACAATAGGGCTATATAACTCAACTGGATTCTAGGTCTTGTTTAGTGGTGGTGGTGATTTGTGTGTGTTTGTGTGTGTGTGTGTGTGTGTGTGTGTGTGTGTGTGTGTACATATCCACACACACTTTTTTAAAATAATTTAATTATTTTTAAAAGTTGTGCGATCATATTAAGAGACAATCTTTTGATAAATTAAATTCCCATTATAGCCACAGAAAGAAAACTATTCAACAAATTATGTAACAAAAGACACCGCTGAAAATAATGAATGTGTGTAGACAAGACTGCAGTCAACATCTAAATGGAAGGGAAAAAGCTGAAATCCTTCAAGGTGTGGATTAAGACAAGGCTAGCCATGCTTTTTTTCCAATCTGCCATTGGATTTATTGTTCTTAAACAACAACAACAACAACAACAACAACAGCTTCTTGTTGTTGTTCTTTTGTACTTCATGTTTTTGTTCTTGTCATTCTCTTCCTCCTTCTCCTTCTCCTTCTTCTTGTTCTTCTTACTCATATAACAGAGGAAGCCTTAACTAGAGCAGTTAGTCAGAAAAAGGAATAAAATATTCAAATATGAAGGGCAGAAGTCCAAATATCCCTGTTTGTGAATGATGCATGAGTCCATAATTCATTACTTCCATATGCATGCCCCCCCACCCCGGTTTTTTGCTCAAGAGTCTGTATTATAGCCATTTTGTCTTCTTATGCTTCTTGTAGCTCTGACAGCACAGAAGCTCCTTGCATTGCTTTTGAGCACTGGAGTGGGACTCTACACCTTTCAAGTGCTACATGAGTTCTCTGTGCTGTATCCCTGTTGTGGTATTATTTAAAAAGGGTACAACCGGTTCCCATGCATCTCTGCTCCACGCTGGTCCCCTGGTACTCCTGGACCAGGCAGTCATTCCTTCGCGTTAGTTCTTGCACCATAGGCCATAAAGAACTAACCTTAATTTACCTCAGCAGCAGCTGGTTTCAGTGTGGCACCATGTCGCATTAGCTTAGGTATCTTTTAGCCCCAGAGGTCTCTTCGCTCCCATTGCTAGTCACCCTGGCCAGCCTTGGTCAGTAGGAAACCCTGGTTCCAGCTACCCCGTAACATCAAAACTCAACAAACTGTAACAACCGGATTTATATGTTACTCAATACTCAATCCACAGTACATCCACAGAATAAATTCACAGCCAATTAATAAAGATAGAAACAGCTCACCTAGATAAGATAAAATTGACCCAGAACACCTGGATCTGAATCATCTTCCTCCATAGTCTCCATCTTGAATACTCTCCTTCCTAGACTCTTCCCTGCCTACCCTTTCTTCTCATTCAATGATAGGATACGCCTTTCCTGGCCCTGCCTTGCTGTATAATGACATCATCCTACCTATTCCCACCTATCTTTGCTTTTTGATAATTTTTCCTGTCTATATTCTCATGGATAGATATTGTTAGGATAGTTCCACTACTAACATTTATCAAGTATATACCTCAAAATATAAATTGTGTTTAACTGATTTGCGGAAGAAAAGTAATATTTGATTTTCAAAGAGGGGAGCAAGTAACTGCTGATAAAATTAAATAATATCAAAAGGCTATTGCAGGAGAAACCTGTGGCAAAAGGCCTAGATATAATTAAGTATGATAAATAATGATAGTTACTTTAGTTTATAACTGAAATAAATATCCATGGGAAATAATTTGAATTGGGGTTACAGAATGTTGTACTTTACTTTTTATAATAAATATTCATATGAACAATTACAAATGTCATAGTAAAAATTAAAGTTACTAGAGTAAACTGTTAGTGAAGTTTCCATTAATGATAAAGTTACTAAAACCATGGCCACACTAAAATAGTTTCATGGCACTTGTTGGATGATCCAAGTGGCATGCTGTCACGCCTGACGATCTGATTTTGACACACATGATAGGCTGTGGCACGAGTGCACTGTTCTGCCATTAGTAAATGTATAAATGGACACATCTTCACATTTTAGTTTAGATTTGTCCTAGTTTCCTTCTGTTCGTGTCATTAAAAAATTGACCAAAAGCAACCCAAATGCATTATTTTATAATTATTCTTTCATTATTTAATCTTCAAAGAGATATAGCATGGTACTATATGATGATATTCCTGTTAAAACAGTGTACATGGTTTTTCACAATGAAAACAAACAAAATAAAAAATAAGTCATTCACTTCACCATTATTTCTTTTTTAACTATGCATAAAATCAAAGAAAAAAAAAACCTAACAAATCTAGTTTCACCTAGAGCTAATTCTATCCGTTTTTATTTAAAGTGTAATTAACTGTGAGGAAATTGAAATTCAATTGATATTGTAAAAAATGCTGGCTTATTATTCTTAGGATAAATTACTTCTTTTTACCTGCCAAAGCTAGAAAAAAGAGACACAGGGTTACAATAGATAGTTGACTCCCTACTTAACACAAACTTCCTAGTATTATATGTGAGAATGTTTTCTTTCTGTTGGTGACTTTAAATCTTACTCTTGAGTGTTAATGTATCATTTCGGATCTATAGGGAGAAATTTAAACCACACAGAGACTTATTTCCAACTATACACTTGTAGAATACCATCTCTGGGTGTGTGTGTGTGTGTGTGTGTGTGTGTGTGTGTGTATGTGTGTGTATACTAAATTTTCTACAAAAAAAGAAACTGGGAAAAGTAATTGAATATAGCTCTGGTATATATTTCTACCTCTGGTAGTTTGAAAGTCAAACAAGGTTATTCATGAGAATGTTTTCAGCATAACTGCTGGCGCAATCAGAAATGAGAATGCTTTCTAGTTTTCATTCATTGCCCTCAGAAGTGTCATCTACAATACACTCAAGATTCCAGAGAGTGCTAATTTTATTTTTAAATAATCATACATATTTTATGTATATCATATGTTATGTTATGCATATTATATATTATATACCTATTTAAATAATAATATTTATTCTAATAAAGTAAAATTATATATGTTATTATGTTCTATATAGCACATATACTATGCTATAATTTTAAGGATATATATGTTTAAAATATTACCCAGCAATTTTTATTCAGTACTTCTCATACCACTATTTAATAAAACAACTCCATCTAAGTCAAGCTTATATCTTTAATACATAAGAACATTTCTTTCTGTTGGTGACCTTGAATCTTACTCTTAACTTGAATGTTAATGTATCATGTTGGGTCTATAAGAAGAAATTTAAACCTCAGAGAGACTTATTTCCAACTATACACATGTAGAAATCATAATTTCATGGATGAATGATTGATTCATTGCCAGTTGAAAGATCATCACTTACTCCCTGTGCTTCTACAACACTGTAGAGCATTTCATTCCTTTGACAATATTTTCCCTTTAAATTTCTTGGTTTTAATCCCTTTGAAATCTACCTTGCACGGAGAGTGAACTCTTAAGAAGGTGCCTTTAACAGATTACTCCTCTGCTGAAAGCTATTAATGCTTCTTCATTTATTCATGGGGAAGAATTTTTAAGGCCACCTTTGCAGGAACCTCTTCTTCGTTAATCCTTAAAACAGGTTTGAAGGAAAGACATTAGTCTTTCATGGCTTGGTCGTTTTACCATCTTGTTTATTCTCTCTTGTCAGAAAATCTTTTCTTGGAAGAAAAATCACCCCAGTTGTCGAAAATTGCATTTTACTTTTTGTTTTTTGTTTTTTTTCTCATTTTTTCCTGTTTCCAACTGACAATTTTGAGTTAAGACAAGTATTTATATGATGACTACTTTCTTCATGAGGAAGAAGTTTACCCTAAATTCATGAATGAATTGAATCTTTTAAAAGAACATCACTCTTTATCATTTGGACTGGATGTAATGATGCCCCTGACATAACACTGGGGACTCACTTAGCTCTATCCTATTTAAAACAGAGTCTGGATACCTATACCTTATTAACTTATGGTATCATAAATAGACACTACTTCCTGTAGGAAGTTCTAAAGAAAACTTAATTATATTTTTCCTGATGTATAAGTGTACCAGGAACAACTTCCTGATACTCTAAAATTAAGATAGGTTAGAAAGCCAGACATTTTTCTATTGTGGGATTTCCGGTCTTTGATCAGAGTTGTTATCTCTGCTGCCATCTGTTCTCTATCCCATCCCATCTCTCCAGATTGAATCTGGAATTAATATATTTGGAGATTATTTTGAACGGGCCTTATGTTATGCAATAGCAAAACCACAAAAGTTGGCAGTGTGTTTCCCTTCAGAGTGAGCAGTTGTTCATTGAAAGGATTCATTCCTTTTGTGGAATCATTTACCATCATTTCTGTGATTACAGACTTTCAAATGATAAATGACAACAATAACAAGTACTATCCTATAATGTCATAAAGGTGGCACTCATAATAATATGTATTTAAAGAAACAAAATAAAATGTAAGAATGTTTTGCAAAAAAGGTTGTTGTCTCTATTGTTGTTATTTAGAAGATGAGGGGAGAAATACTTGTTATCCTCCCCAATAAAGGGCTAGGGCTAGGTAATGAGAGTTATAAACACAGCTATTATATGACTACACTAAAAATCTAAGTCTGTATTAATGAAAGAAACCAGTGCATTTCTACTGGTGTTTGAATTTCTGCTGGTATTTCAATCTGGACTGCTTATTCACTGAAGTGAACATTGGTTCTGGCAATGTCAGATTATATCAAACAACTCTCTTAAATAATTTGATCATATCTAACCCCTGATGTCACAGACCTGATCCAGAACAACCAGAATGAAGGGGAAGATGCAGAGACATCAAAAGCTCAATAACCTGTGTAGTGCCAAACCCTGATTAATTCTATAAAAAATTACAGACAGTAAAAATATAACTTAACTATTTATAGTTCACAAAAAAATCCATCTCTGTTTGTCTACCTTGGCTATTTAAAAAGTGAAGAAGAGAGTCAGGGGTTTGCTCAGTTCCTAAAGGTTTGTGCTACCCATGCTGTTGGTCTGAGTTTGATTCCCAGAACTCACATGGTGGAAGGAGAGAACAAACTCTTGTTCAGTTGTGCTTTGACCTACATAAACATGTCATGGTACCTACTATGCACAAGCAAAGAAAGACAAAGGAAACAAAGAAAGAAAGAAAGAAAGAAAGAAAGAAAGAAAGAAAGAAAGAAAGGCAGAAGGGAAGAAAGAAGGGAAGAAAGAAAGAAATAATAAAAGGAAGAAAGACATAAAAGAAAAGGAGGAGGAAAGGAAGAAAGACAACATCAAATAAGAGTGGCAAATATGTAGCCCAGGTTGACCTCAAAGTCGTGATCCTCCTGCCTCTTCTTCCTGTCAGCATCGCCCCACTGAAATTAATAGAAGAGAAAGTGGAGAAGAGCCTTGAACACATGGGTATAGGGGAAATTTTCCTGAACATAACACCAATGGCTTATGTTCTGAAATCAGTAATCTACAAATGGGACCTCATAAAATTGCAAAGCTTCTGTAAGTCAAAACACACTGTCAATACAACAAAATGGCAACCAACAGATTGGGAAAAGATCTTTAGCAATCCTATATCCTGAGGGCTACTACCCAATATATGCAAAGAATTCAAGAAGATAGACTCCTTAGAAACAAAGAATCGTATTAAAAATTGAGATACAGAGTTAAACAAAGAATTCTCAACTGAGGAATACTGAATGGCTTAGAAACACCTAAAGAAATATTCAACATTCTTAGTCATCATGGAAATGAAAATCAAAACAACCCTGAGATTCCACCTTACACCAGTAAGAAAGGCTAAGATCAAAATCTCATGTGACAGTAGATGCAGACAAGAATGTGAGGAAAGAGGACTACTCCTATATTGTTGGTGGGATTGTAGACTGGCAAATCACTCTGGAAATCAGTCTGGAGGTTCCTCAGAAAATTGGACATTGCACTACCTGAGGACCCAGCTCTAGCCCTCCTGGGCATATACCCAACAGATGCTCCAACATATAACAAGAACACATGTTTCACTATGTTTATAGCAGCCTTATTTATAATAGCCAGAAGCTGGAAAGAACGCAGATGTCCTTCAACAGAAGAATGGATACAGAAAAAAACATACATTTACACAATGGAGTACTACTTAGTTATTACAAATAATGACTTCATAAAATTAGGCAAATGGATGGAACTAGAAAATATCATCCTGGGTGAGGTAATCCAGTCACAAAAGAACACACATAGTATGAACTCACTGGTAAGTGGTTATTAGCCCCAAAGCACTGAACACACAAGATACAATTCATAGACCATATGAAGTTCAAGAAGAAGGAAGACCATGGTGTAGATGATTCAGTCCTTCTTAGAAGGGGAACAAAATACTCAAGGGAGAAAAAATGGACACGAAGTGTGTGCAGAGACTGAAGGAAAGACCATCCAGAGACTGCCCCACCTGGGGATCCATCCCAAACCTAGACACTATTGCTGATGCTAAGAAGTGGATGCTGACAGAAGCCTGATATAGCTGTCTCCTGAGAGGCTCTGCCAGAGCATGACAAATACAGAAGCAGATGCTCATAGCCAACTATTGGACTGAGCATAGGGTCCCTAATGGAGGAGTTAGAGAAAGGACTGAATGATCTGAAGATCCCCCATAAGAACAAAAACAATATCAACCTACCAGATCATGCCAAGCTCCCAGGGACTAAACCACCAACCAAAGATCACACATGGAGTGACCCATGATTCCAGCCATATATGTAATAGAGGATGGCCTTTTTTAGTCATCATTGGGAGGAGAGGCCCTTGGTCCTGTGAAGGCTCGATGCCCAAGTGTATGGGAATGCCAGGGTGGGGAGGCAGCAATGGGTGGGAGGAGCACCTTCATAAAAGCAGGATATGGGTAATGAGATTGGGGCTTTGCGGAGGGGAATGCAGGAAAGGGGATAACATTTGAAATGTAAATACATAAAATATGCAGTAAAAAGGAGTGGCAAATATGACTGGGATGTGGGATGACTGCCAGGATTATCTAATTATGAATTAATGAACTAATTAGAGAAAGGAGCATGTGTGAGGGTAAGGTGCTGCGACTTCATACTCTCACAAGGTCAGAACCTAAGGCAACTGTGAAAACTAGTGTCCTTCTGGATGGATTAGGTTTGTCTCTCTAGGAATGAATGAGTCCCCACCTTCTGCAGTTGAAATTCCTCAAATGAGATTCTGATTCATTGAAATTAAGTTTTTAACTTAGCCCTGAGAGGAGATTGCATTATCTGCTCTCATGGACTTTAACTAGTTCAACTAGACTAATTTCTCAAATCAAAGCTTGACTCCTGTGACAAATTTGCAGAGAAATAGGTGGCAGGCAGGCAACTCTCCATGAAAAGGGCAAATTCATATTACTCAGACAACAAGCCTGCGGAGTCTGGGGCCTCCCAAGGTCTTCTATTTCATGGCTGGATAGGTGCATAGTGTGTTGATCTTAAATTGAGCTGTGTTCCTTTCTTATAGCTTTCATCTTCCACTTTGAATGCTCCCCTGTGGCATTCTTTAAATCAATATTCCCCCATCCCCCGCACACACACACTTCCATAACAGACATTTGAAGGCAATTTCAAACAGTCCAACCACATATTGATCAGCTTGTAGACCATATATTCAATTATGTAGCTGTACCTTGACTACAAGGGATTCAGAGACTTTGCAAACTTATCTTGAATTTGTACGACTCTTGCAATGTTAAGACAATATCGTAATGAATACAACTTTCTACACAACGAATTCTAGGTGCTGGAACTTACAAATTTCTTTTCAGTTTTGTATTCATAAATCATTTACCTAGTAATATTGTATACATTTTAATGCAAGTTTCAATTACCCTTTAAGTGTTAAGAATAAAACTTGCCCAGCTTCTTCTTCTGAAAATTGTCATTCCTCTAGTTGACCTTTTTCTGACTTAGTATTTCTTACCTCAACTGCATAGTAAGCAAGAGTTATAAGAGTCAGCACTCTCAGAGAGACTCCCAAACAAAATACAAAACACATTTCTAGGATTGTGAGATAGGCAGTTATTGTGATTAATATTGCCAAGAAATTCTAATGCAGAATGAAGGCTGAAAACTAAAAGTAAAAAAAAAATCCACAATAATAAAGAAATAAAGTTGTCAGAATTGTGACCTTTCTAGTTGTAATTTTCAATTCATCAACAATTTACCCTACTAAAAGACACACCAGCACACTGCATAGTGAAGCTCTTGTTATTTTCTTCAGATGAATAAGGATCTTCCAGAAAGCCATTGTAACTTTGAAGGATGTCTGACTCCCAAATAAGGGTCATCCCTCAACAATGCACGTGGACAGAAAGAGCAGGTGAGTCCTTTGCTTACCAACCCCACCTGTGGCTAGGTCAAGCAAAGCTTGACTAGCTGATTATTAACTTGTTGTACTTGATTACTTTAAATAGTTTATAATAGCAGCTATTAAAAGGATTGGGTCTAAGTCATGTATTCTTAATGAAGTGTATAGGCACAATGACTAAAGAGTAAAAAAAAAATTAATTTTAAATTTTGTAACAATACACAAAGATTTATAACAATAAAACCTTAAACCTTATATTATATAAATATTCATATAAAGAATAAGAAAATTTAATGTCAATGCTTCATCAAAATATAAAGATTTCTGCTAATGTAAGGATATGGGTATAAAATGCTTTGTTTAAGAGCAAATTTGATATCCATCTCCATTCATCTAATTTCATATTATATTACTCTATCCCTTGGCCCCCTTTTTTCCTTTCAACACCCTTCCTTTTACCTAAAAAGAAAGAAGTGTAAAGAAAAGGAAAGAAAGACAGAAATCACTGAGTCTAAGCTCTCTATTTAGTTTCCTCCATGTCCCAAACTAAAATTATTTGTAAATTGTCCTTTAAAACGACAACATATCTATAATTTATAAAATAACTTGAATTAAATTTTCTAATACCACATATTGCACCAACTTTGCCTCTTTGGAATGAGTCTGAGTTGATGATGGTAAATGCTGCTTTTTGATATTTTTTGAGATCTTTCTGAACGTGTTTTACTACTAATTTTTGTATTTATTATGCACATCAGAGATATTGGTCTATAACTTTTTGTTCTTTCTTTAACATTAGTATCTATGAATATGTGCTGCACAAAAGGAGTTAAATAGTGTTCTTTCCCTTTCTGTTTATGATGAGGGAACGATGCTGAAATCTTTAAAGGTCCACTAGAATTCAACAGTGATTTGATGTACAATTAGGTTTCTATCAGTAGGACTTTGTTATGGATTCAATCTAATTACTCATTGAAATTATTTGTATTATCTTGGTTTAATTTTGGTAGGTAATATGCATCTATAAAGTCATCTAGTTCTTGCCAAATTTCCAATTTGGAGAACTTTAGTTTTAAAAAATTCACTTTCATTTTTTTATATCTAATTTTATATAATTTGAATCTCTCTCTCTCTCTTCTCTCTCTCTCTCTCTCTCTCTCTCTCTCTCTTTTACACATACACACACACACACACACACACACACACACACACACACACACACACACACACAGAACTATGAGTTTGGCATACCTGAGCCATGGAGATCACACAAACCAGCACAATTATATACCAAAAACACTACAGAAATGTTCAGAGGCACACATATTTAACTACAATACAAATGATTTTGGATTAAAATTTGAACACACACATATATATTTGTCTAACATAGCTGTGTCCAAGCTCAAATGCCTGCTGTCTGCACATCCATGGAAATCTGTTAAGAACAAAACAAAGCTAACAATCAAAGAAACTTAAATGCTATTATATATCTCCACAAAATCTCTAAGAGATCAATGAAAAGCCTGTGGAGAGAAAGGCGATTAGAGACATCTTGAAACTTTCAAACTAACACCCCTGGTTAAAAATAACAAAATGAGAGAGCATAGAGACAGATCAAAGGAGATCAAGGATTAAACAATTGAGAAAAGAAGGAACTTTTTACTTATGAATGCCTAGACACTCACGCCTCACACCCAACTTATTGGTGTTATTCATAGCCTCAGCATATTCTGGAATGGAGTAGGATGGATTTTTTTGTGAGGTATTAGTAAGTAAACCAAAAATCATATTTTATGACTGGGCTTATGCTTAATGCAGACTGACTCCTACTGTACTCCCCAGCTGCTATCTCCATTCAAATACAAATGCAGAGTCAGGCTGAGGCTGTGAAGGAAAAAAACATGCACACACCACCTTAGGGGGAAAACAAGCTTGTGCTAAAGTTAAGTAAATAATAAAAGGTGAAACAGAAAGTTTGCGCCTCCGTGTATCTATTAAAGATAGACTAGACAGAAGTCATTATTAACTCTTATTTGACAAGAAAATGAACATGTGATTTATGTTTAAAACATGATTCCAATTCAGCTATACTTTAAAGATGAAATTACAAAACAGCAGGTTAAAGATGTGCAGGAAATTGAGCAGTGAAGAAGTAAACAAGGATCAATATTCTACTGTTAATTAATTAGTAAATACATTTGATGGGGGATAGACCATTGAGACGTAACTTTTTGACAAATACAAAAAACGGTATTCTTTTATTTTTTTAAATTTTATTTTTCTTAGATATTTTATGTATTTACATATAAAATGTTAACCCCTTTCCCCCCTTTCCCATAACCCCTCCACCTTCCCCTGCTTCAAATGAGGATGTTCCCACTCCCACCCACCCACTCCCAACTCAATGCACTGACATTCTACTACATTGGGGAAATGAGCCTTTGCAGAACCATGGCCTTTTTCTACTATTGATATTGGACAATGCCAGCCTCTGCTACAAATGTGACTGGAGTCATGGGTCCCTCCATGTGTACTCATTGGTTGGGGATTTAGTCCCTGGGATCTCTAGTGAGATCTGATTGATAGATACTGTTGTTCTTCCTTTTGTGTTACAAACCTCTTCAGTTCCTTCAATCTTTTCTCAAGGCCTGGAAAAAAATTCCAATCAAATGATCCCATGAAACAAGCTGGAGTAGCCATTCTAATATCAAATAAAATTGACATTCAACCAAAAGTTATTTAAAAAGATAAGGAAGGTCACTTCACATTCATCAAAGAAAAAAATCTACCAGGATGAACTCTCAATCTGAATATCTATGCACCCACATCCATAAAAGAAACTTTACTAAAGCTCGAAGCACACATTGCACCTCATACAATAATAGTAGGAGACTTCAGCACAACAATCTCATCAATGGACAGATCATGGAAACAGATACTAAACAGAGACACAGTGAACGAAACAGAAGTTATGAACCAAATGGATTTAACAGACACCGATAGAACATTCCATCCTAAAACAAAAGAATATACCTTCTTCTCAGCACCTCATAATACCTTATCAAAAATTGCCCATAGAATTGGTCACAAAACAGGCCTCAATAGATACAAGGAGATTTAAATAATCCTGTGCATCCTATCAGATCACCATGGACTAAGGGTGGTCTTCAATAACAACAAAAACAACAGAAAGCCCATATACACATGGAAGCTGAGCAATGCTGTACTCAATGACAACTTGGTCTAGGAAGAAATAAAGAAAAAAATTAAAAACTTTTTAGAATTTAATGAAAATGAAGGTACAACATACCCAAACTTATAGGACACAATGAAAGCCGTGCTAAGAGGAAAACTGATAGCTCTGAGTGGTTCCAAAATGAAATTGAAGAGAGCATACACTAGCAGCTTGACAGGACACCTAAAAGCTCTAGAACAAAAAGAAACAAATACACCCAAGAGGAGTAGATGGCAGTAAATAAACAAACTCAGGGCTGAAATCAACCAAGTAGAAACAAAAAGGACTGTATAAAGAATCAACAAAACCAGGAGCTGTTTCTTTGAGAAAATCAACAAGATAGAAAAATCCCTAGCCAGACTCACCAGAGGGCACAGAGAGTGTATCCAAATCAACAAAATCAGAAATGAAAGGGGTGACATAACAACAGAAACTGAGGAAATGCAAAAATCATCAGATCCTACTACAAAAGTCTATACTCAACAAAACTGGAAAGCCTGGATGAAATGGACAATTTTCTAAACAGATACCAGGTACCAAAGTTAGATCAGGATTGGATAACCATCCAAATAGTCCTATAACCCCTAAAGAAATCGAAGCAGTCATTAAATGTCTCCCAACCAAAAACAGGCCAGGAATAGATAGTGCAGAATTCTATCAGACTTTCAAAGAAGACTTAATACCAATACTTTTCAAACTATTCCACAAAATACAAGCAAAAGAAGCACTATCCAATTTGTTCTTTAAAGCCACAATTACGCTTATACCTAAACCACACAAAGATCCAACAAATAAAGAGAACTTCAGATCAATTTCCCTCATGAATATCGATGCAAAAATACTCAATAAAATTCTTGCAAACCAAATTCAAGAACACATCAAAATGATCATTCACCATGATCAAGTAGGTTTCATCCCAGGGATGTAAGGATGTTTCAATATATGGAAATCCATCAACGTATTCCACTATGTAAACAAACACAAAGGGAAAAAACCCCACATGATCATCTCATTAGATGCTGAGAAAACATTCGACAAAATTCAACACCCCTTCATGGTAAAAGTCTTGGATAGATCAGAAATTCAAGACCCATACATAAACATAGTAAAAGCAACATATGACCAATCAGTAGCTAACATTAAACTGAATGGAGAGAAATTTGAAGCAATCCAACTAAAATCAGGGACTAGACAAGGCTGCCCACTGTCTCCCTACCTAGTCAATATAGTACTTGAAGTCATAGCCAAAGCAATCAGGCAATGAATGTAGGTCAAAGGGACATAAATTGGAAAGGAAGAAGTCAAAAAAACACTATTTGCAGATGATCTGATAGTATTCTTAAGTGACCGCAAAAATTCCACCAAAGAACTCCTATAGCTGATAAACTACTTCAGCAAAGTGGCTGGGTATATAATTCACTCAAACAAATCAGTGCCTTCCCCCTACTCGAAGAATAAACAGGCTGAGAAATAAATTAAGGAAACGCCACCCTTCATGAAAGATACAAATAATAACAAATAACTTGGTATGACTCTAACCAAGCAAGTGAAATGTCTGTATGACAGAACTTCAAGTCTTTGAAGAAAGAATTCTCAACTGATGAATATCGAATGGCTAGGAGCACCTAAAGAAATGTTCACCATTCTTAGTAATCAGTGAAATGCAAATCATCTCACACCAGTCAGAATGCCTAAGATAAAAAACTCAAGTGACAGATGCTGGTGAGAATGTGGAGAACGAGGAACACTCTTCCACTGTTGGTGGGATTGCAAGCTGGTACAAGCACTCTGGAAATCAGACTAGTGGTTCCTCAGAAAATTCGACATAGTACTACATGAAAAACTGTATTCTTAAATGTGAATGAGGTAAGACTGCTCTTTCTGTCTTGTAAATCACAGAGGCTAGGAAAAGAAAAAGGTAATGTGGTTAAAATAAACAAATAAAATGGATGTAGAAGTTAAGTAAAGCTGACCAAACCATGGATATTCAGAAGTTCCTAAAGACACAAATCCAAACAATGAAATTTACATGTTTTTAGAGACATGAGGAACACTTTCAGAAGTATAGAAAAATGGTGGTGATGATTGTGGTGGTGGTGGTGGTGGTGGTGGTGGTGGTGGTGGTGGTGGTGGTGGTGGTGGTGGTGGTGGTGGTAGTGATGATATGATGATGATAAGCCTGAAAATGTAAAATAGTCAGCAACAAAATATAACGAATAAGCAATAAAAGTTCAAGAATGATGTTTTAAAAAAAAAAGAATGATGTTTGGGGAAACATCAGGCTGTTTTCCAAGAACTCTGTTACAGTGTCAGAATGAAGACGTCATTAATACAATAACCTGTAAGAAAAGTTTATTTGATATGGCACTGTTATTAGTACAACTACTAATTAGACATACACAAAATGCGCTTTAATACCTGTCCTCACACATAAAAACATAACAACCAGAGCACCAAATTTACTCAAAAACAATCCTGAGAAACTGAGGTGTACTTAGGGGAAATAATCGACAGAATTTCACTAACCAAGAAACATTAGAATCACTAAACTGACTTAAATGTGAATGGAAATGGGAAAATTAGGGAATCAGATTATGGGGGTAAATGTCTGAAAGTAAAGCACATAAAATACACGAAGAAAAGAGACAGAGTATCAAATGTTGTAGATAGACTAAAGACATCAAAGGTTTCAAGGTTCTAGTCTTAGGAGCTGGTGAGTGTGCTTCATTGTTGGATGTTAGGTAGAGCAGGGACTTCACATAAGAGGTGGTATAAGGTTCTGACAAATGCAGCATTTCAGAGATGGGGGGTCAGTGTAATCATAAGGATATTTATCTGATGAAAGTAGGAGAGGAATGGAGGTAGTGAAGGCCTAGATGTTGCCAATGAGCCTGACAAGGTAGGCAAATTGTAGATGCCACAAACGTCGGGACAGGAGAATTTACTCTTAGAAGAAAACAGAAACAATCTTGCTCATATTTTGAATTTTCTTCAAGTAGACTTGTTGTAGAACTAGAGCATTAAGTGCCCTAGCAGAATAGATCAACATTGTTTCAAGCCTCTAAATCAGCATTCCTCAACCTTCTTAACACTGTGAACCTTTAATACAGTCACTCATGGTATACTGACCCCAACCATAGAATCATTTCATTGCTAGTTCACACCTCTAATTTCATGAATTGTAATGTAAATATATGATATATAGGGTATCTGATATGTGACCCACAAGTTGAGAATCACTGTGTTAAATTTGTAGTAATTTAATGCAGCATAAACAAGAAACTAATACAGTTGCTGGGATTTGGTTCTGCAAGAAAAGCATTTGCCTTGAGAAAGTGAGGACTTGAGTTTGGCTAACCAAACACCACATAAAAGCCAGAGGCTAAGAGGGAAAAATCTGTGATTAAGTGCTTTTACTGTGAAATGGGAAACTAGAAAGTCATGGCCAAGGTAGCTGGAACACAGTGGGAAAAGACAAAAGGAGATGCTACTTAAAACAAAGTGAGAGGTGAGGATTGGCTCATGAGGTTGACTCTGAATGTCACAGAACTCAATAGTTCTTGAGCGTTGGCATTCATACACACAGAAATGTTCCTCTCTCTCTCTCTCTCTCTCTCTCTCTCTCTCTCTCTCTCTCTCTCTCTCTCCTGCATGCACATACACAAACAAGTGTGTCTTTGTATATAAAATGTCTGTATGTATATATGTACATATGTATGATGTATGTATGTATGTGTGATGGTTCAATATGCTTGGCACAGGGAGTGGCACTATTAAGAGGCATGGCCTTGTAGGAGTAGGTATGGTCTTGATGGAGGGAGTTTATCACTGTAGGGTAGAAATTGAGACACTCTTCCTAACCATGTGGGAGCCAGTCTTCTCTTGTTTGCCTTTGGAACAAGATGTAAAATTCAGTTCCCCCAGCACCATGCCTGCATAGACACTGCCATGCTCCCAACTTGGTGATAATGGACTGAACTTCTAAACCTGTAAACCATCCCAAATTAAATATGCTTTATAAGAGTTGCCTTGGGCATTATGTAAAATGCTAACTTTGAAAGTATGTATGTATGTATGTATGTATGTACGTATGCATGTAAAAAAAAGGAAGAAGAAATGAATACACCTAGAAAACAGTGTAATTACATTATTTTCTACAACATTCTTTAAAAAATTATTAAGTACATTGTTTCAATCCATTTATAAAACTAATAGCTAGTACGAGTGCAGACAATTATGGTAATTGATCATGACAAAGGTGACAAAACAAGAAGTTACTAGAGAAACCATAGTAAGCACACATCATATAATGTGATTGAAGAATCCTGGGAAGGTTTCATAGGGATGGGACAGAATCAACTAAAATTAAAGATTTAGGGTAAGGGCATACCGAAAGCTTCTTCCTCATAAGCTGAGTTATTTGGATATTATATTAATTTGAGCTATTCTAAGTATACAGGTAATGCTGCTCCCAGAAGTTCTTGGTTTTCAAGCAAAAAATTCCAGTCATAACATAATACACATACATACACACAAGCACAACATTCACCTACATGAAATAAAAAGACCTGTAGGATTTGAAAGGAATATGAGAGGTAGTGGAAGAAAATATGTTCATCAACATTACATATATGTATGAAATTTTCAAAATTACATAAAATTATTTTATGGATATCCAGAAAGTCCATTTAAATTTATTTACAATTTTCACATAGACATCACCCTCTTTACACAACAAAATACAAAGCTAAGTGACAAAATTGTGTTAAATTTGACTGTAAAATTTTATATAATTCCGAAGAAAAAAGTTACAGTTTTTCAGGAATCCATGAGTCCCAGAAGAACCATGTGTCATTAGGAGAAGGTGTAGAAAATGAATGAAGAGATTAGGACCCTGGAGGCATTCACTTCTTATTCCTCAAGAGTTCAGTGATAGTAATCATAAGTAGTGACCAATATGTACTAAACACTAAGCCATATAATATAGTCCTAAAGTAATAATAAAGTATTTGAATATGTGAGCCGACTTGCCAAAGTGTTTCTTCATATACAGTCTGCCATTCTCAACTGAATTCAATATTTATACAGTCTTTAAAATATAACAACAATATCAACCAACCAGATACCACCCCACCCCCATAGCTCCCAGGGACTAAACCACAAGCTAAAGAGTACAAATGGAGGGATCCATAGGTCCAGCCACATATGTAGCAAAAGATGGCCTTGTCAGTTATCAATGAGAGGAGAAGTCCTTGGTCCTGTGAAGGCTTGTTTCCCCAGTGTAGGAGAATGCCATGGTGGGGAATAGAGAGGGAGTGGTTGGGTGTGTGTGGGAGCATCCTAACAGAAGCAGTGGGAGAGGTGATGGGAGAGGGGGGAACTTGTCAGGACACCATGAGAAGATCAAACCTAAGGACAATAGGTATAGAGGAGAGTAAAGATTCCCAACTTAAAGGGCCAGTAAATATCTTCAACAAAGTTATAGAAGAAAACTTCCCTAACCTAAAGAAAGATATACCCGTGAACATACAAAAAGCCTATAGAACTCCAAATAGACTGGACCAGAAAAGAAATTCCTCTATCACATAATAGTCCACAAAACAAAGAAAGAATATTAAAAGCAGCAAGGGGAAAAGGTCAAGTGACATATAAAGGTCAAGTGACATATAAAGGCAGACCTATCAGAGTTATACAAGACTTCTCAACAGAGACTATGAAAGCTAGAAAATCCTAAACAGATGTCATACAGACCCTAAGAGAACACAAATGCCAGCCCAGGCTACTGTACCAAGCAGGGCCGTCAATTGACATAGATAGAAAGGCCAAGATATTCTATGATGGAACCAAATTTGCACAATATCTTCACATAAATCCATCTCTACAAAGGATAATAGATCAAAAACTCCAACATAGGGAGGGAAACTGCACCTAGAGAAGGCAGGAGAGTGATCTCCTTTCAACAGGCCCACGGGAGGCTGGCCACACAAGCATGGTTCCACCTCTAGCAACAAGGATATTGGAGAGCAACAATCACTATTCCTTAATATCTCTTAACATCAATGGACTCAGTTCCCCAATAAAAAGATATAGACTGACTGACTGGATACATAAACAGGACCCAGTATTATGCTGCATACAGGAAGTGCTCCTTAGTGACGAAGACAGACACTGCCTTGGAGTGGAGGGCAGGAGGGAAGTTTTCCAAGTTCCAGGAGTCAGGCTGGAGTAGCCATTCTAGTGTCATGTAGATTCGACCTAAAATCAAAAGTTGTCAAAAAAGACAAGGAAGGACACTTTATACTTGTCAAAGGAAAAATCTACCAAGATGAAATTTCAATTCTGAACATCTGTGCTTCAAGTGCAAGGGCACCCACATTTATAAAAGAAACCTTATTAAAACTCAAAAAGAAAAAATAGAAAAAGAAGAAAAATGTGTAAAAAATATTTTTATAGTAAAATATTTGAGACTTACTGTAATGTAACATACTGCCTTCAAACACACAGGAGTTCCAAAACGCTATGGAAACAAAACATCCAATGACTGCCTACATATTTAAGGTACTACTGGATTCTTGGGCTGACAGTATCCCATAATAAATACATTTTTTTCTGAAAAGAAGTGAAACAAAACTTTTATAGACAAGTAGAAGAGTATAAAAGGATTCATAAAAAGTAGTTGTTATGGTTATTGATGTCACATATCCAATATAAAACTGAGCATTCTGGTAATTTTATAGTCACTTTTTAATTTCATTTGTCTCTAACTTTACTACTCAATATATTATCCCCCTCCTCTTCCCTTCCCTGGACTAACATGTAGCAATAGTTTTTAGAAATAAATTAATTGACACATAGTAATTGTACATACTGGCTACCACATGATAAACACTTTAATACATATATACAACATTCAACGGCCAAATAAAGAAGGCACTTATCACCTCTTTGTTTAGGGAATGTTTATATTAGGTATTTTGAATACTTGGTTGTTGACAACCATAATTAATCTGTGGTATTTTGAAAAGTTTCCAATTCTTCTTTCCATCCAACTGTACTCATGAATGCACCACTCCTCTCTCCTTATAACCTACTACTCTCCTAGATCTGGTATCCAATGTTTTACAATTTTTTACCTAGTGTATAATTAAGGGAATATGGCATTTTTCTTCTTGTGTCTATTTCACTTTGCCTGGAAAAAAAAATCCATGCTCCATTTTGATGAATGCTCACATTAATTGCTCTGCTTCATTGTTGTAGATAGTACATGACAATGCAGATAATTCTTCCATATACATATTTCAATTAATTTGGATGCAAACACAGTAGGAGGATTGCTGCACCATATGTTAGTTCTGGTTTTGAGATTGGAGCCTTGTTATGTAGCCCAGAGTATTTTAAAATGCACTACGCAGCCCAAGTAAGCTTTAAACTTATGAACAACCTCTTGCATTTACTAGACTACAAACAGATAACTTCTTGATTTACTCTTTTATTGATACTTAAAATTCTACATATTAGCTAATGACCTATGTATGTATGTAGATACAAGCAGCACTTTGAAAGATTCAACTTTTATTTACATGTCAACACCACAATTTCTAAAAAATTAACATGGGGGCAACCTTTAAATAAAGGTTCTTGTAAATTATTACATTCCTGCATAATCAATTTTGGAATATTAGTTTATCCTCTTCTGATAATAATTTTCAGTGAAGGTGGCCCACCAAAGCTACATCTATCTCATCGTACTCATAGATATTTCTTACCTTTATTTATTTCTATCTTTATTGGCCAGAGCCAGAAAGAGCATTCAGTCTAGTTCATTAGCAACGGCTTTATACATAAGAATAAGTAAAGTTAGAAATAATTCAAGAAATCCTTCTCTTGGAGGAAAAAGTAGTATTTGACCCAGTGTAGGCCTTTTGCTTGATCTTGGCTCAGCACAGTAGGTGGCCCTGCCTCTTAGTAACTGCTATTTGCTGAGGAGCCAACTGCTGAAGGGAATGTCTGCTCACATCTATAATTACGGATACTGAACACAGATCACTTAGTCACTCTCTGATGAGATCAAATCAAGCCGGGGCACAGATGGAGCTTCTAAAAGCATGAGCCACAGATTGAGCTCTGTGCTTAAGACATGAAAGGTGAAATCAGCCGTGACTCTGGGTATTTTTAAGGAGCTTTGGTTTACAGTCAGTTATAAAAGGTCCTAACCCTGTAATAAGTTCAAAATCACCACTTTGCTCTGGGTCTTCAAACTGGGACAACCCCCCACCCGGTTTATGCATTGGATAAATTTGACATCATCATTATGACTTGAAGGCAGAGAGTCAATTATTTCTAAGAAAGCTGTTTTAGAAATGTGATACGGTTGCTTTACGTGACTTGTAAAGCACAGAGACTAGGCTCACAAGTTTCTCATTTTGGGCTTGTATTTTTATTTTAAGGCCGAGACTCATGTAGCTCGCACTAGCCTGAAGTAGTCTTCTCTCACCTTTTCACCAGGTGTGGAATTATGGCAATCATTGCCATGCCAGCTCATTGTTTCTCAAAAATATGAAAGCACACAGAAGACATGAGTCTATGGCCTAGAGAGATGACCCCGTGGTTAAGAGCACTGGTTACTCTTCCAAAGGTCCTAGGTTCAATTGCCAGCACCATGTGGTGGCTCACAACCATCTGTAATGGGATGAAATGACCTTAACTAGTGTGTTTGATGACAATGACAGTGTATTCAGATACATAAATAAATAAATAAATAAATAAATAAATAATTTTTGAAAGATTAAAAACTATGACATGAGGAAAAAGGTGGAGCAGGCCCTTCTGGTTGCTTCCCTCACTGAGAGCTGAAACCTATCCCCGAGAAGCAACTTCAGGCCTGAGACCAGAGGTAAGACCAACTCTTCTGCTCCAAGTGACCTGCCTGTTGGACTAGGACACACAAAGGCAAAATTCCTCTGGGACCGGACAATTCCAGTTTCTGGCTGGAGACTGAACCTCGCTGATCCCGGCCCACAGATCCCTGCTCCCAAAACCTGTGGGAGAGAGAGCTCATCACTCAGACAGGTGGGCACTCCTGAGACTGCAGGGCAGGAGAGACCTCCAGTTCTGCCCACTATTGCCCACATCCCTGGCCCAAGTGGAAACTGTATAGAGCCTCTGGGAACAGGAAGATAGGGGCACTCAAGTGGCAGGTCCCCTGCAGTCCAGACACTGCCAGATTTGAAGGGACCCGGTCAAAAGTTCACTGCACCCAAATCCTGTGGGAGGGAGAGCTAAACCTTCAGAGAGGCAGACATGCCTGGGAAGCCAGAAGAGAATACACTCTGGCCACATTTCTGACTCCAGAGGAAAACACCTAATGCCATCTGGGAACCTTGTGCATAGGGGCCTGGGGAAAAGGTGGGGCAGGCCCTTCTGGTTGCTGCCCACACGAAGAGCTCAAAAGCAGCCCCACAGGAGCAACATCAGCCCCGGGACTAGAGGTAAGACCAACTTTTCTGCTCCAAGTGACCTGCCTGTTGCACTCAGGACACACTCCCATAGGAACAGCTGAAGACCAGTAGACAGGAAAGACTACACGCCTGAAACCATAACACTGTGTTCCCATAACTGGCTGAAAGAAAACAGCAAAAGAGGTCTACAGCACTCATGACACACTGGCCTATAGGATGGTCAAGCTACTGTCAGAAATAGCAGAACAATGTAACACCAGAGAGAAGCTGATGGTGAGAGGCAAGCTCAGGAAACCAAGCAAGAGAAACCAAGAATACACGGCATCTTCAGGCCCAATTTTCCCACCAAAGCAAACACTGAATATTCAAACACACCAGAAAAGTAAGATCTAGATTTTAAATCATATTTGATCATGAGGCTGGAGGACTTCAAGAAAGACATGAAGAACTCCTTTAGAGAAATGCAGGAAAACATAAATAAACAAGTAGAAGCCTATAGAGAGGAATCAAAAAAATCCCTGAAAGAATTCCAGGAAAGCACAATCAAACAGGTGAAGGAATTAAAAATGGAAATACAAGCAATACAGAAAGCACAAAGGGAGACAACCCTGGATATAGAAAACCGAAGGAAGAGACAAGGAGCCATAGATACAAGCATCTCCAACAGAATACAAGAGATATAAGAGAGAATGTCAGGAGCAAAAGTTTCCATAGAAATCATCTACAGAACTGTTAAAGGTAATGTAAAATGGAAAAAGCTACTGGCCCAAAACATACAGGAAATCCAGGTCACAATGAGAAGTTCAAACCTAAGGATAATAGGTATAGAAGAGAGTGAAGACTAACAGCTCAAAGGACCAGTAAATATCTTCAACAAAATCATAGAAGAAAACTTCCCTAACCTGAAGAAAGAGATGCCCATAAACATACAAGAAGCCTACAGAATTACAAATAGATTGGACCAGAAAAGAAACTCCTCCCATCACATAAAGGTCAAAATACAAAATGCACAAAATAAAGAAAGAACATTAAAAGCAGTAAGGGAAAAAGCTCAAGAAACATATAAAGGCAGACCTATGGGAATTACACCAGACTTCTCTCCAGAGATTATGAAAGCCAGAAGATCCTGTACAGATGTCATACAGATCCTAAGAGAACACAAATGCCAGCCCAGGGTACTGTATCCAGCAAAATTCTCAATTAACATGGATGTAGAAACCAAGATATATCAAGACAAAACCAAATTTACACAATATCTTTCTACAAATCCAGCCCTACAAAGGATAATAAATGGTAAAGCCCAACACAAAGAAGCAAGCTATACCCTAGAAAAAGCAAGAAACTAATTGTTTTGCAAAAAAACAAAGAGAAGACAAGCACACAAACATAATCTCACATCCAATTACGAATATAACAGGAAGTAATAATAACTATTCCTTAATATCTCTCAACAGTCAGAATGGCTAAAATCAAAAATTCCAGCAACAGCAGATGCTGGCGAGGATGTGGAGAAAGAGGAACACTCCTCCATTGTTGGTGGGATTGCAGACTCGTACAACCATTCTGAAATCAGTCTGGAGGTCCCTCAGAAAATTGGACATTGAACCAACTGAGGACCCAGCTATACCTCTCTTGGGCATATACCCAAAAGATGGCCCAACATATAACACAGACACATGCTCCACTATGTTCATAGCAGCCTTATTTATAATAGCAAGAACCTGGAAAGAACCTAGATGCCCTTCAACAGAGGAATGGATACAGACAATGTGGTACACATTGGAATACTACACAATGGAATACTACTCAGCTCTCAAAAACAATGACTTTATGAAATATTACTCAGCTATCAAAAGCAATGACTTCATGAAATTCATAGGCAAATGGATGGAACTGGAAAATATCATCCTGAGTGAGGTAACCCAATCAGAAAAACACACATGGTATGCACTCATTGATAAGTGGATATTAGCCCAAATGCTCGAATTACCCTAAGTGCACAGAACATGTGAAACTCAAGAAGGATGACCAAAATGCAAATGCTTCACTCCTTCTTTAAAAGGGAACAAGAATACCCTTGGCAGGGAAAAGGGAGGCAAAGTTCAGAACAGACGCAGAAGGAACACCCATTCAGAGCCTGACCCACATGTGGCCCATACATATACAGCCACCAAACTAGATATGATGGATGAAGCAAAGAATTGCAGACCGACAGGAACCAGATGTAGATCTCTCCTGAGAGACACAGCTAGAATACAGCAAATACATAGGCGAATGCCAGCAACAAACCACTGAACTGAGAACGGGAATCCCGTTGAAGGAATCCGAGAAAGGACTGAAAGAGCTGGAAGGGATTTGATACCCCATATGAACAGCAATGTCAACCAACCAGAGCTTCCAGTACTTAGCCACTACCAAAAGACTATACATGGACTCACCCTGGGCTGTGGAAGGAGAAGCCCTTGGCCCTGCCAAGACTAAACCCCCAGTGAATATAACTGTTGCGGGGATGGTGGTAATGGGAGGAGGATGTAGAGGGGAACACCCATATAGAAAGGGAGGGGGGTGTTAGGGGGATGTTTGCCTGGAAACTGGGAAAGGGAATAAAAATTGAAATGTAAATAAGAAATTACCAATTTAATAAAGATGCAGAATAATTCAAAAGAAGAAAAGGCCATCAGAAGAACCCCCCCCAAAAAATTATGACATGAGTTTGAAGGATCAACCATGTGATTATTTGACAGATAAAAATCGATGCCCTTTTAGCTAATTCAAAGTCAACATACCTTGAAAACTCCAAACAAGTTAAAGACAGAAGGACTTTGCCTTAACACAATAAAGGCCATGTATGAATTAGCCAAGTTTCCAACACATTAGCGAGCAATAGAGAAAAATCTGTGTATCCAAGAGAAAGACAAAGCTACCTATTGTCACCCATATCTATGTACGTAGTCCTAGATGTCTGAATTGGGTAAATGAGGCAATAAATATAATGAAAGGATCCCAAACAAGAAGAAAAGCTAAGCTGTCTCCCCTTTCATATGACATGCTTTTAAATGCAGAATACATGAAAGATTCCACTTAAAAAACATTTTAGTAGTTATAATGGGTTTCAGCAAAATGAATAAATACAAAAGCAAGGCACAAGGCATAAATATAAATTGTGTTTCTGTACATGGACAATGGGCAGCCTATGTGGATTAAAGTCTCCCATTTCTTGCCAAATTTATTTTAATCTTATTTAAGTGTGACTGCAGATGTGTATAGTAGCCTACAGAAGCAAACTGAGAGCATTGTATTTCCTGAAGCTGGAGTTATAGCTTTGAACCATTCAACATGGGCCTGGAAGCTAAACTCTAATATTCTACAAGAGCAGTAAGTGTTCTGTTGCTGTTGTTGTTGTTGTTGTTGTTGTTGTTGTTGTTGTTGTTGTCGTCGTCATCTTCGTCGTTGTTGTTTTGCTTTTCATTAATTTTCTTATTTATTCACTTTACATCTCAATATCAGTCCCCCCTTTTCCCAGTCTCCCTCTCCTCATTCTGCCCTACCTTCTCCTCAGAAAAGGGGAAGCCCCCTACCACCACAAGCATCACCTCACCCTGGCACGTCAAGTACTTCAGAATTAGGTGCATCCTCTCCCACTAAGATTAGACAAGGTGGCTTGGTTAGGGGAACAGAATCCATAGGCAAATAGCAAATTTACATTTTTGGGAGACTACCCCACTATAGTAGTTGAGAGACCTACATGAAGATCAAGCTACACTTATGCTGCCTACGTGCAGGAGGACTAGGTCCAGAGCTTGCTTGTTCTTTGGCTAATGGATCAGTCTCTAGGAAGCCCCAAGGGTCCAGATTATTCGATTCATTTGGTCTTCCCGAAGAGTCCCTATCCTTTGGGTCCCTCAATCCTTCCACCAACTCTTTCACTATTATTGATGCTATGGTGTGCTTATGGATAGAGGGCCTAGCACAGAGGAGTCAGATGCAGATACTTACACCCAACAAATGGACAGAAGCTGGGTATCCCTGTGGCTGAATTGGGGGAAGAATAGAAAAAGCTGAGAACCCCATAAGAAGACCAGCAGTCTCAAGTAACCCGGAGCCCTGAGATCTCTCAGACACTGAGCCACCAACCAGGCAGCATACACTAGCTGATATGAGACCCCTAATATAAATACAGCATGGGTATGGTTCAGTGACAGAAGATGTGCCTAACCCTGGAGAGACTTGAGGCCCTAGGGAGTGGGGAGGTCTAGCTGTCTTGGGTGGTGAGGACATCTTCTTGGAAACAGGGGAGGAGGAATAGGATAAGGAACTGGAGGGTGGAACTGGAGGGGGATTACAACTGGACTGTAAAAAAGATTAAAGAATAATAATTTAAAAACTTTTTGAAATCATGATAATGAAATGAAAGAAAGAGACAGAAACAGAGAGACATAGACCAAGACAGGGAAACAGAGAGGGGAAGAAGAAGGAAGAGGAGCAAAAGAAGGAGAGGAGAAGAGAGGAGAGTGGAGGAGAATGAATTAAAGTGAAACGGACCATTCCAAAGGAGTGTCTTTACCCTTAGTTTATAAATGTAGTGTGATATGGGAAATTGAACCCAGAGCTCTGCATTTGTTAAGCAAATATATTCTATCTCCATCTCCACTCTCTATAAAAATAATGTTTTAAAATTCCTTACAGTAAAAAGGGAAGGCTTTATTGTTATGCCTTTAGACATCTAGCTTCCTTTACATTTATTTTTTAAACATTCAATTATCTTATTATCAGAAGTTTATATAGCAGTTATTATAGAAAATATTATTCTCAGTACACATAGTACAGTGTATACAACTCAACTTCATAAGTAACCATTATAAAGTTGTTGTCATTGTTCATATTTTATAAATGGGGAAACTGAGGTTATTATATACAATTTATTAATACACTCCGAAGCATTGTTATATACAATAAATTCAAGCAATGTTAACTGTCAGGTTTACATTTGTGGAATGAAAATAAATTATTTACAATTTATATAAGTTCAGAAAAATGTATCTTTTTAAAGAGTGCTTAAGAGTAGATATCTTATATAATTAAATGCTCTATAACTCCCATTTTGGAAAATCTACCAAAATAGTGAAAAGAAAAGAAAAAGAAATAAAAAAGTAAAGGGTAATGAAAAAAATATTTCATAGAGTTCCTTTTAGCTACCTGAGGCAAACCGGGATTCCTGGGTGACTGGCCTGGTTAGAAGGATTCTGTGTTGATTATAGCTAGAAAACACATATGCTTCTCAGTTGCACAGTAACTAAGTTCCCAAGGAGATAATTGGGAGGGAGCTGTGCACAGTGCTCATGTTCGTGATTACAACCTTTCTCAAGCTGCTGCATGAGAGGCTTCAACAATTTTCAGCACTGCCGCCAGGTGTTTAGCATAAGCTGATAATGAAAAGGGGAGTGAATAGATCCGGAGCAGCAAAGTTAGTGGGAACTGCTATGTTGGTCTTCATAACGGAGGGCACCGGAGTGGAGTGTGCTCCAGCCGCGTACACTCCTGTGTGTGTTCATTCCCATCCTTGCCGTACACCATGGAAATTAAGACTGTGATGTGTCTCAATGCACTAGGGCCCAGTGGATGCCTACTACAAAAGCTGACGAATGCAGCTTGCCCTTGCCTGCCTCTATTGCCAAACGGTTCAACTCCAGAATTGCACTGGGACAGCATTACCAACTAACTGTGAAAGGGGAAAAACAAAACAAAAAAGGTTTGTAGCGTTTGACAGATTTCATGGTTGTAAATATCCCCACAACAGCTGCTTGCAAGACACACTGACATGAGCATACTGAACGCAGAATTGAGTAAAATTGCACTTAATTAGCTTGTGAGCTGATCCTGCACTGTGCTGGAACACTATCAAACACTAAATTTATTTTTCCCTTCTTTTAGCATCTCTGTTAAAGGGGTATATAGACAATATAAGAAGTGTAGACATACTAATACCGACGTGAAACAAGCATGTCAATTTAGGCAATATGTAAATACATTTTATCCCAGAAAGATTTGAGTATCCTCATATTTTATTGTTAAATATTATTATAATTGAAAAGAGCCCCAGCCATTTGCAAGGACTCTTTGACTAGTAGAAACTTTGGAGGAATAATCACGAAAATCCCTAACATAACGTTCCAGAATGTGTCTGAGTCAACTACTAACTTTTAGATGCACATTGAAAACTTTTTAAATATTTCCAGTGTTTTAAAAACTATATGTATTTTCTCCCTCCCTCCCTCCCTACCTCCCTCCCTCCCTCCTTCCTTTCTTCCTCTCTGTTAGGGTCCAGCTGGGCTTGAACTCCCTTCTTTTGCCTTCATATCACCAGTTCTATGACATATACCACTATATCTACCTGACATCCTTCTCAATATTTTGAAGGGAAATATCCCATTAGACCCACACTCTTGACTTCAGGGTATGTTCAAATATCTGTGGATTTACAAAGTATGTGTTTTAGCTCGACCTTCTTGCCAATGCTATGAAACATGTTAAATATTCCAACACATTTCCCATATTCAAGGTCATACCATTTACTGTATAATTTATGCTTTAATCATGCTTCAAAGCCCTCACTGAAAATATAAACATTAACCATAATCCTCATGTGAGCAGTTTTCAGACTGAGTAAGGAAGACATGGGTAAGTACGTGTAGAAGCAATAAAAAGAGCCAAGTGTCCTCGGCTAAGCTGAATGATCTAGTGCTCCTAGAAATAGTTTTCCTATTTCTTATTAATACAAAGTATAATTTTGTCTGTACTTCATAGACACAATCAGCATATATTTCATACCTACCTTCATGCTTTCCTTTGTAAAACTTTCATGACATTTAATGTTTTGTTGGTGGGTGTGTTTGTGTGTGCACACATGTGTTATAGTGTACATGTAAAGGTCAGAGAAAAGCTAAAAAGTCAATTCAATCTTCCCATAATGTGAGCCCCAGGGATCAAACTAAGGCTGTCAGTCTCGGGGAGGATGTTTCTATTTGCTGAGCCAACTCGTTGGAAGCTCCATGGCTCTTCTTAACCTCAATAGTTCTATAAAATAAAGACCCACTGTTATAAACTATCCTAGATTTCTTTGACTAACTTTGTCTTTATCTCTTTCTTGGGTTTCTTACCTCATGTTGGTTTTTCAAAGACCAGTGGTTGTAAAAGGTCTTTAGTCTAGTGCTCTTCTCCTAGTACAACTTGCTAAATTTGATCTAGTACAATAGTTTAACCTCTTTGAAGAAAATAGTCAAACCCATGACTTCAACTCAGAAATTTCCTCAAGCTTCAGATTTCTTTATAGAGTTTAGCTTGACAGTCTCATGATTGACCATGGTTGTAAACTGATGCAATTTAGAATCACCATGGAAACAATCCTCTGGATATATCTGTGATAGGTCCTAGACTGAGTTAGTGAAGGTAGAAAGACCCATCCTAAATGTGTTCAACACCATTGCATGGGTTTGGAGTCCTAGACAAAAAGAAAGGAGAAAGCCACCTGAGTGCCAGCGTTCATCATCTTCATCTTTCTGACTGTAGATCCTTTTTGACACAGAGCCTTGAACCGGGACCACTATGATGGAGAGTATTCACTTCAACTGTAAACTAGAGGAAACCAACCTTTAAGTTGTTCCATGGCTTGTATTTCAGCAGAGCAAAGTAACTAATATAGACATCAGTATCTAGAAACTCTTCATGTTGTTATACAAGTTCAGTCTTGATATAAAATCATTGGATATCTTCAGACTAAGGTTGATTTGTGTCTCCTGTGATACCCACATAAACTGTACCAAGATTAAATTTCTTTAAAAGTATTTTTATTTATTTTATATTGTGAGTGAGTAAGCACACAGGTGTGTGTGTGTGTGTGTGTGTGTGTGTGTGTGTGTGTGTGTGTGTGTGTGTGTGTGTGTGTGCTTGTTTTGATTTGGGGCATCTAAATCCAGGTAGTGGCAAAAACCAGAAGAGGTATTCAGATTCTTTGGAGTTTATAGATGGTTGTGAATCTCCTATGGTGGTTCCTGGAAATTAAAGTTGAGTCCTCTGAAAAAGCAGGAAGTGCTCTCAGATTAAGGCCAAGCATTTATACTGCAGGGAGCTGCCAGAGTTACCTATTGAAAGTCAACCAGTATTCTTCTTCCCTAAAAGCTTAATCTCTCTCTCTCTCTCTCTCTCTCTCTCTCTCTCTCTCTCTCTCTCTGTGTGTGTGTGTGTGTGTGTGTGTGTGTGTGTGTGTTTGTATATTACTTAGAGGAAAATGAACATGGTTTAATATATGGGAAAGGAATTAAGCATTCCTTGGTTGTTAATCGAGATAGACTTGAGAAAACATTGGATTTAATGGATCTATGTAACAGAATATGAAACATTAATTTTGTGATATCATTCACTGCTTAGCATGACAAACCCTTCATGAAATGTTTTCCACTTGACTCTCAGATCCCGGAAAGAATGAAATGATTTGCCTCTTTCCCTAGACCTTGTGTTGCAATCTTTTCCCTGTCCTTTGGACATACATCTTCTTTATACAAAATATATTCGCTTCTCCTTGCTTAGGAACACTTGGCCTTTGTAATCAGTAAGAGTGAAATCAGTAGCACTTATTAAAAACATGTGTTTGAATAAAATCAATAACATGCCTGTTCTCACGGAGAATAAGTTCTTGGTAGAATTAGACAGTGACTTATCCACAGATTCCAGCATCTTTTAGTGCCATGTTGGCCAAATAACAGACACACACATACACACACACACACACACACACACACACACACACACACACACACACACACACACAAATGTACAGTGTCATGTACAATACTAGATGTTTCTATGAGTCTGCTCATTTTTAATCACAAAGCTATGATAAGAGACAGATGTTGGTGCCATCTTTGCATTCAAAGGTTTCCTGTAAACACACAAATAGTGTAATATGAATACAAATCCAAAAATGTCCATATTCCAAAGTAAGCCACATTTGTTGCATTTCAAGGTAAAAAGCATTTTGGAGTCTGGGCATGGGGTATATACCAATAATCTGAACTCTCACAAGACAGAGGAAAACAGTGGGATGGATCAGAATGCAGTTCACTAGGTTAAATTTCTTAGTCTGACCTGATTCAACTAAACTCTAGCAAACTTTGAGGAAATTTTTATATGTACTTAAAATTCATAGGACTTAACAAAGAGTAGTGAATCTGAAACATACACCATCAGATCCCTACTGCTATGAACAATGGGACAATGTAATGTCCAGTACTATGTATTTTTTAAAAAATGGCTCAAGAAGGTTGGGGTGAGTTTGAAAATTTCCCCTAGTACCTGGTGTTGAAGGCCTTTGTTGCTGTATGAACATCAAATTAAGGCTTCAGGTATTCATTTTGAAAATGCTTCCAGCTTTCCAGTAAGTGTCTCAAATGATAGATGTGAGCTTCAAATATAATCACTAACACATGCTTTCACAGAATTATGTGGTGACTACAAGAATAGAGCGAAAATAAATAACGTAAACAACATCAAACCCTGAGCATTTGAGAGCTGGAACTGCAGGTTACTGCTGCCCAGATGCAGAAAATGCTCCATCTATTTTGACAGACAGAAAAATCATTTCTCCATGGAGTCCAAATAAATGCCCTCTTGGAAGCTACCAACATAAATCCCCAGGACAAAACCACACCATCACAGCTCAGTTGATATTTCGATTCCCAATCAGTTGCTTTAATGCATGGCATTACTAAGAAAGACAGAGGGAATTTATCATGATGAAGGTGGGCATAATTTGATATCAGAAGAGAAATATTTCAAAAGCATTTCTAGTTTTAGTAAAACTGAATATATTAAAGATTATGGCTTTCTTGGAAAGTAAAAGATAAACTTATCTGTGTGTCTTGTTTTCAATTTAGAGTATTTATTTGTTCTATTACACAAAATAGTTTCAAGATGCTACATAATAATTTTATTTATCAAAGAATCAAATTCTTATTGTGACTGAATTAAATTATTATGTATGTTTAAAATTTTACTGTAGTATTTTGAGGAAAATATTGTTTTGATTATTTAATTTGATAGTCTTTTTTAAATAACTAATATTGAAAATGTTATCTTGCTATACCAATTTATGAATTTATTATATTAAATAAGTTAACCTGCCATATGTATAATTCTATATCATAATATTTTTAGGTAAATTATTATTGCTGACACAGCATTATAATAGATGTCTAATATTCTTTCTAACTAATAACCTATAATTACTTAATCTTGCTTCTAGGAAATTAAAAGTTGACTTTAGAATTTCTAATATAACTTTTGTTTGTCTGATTTCAAAGAGACTTGTAGCATGTTTTATTTAAATTATATATTAAATTTAAATTATATATATTTACTTAAGATTTTCTTTTTCATTATAAAATAAGATTGCAGAGGACCTTCAAAGAGAAAAATAATCCTTTCCTTATTTTCATATCTTCATATTTGAATCAGAAGTGTCATGTCTTAGTTTTACATAGATCCACAAAAGAAGTAACAATCATGTTTTGTTAATTATTGTTTTTGAAATCCATGTTTTAATTTACAGATAACTAAGGATCTAGTGTTTGAGAAATACTACTCTAGATTTTCATAGTGCTGGAGGACCAGACATCTCAGGAAAAGTGGACAAGTTTGTGGAGGATAGACTACTGTCTGTCCGGAGTACACTGGATTTGTACTGACTGCCTGTAGAAACATAGGTGTGCATGACAAGCAGGTTGAGTGCACAGAACTGAGTGTTGGAGTTAAATGCTCTCTTTTTAAAATTAATTATTTTATTTTATTTATTTACACATTTCAAATGTTGTCCCCCTTCCTTTCTACAAATTCTCTCTCTCCTTTGCCTCTAAGAGGCTGCTCCCCCTCCCACCCACTCCCACCTCACCATTCTCGCATCTACCATCACTGGGGTAACAAGCTTCCACAGGACCAAGCAGTAGAAAGTCCCAGATGGCAGGGTTGCAGGAGACTCCCTGGACCTAATGGTAATGACACTAGCTGAAATACCCAATAGATAGGAGATAGAACCTGAGGAGACCATCCCCAGTAGATAGGCGTGGCTCCCAGTTGAGGGAAGGAGCCACTCATCCCTCTCCAAATTTTAAACCCAGAATTTTTCCTGTCTAAAGGAAACACTGAGTCAAAAAATGGATCAGAGACTGAAGGAAAGGCCAGCCAGAGACTGCCCCACCTGGGGCTCCATCCCATCCACAGGTACCAAACCCCAGCACTATTGCTCATGCCAAGAACTGCTTGTAGACATGAGCCCAGTTAGTCTGTCATCTGAGAGGCTCTGCCAGCACCTGACGAATCAGATGCAGATACTCACAGCCAAACATTGGACTGAGCCCAGGAACCCCAATGGAAAAGTCAGGAGAAGGACTGAAAGAGTCGAGGAGTATTGCAACCCTATAGGAAGAAAAAAAATCAACTAACTGGACCCCTCAGGGTTCCCAAGGATTAAGCGCTCTTTCAAAAACACTGGCTTTAGAGTTTTAGGTTACAAAAGGACTTGAGATCATAAAACCAAAAGATATCATCTCAGTTAAGTTCTCAGCCTGTGAAGAAAAGACAGCATGCAAATTGTTGGCAAGATGGATGATGTACTTGGCAAGATGAAGAAAGAAAGCTCAAAGAACAAAGGAAACAGATAAAAGAATGTTTGAGTGGAAAGTTTGAAATCAGAAAAGGGTGCAATTTGAGTGATAGGATATTGGTTATTTGATAATATGGCTTCTACTGGGAACTTGGTTAGGGGAGGTTTTGATGATGTTCCCAAACTTCAGGGGAGCTTTAGAGGGTTGAAAGGTATGTTTGACTTAATAGAAAGAGCTCTTTCAGAAGTCTAATGTGGCCAGTGGGAAAGATACTTGGAAGTTCTCTTGTAGAAAACCGTAACCAATCTAGTCAGATAGACACTCAGGGCATTCTGAGAGAGAGCCATTTGGACCTTTTCAGTATCTACACCCCTTAGTTGAGAATAAATTCTTGGAAACTTGACACAGAATTTTCTCTCTCCATCACGATAGATTCATCCATCAGAAAAGACAATACAACCAGTCTGTTAGCCTACATTCCAAATGGATTAAACCACTGCAAATTACCCTTTGTTGTCCTCCTTCCAAGACACAGATATATTAAATGATAAACTAATTAACAAACTAAACTCAGAAATGTCAAAATGTACATGAATCAGTAGAGTAAATTGCAATGACGACAGCTGCATTTTCCAATCTGCCTGCTGTTTCTGTTTGTCAAGAACCAGGAGAACGCAGTGGGATTCATGTGGGTTTGAGAAGTATGCAGTTTCCTAACAAATGATTCATCTGCGTTTTCTTTACAAAAGCAAACAAATTGTAAGGCACTGAGGAGAGTCATGTAGGAGCCCCCTCTTCACCCATCCCAGATGCATGACCTTTAAGCCCTGCAGCCCTAATATGAGTTCTTGCTGCACTGTTGCAAAAGAATTAGGAAGAAAACGTTCTCTGATGGCTTCTCACATTCACATATAATTATCATGACCAGTTTTTGAAAATGAAAAAGATAATTCTTTGTTCTAGTTTTCTATTGTTTAGGAAAATTTTTTTTTAAAAAACTTCAAAAACCAAACCAAACCAAACCAAAACCCCAAACAAAACAATAAAAACAAACAAATAAAAACCCATATTTTATATCTATCCCTTTCTTGTGCTTTGTATTCGATGCATTAGATGAACTACCCAAGTCACTCTAAGTCCTAGAATTTTATGGCTGATTGCACTTAATCCCAAATTGCACAAATATAACTTTAATTGCATATACTGAACAAATTCACTACGAAATACAAAGGCACATTCTAAACAGTTATCTCCTCTCACGAGAGTCCCGAAATCTTGACATTGCTAGATCTTATCAGCAGACAGTATCTGAAAAACGATGCTTTAAGAACATGCTTCGGGTAGCATTTATTGGCTTCCTCCTACAGATGATAAGAATTGCTCTGCATTGTAATCATGATAGCAAAGAAACAAAACACAGTAATAACCAGCATTATCCATTATTTATTTCTGTAGACCTTGAACATTTATAAAATAAAACGAAATTTCTGCACTGAAGGTGTTCCCAGGGCTGAAGGAAAAAGTATGTCAGTGGTGGGAGTTAACGGCAGCCTGTGAAGACCACAGCAAAAAAATGGAATTATGTGCTACCTACGGTGATGGTGCTCAGTGTGGGGATAGTGTGGGTTTCCAAAAGTATTAAAGAGAACGTATATTGTAGGCTTAGTGACAGCATGAGCATTCTTTTTTGGCACCTAGTGCCATGGAGCTAACCATATAGCTTCCTGCCATTGAGACAAAAGTTCTGTCAAACGATAAAACATTAAAAAAGATTTTTTCCTAAAGCCCCAAATTGAAGCAGCTAACATTCTCTCGAGTGACGAGGAGCAGTGTGCATGTCATTATCTACATTTATAGCTGTATGAGGAAGTCGGGGAAGATAACAAAATAAATTAATGTTAAATGTTAATTTAATATTACTATGTATGAAGTAGGTAAAGTTTTAAGCTAATCTAATTAATTCCTGAGCCAAAACTCATGGGATAGATAGAATGAGTAGTAGTCTCAGGTAATTAAATGCCCAGTGTTTATACACTTAATTACTTCACTACAAACTGTATAATTAACTTAGTTAAATCGTACAGGACAAACATCAAAACATTATGTCTTTTGGAATAAGGTGTTATATAGACACATGAAGTACATCCTGCTAATAAAGTGGATGGCACTGTCAATTTTAACAGTGCAACTCCTGTTTTTCTTTTGAAAGATTGAGAAGTGGAACACCATAACATTATAATATTGGTGAGATTACTTAGAAGTTAAGAAAAATTGTCCAGAAGGGAGGCACTTGGCACAAGTAGAAGAGATTAGCTTAACAAACCAGTCAGAATACGTGTGACAAAAGGCTCATTATAGTTATTAGAGGTGCCTGGCGAATCATGTGATGTTTTAGTAGGAGTTTCTGAGTAAAGTCACCCTCTATAACCAAATAAAAACATTTAGTCCTTTTGACATGTGTTTAAAAATAGATAACACTACAATGAAATTTTGACATTGTTTTTATTAATGCAAAATGGTTCAATTCTTTTTTCTTTAACTTTCCATCTGTTGAAACAATAACCGTAGAGTTAACATAGGGACATTGGTATACTATCTTGTCTCATAGACAATATACCAATGATAATCATTCATTCTATTCACCTCTACAGGCAAAGACATTTCACTTTAATCATGAACTTAATTCCATGGACTCTTCTTTCCCCGGGTCCTTACACTTAAAATGTACATGAAATAAAATGAGCTGTTATGTAAAATCCTAAAGAGATACTTTATGTTGCACCTTATATATATTTCAATGTACAGTGGGATGGGGATGGTAGTATAATGTACCACAAGTTTTATCAGCATGCATTATGTTAAGTTGTTTCACTATGTATACAAGAAACTAGCAATAAATTGTATTATTAACATTCATCTTTCTGTTGTCCGTGTTAAAAACTGGCTCACAGTCATAAAGTCCTTCAGCAGAAACCCTGGTGCCTAGTCTTCTTTCTCTTTGTAGCTCTAATCAACCCTTGTAGAAAGTTCTATTGGTTGTTCTGTTCTCAAGGATCTCTTGTCAAAATTGTTTTTTATTTATATCTTTATTTTCATCTTGTATCACCTGCAGGCTGATTTTAAAACCAATTTCCCCCTTTAGAAACTAATCTTGCTAATAGCTGCATTGAACGGAGTCTGAACTACAAGGCTAGGTCCAAATCAAGTGTCTTATTTCTGTTTGACATGTAAATGGCTTGTAATAGTTGATACAAGTACTCTTGTGTTTACCTCTCTGTATCTATAATACAATTTGTAATCAGTATGTAATTCTTAGTGATCATACTATTAATGTTATTAAACTACTTTTGTAATTATGTCACTTAAAATAACTGTTAAAGCATTAGCTCACCTCTGCAATCAGTTGCAGTATAGTGCATTAATTTTCTCCATCTTTTACTTGCTTACTTACTAATAAGAGACAAATCTAATCTCATGTCTATTTCAAAAACAGTTTCACTGGTGTCATATTATACATCAAGGTATAATGACATTACTCAAAGAAAAACAAAAGAAATCAAGTATCTACCATGTTTAAGGAACCAGAAATGGGTGCTATTACAAGAATAATAGTCTTTGACTCTTATGTTAAAGGTCCCATTTTATTGAATATTATAGATTATTCATAGATTCATAGTCTTTGCTGTTATGCTACATGAATAATTACAGATTGAACTATAATGATGGTACTGTTGTTAAAATAATGTGGGATGTAATTTTTTGTTAAAATATTAAATTTTATTCTCTTATTTTAATATTTTTGGGATTTTTTGTTTGCTTAATTTGGTTTTCTGTTTCTATTCTGTTTTGTTTTGTTCTTTGCCTTTTGCCTTTTGCTTTCTGTTTCAGTTTTGTTTGTTTGTTTGTTTGTTTGTTTGTTTTTGAGACAGGTAGCCTAGACTGTACTGGAACTCATTTTGTAGACCAAACTGTCTTCAAACTCATAGAAATCCCTGTGCCTCTCCTTCCCGAGTGCTAAGACTAAAGGTACACACCATTACCACCCAGCTTATTTATCATCATTTAAATATTATTTTAAATATCATTTTTACATAAAAAGTATAGCTGATAAAACCATCACGGTTTTGTGCTAGGCACTATTCTCAGTGATATAGGCATATATACACAACACCTATATAGGCTTTGCTCTTACTGAAATAAATGTGTCTATACATTTTTGTATGAACATATAAAGAATATATACATTAACATAACATGCATATACATGTGATTACAGAAAGAATATATGTATGAGCATTTAAACATGTATGTCACTTAAAATATACATATTTGAATATATAGGGAAGTTATACTCTTTCTTGGAGTGTCTATCTTTATGAGATAGCCACAAAAACTGAACATTCCAAAACTGTAAGTACTCGTAGTACATGTGGATAAGGAAAGTGGAAAAGACTGAGTGGCCGTGTCACTCATGTTGTATAAGTTTCCTCTGAGATAAAACCCTTCCATCTCAGAGTAAAGCTCATTATGACAAGGACATGAAAGGAGAAAGAACATAGCTTGGGGTTAGGAACGCCCTGAAACTGGCCATGTTCCCCTTCCCCATGCATATATAAGCAGTAAGGACTTCTAGGAGGCACTTTCAGACAAGATGAGCTTCCTAGGAAAGGCTTAGACCACACTGAACAACTTGGAAACTATTCCGCACCTTGTGAATCTGCAGGCTTTTTATTGCCTTCCAGGTGGGTAGCCTTCCCAAGCTGACATTCATGCTTTTGGTGATGCAGCTTTTTGTGTCATTTCTGCTGGTGTAAGAAACCTCCAACCAATAAGTAACCCCAATAAAACTCATTGATGTCGCACCATGTTGGACTTCAGCAATATGCTTACTTTGGTCTGTTGTTAATCCTGTTAGGGTTGAGTAGTCATTTGTTTACATCTTCAGGAATCATGGCATACTGGTAGATTTCTTTCTCTGCAGTGAATAACTTTCCATGTACTTAATAGTGAGTGACGAGCAGCTCTAACCGAGTCCCACACAGAAATAAATAATCAAAGCAGAGTGAGGAATGGCTGGAAGTAGGAGGAGGCGAGTGCAAGAGGAAGGGGGTAAAGAGGACAGCTGGCGTTCACGTTACACATCTAAGAAACTTTTAAAGATCGTGTAAAGAAAAAAATGGAATCTAGTGGAATGAACCTCACTACAGTGTTGGCATACTCTGAAGTTCTATTTTGCTTAAAAGGAGCATACTTATCTCTATACTATAAAAATAATCTCTCCAGAGACTTTTATTTGTAGATCCAAGGATTATTGACTACAAAAATGCTAATGTTTTCATCTCCTCCAAAGCTATCACTTGATCCACATGCTACTGTTTTTATTTTTTTTAAATCTTGCCTGAATGACGCTAACAGTCATCTAACTGTTCTTCCATTTTGTGTCCTTATTCTGTATAACACATTCTCAACACACTAGTGGTGGTGATGAGTTTAAAATAGAAGTCAATCTATGCCTGTCCTCTGTTTACACAAGCGCTGAGAGAATCCTGCACCTTCAGCCTGATTGGCACACTTTGAATGTATTACTTCAACCTTCCTGAGCTCTTTCTTCCTTAAGGCTCAGGCGAGCTTTCTTTTCAGAAATTCTTGTTTCTTTGCTCTCTAATTCAAAATCTCTTGATATACATAACATCATAACTTATTTTCTCATCCCAGTTTGTATTTTAACTTTAAAATGTCTTCTCGCTGAGGTTACACCTGCCAGCTCTACTGAAAATTACAAACCAGATCTCCCATGCTCTTGACGTGCTGTTCAAAACTTGGTTTATGTTGGGTTCGTCTTTTTTTTTTCTTCATCAGAATGTTTATTAAAAATATAGACTGTGCTTAAAGTCATTGTGGGTGTATGCTGACTTCCAAACAGACTCTTCCCAAGTAACACTTTGAACAGAAGTCGTAAACAGAAATGACTGCTGAGACGTAGGCCCCTCAGAGTCTGACGTTATCTACAATTCCGGCAACACTCACAGAGGTGGATATTTGCACTTCCCAAGTAGTTTTATATTTCATCTGTGGAGGTCAGTTCTCAAAGCCCAACTTGTTCTTTTTTTTTTTTTTTGATGGTCGCCAGTCTTTTATTCATTCACTTCTGTTTTCAATGTACAATAACAAAACACAGTTAGGACTATAAAATATCACATTTTGGTTTGGCAAGTGAACCTCTTGGTCCACATATGAAATATCTATTCAACTTAGAATGATATTTTTTTTTATTAACTTGAGTATTTCTTATGTACATTTCGAGTGTTATTCCCAACTTGTTCTTAACAAGTAGTTTTGTTTTTTTTTTTTCGTTTTTTTTAATGTCCGTTTAATCAGTCTTACACCTTTCTGGGCCATTTCATCTGCAGACAGGAGAAGCTGTCACCAGGTGGTTCTTCATGCCATGCATCCATGGGACTCCCAAGCCTCATATGCTATCCAGCTTCTTTAAGATATATGGAGTGACTCTCAGCAGGGCCACGTAGATGAGGAAGTTCCGAATGGAGGAGACCACATCCTCACACATCTTCCGTTTCATCTCCTCCGGGTCCAACTTCGGCGCGAGACCTTCGATCCGGAACATTGCAGCTCTGCCTCCAAAGCTTGCGAGAGCGGCAGCTTGCTCTGGGTTCGTCTTCTTTATCCATTATGATCTTCTGTTTGTGGGACTTAAATTTGAAGCTAGAGCCTCATGAGGGTTAGAGCTGGATTTTCACCCATGATATCTTACATGAGGCATAATTATTTAATTTGCTAACCATATAATTATTCTGTTGCCCCTCTGGGATAAAAATATTCATCAATGCCCTCAATCTGTGTTCACTGCTACACATTTTAGAGTATGAGAAACTGCAATCCAAGTCACACTTAATAAGTGGGTGGAAACACAATTCTAAACTTTCTAATTCAATTACTATTTACTGAGAACCACCTTACATACATGATATAGACAAGGAATTAATATATTACAAAGTAGTATTCAGATCAAAATGTTTCTATATTGTAGTGACTACTTCAGTTACTAATTAAGATACTGTTTTCCTTTCAGATTTTGGTGAGGCTAATGTTAAAAGAATAAGGTATTTGACTATTTAGTATTTTATTGTTCACTCAAATTAAAGCATGATGTGGCAAAACATTCTAAAACTGTCACAGAAACATTCAAGGCATTATTTAAGAAAACAGTTGTATTTAATGTGGAAGAAAAAGCATAAAATGGTGAAGAAGCCATAGCCCTATCTTTGGAATCAATAATTCCAAAATTATTGTTTTTATTTTTTATTGTTTGATAATTTCCCAATAAAACATAAATTATACAAATGAAAAGAGATAATGAGGGTATTATACATTTCTTCCATAGATAGTTGAATCCAGAAAATAGTTGCACATATTAGAACAATTGCCAATCTGTTTAGGTATAAGTTGTAAATTATTTTACTATAAATCAAACAATAAAAGAGATTTTGGAGGGATTTAATTTCATATGTATGCAGAATGAAGATGTATATGCATTTATTTGGATAAGCAGTGACAACAGATCAAAGAAATTTAATAATCTACATTTTCAGTGAGACAGATATAGAATAAAGGTGAAAAAAATAATAAAAGGAAGAATGGCCAGAGAATACATGAGAACGAAGAACATGTAAAATCTGAGGGAAACATCATGAGAGTGCATGCTGAATACTAGATCTATTATTGTCTGTCAGAATCCAGGTTCCTGCCAGAAGATTGAGGAACAGGAAACTCATAAGTCATTTATGGGCCTTATTTCTAAGGCTGTGGATAATTATTTTTGGGCCAATTGACAAATGTAATATCACTAAGGCAAAATAAAATATATAATAAATGTTTCCCCAATTTGGATTATTAAAGTAAATAACCGATAAAATCTCCTACAATTAAAAGGCTTATAGACTTCTTTTACTTTACTCTTTAAAAAAAATTAAATGTGAACTTGACAAATATTTTATTATAAATGAATTTAGATTTAAGTCCAAGCAGAGAGCATGTACAATGTTTTCACTTTAACATGTGCGACATCTTACCTCCCATGCAAGGTCAAGTATTTTTAAAGAAACTTAATTGAATATAATGTATGCTAAAGACAAGATTCATTAACGCTTCATTATTAGTTTGTTGCTAGGATATCTACTGTTTTAAATTGTTCATACATAATTTTATATTTTAGTGTTCTCCATTTTGTGAGTATTGGTGCTTGCTGGTGTGTGTGTGTGTGTGTGTGTGTGTGTGTGTGTGTGTGTGTGTGTGTGTGTGTGTGTGTGTGAATTGTGTGCATGCCTGATCCTCTGGGAATCAGAAAAGGTGTCAGCTCTCCTGAAATTTGGTTATGGAGAATTGCTAGCAGCCATGTGAATGCTGGAGTTTAAATCCAGGTCTTCTGAAAAGCAACAAGTACTCTTAACTACTGAGCCATCTCTCCAAGCCCATTACTAACTTTTTGTAAATAAAATCATTGAAATTTCTTCTCTTATATATGCTATGATCGTATTGTAAATTTTCCTGGCATTAAGTCATGTATTTCATAAGACAAAAACTGATTTCTTTGCTACTTCCACATTAAAGCTCAAATCATATGTCATACTTACAAATGGATTTAATGAAAATGATTCTATCAGCGATAATCTAAATGTGTCTCTTCTTTTGTATTTTAATTGAAAATCCCACAGCCGAAGCTCTGACCCATAATTCTTCCTGTCTGAAAGAAATGCAGGGATGAAAATGGAGAAGAGCCTGAGGAAAAGAAGGTCCAAGGACAGGTCCAAAGTGGGTTCCAGCTCAAGGGGAGGTCCCAGGACCTGACACCATTACTGAAGCTATGCGCGTTCACAAAAAGGGACCTAACATGACTGCCCTCCAAAAGACTCAACACGCAGCTGAAATAGTCAGATGCAGGTTTGTGCACCCAACCAATGAACAGAAGCCGCTGACTCCTCTGGTTGAAAAGCTAGAGGAATTTAAGGAGGAGGGCGCCCCTGATGGAGGACCAGCAGTCTCAATTAACCTGAACCCCTGAGGTCTCTTAGACACTGGACCACCAACCAGGCAGCATACACAGCTGAGATGAAGCCTCCAATACATATGAGGAGCGGACTCCCGAGTCTGGGTTCAGTCAGAGAACATGCACCTAATCCTCAAGAGACTGGAGGCCCAGAAAGTTTAGAGGTCTGGTGTGGTGGGTGGGATGGGGACATCCTGGTAGAATGGGTGGTGGGAGTGCAGGGGGAGGAGAGGAGGTATAGAATGTTGAACCTTCGGGGGTGGACCAGGAGGCGAATAAATCTGGAGTAGACAAATAAACAAATTTTAAAAAGCAAAATGACAACCTATTTTCTGGCAAAAAAAAATAGAAAATTATCTCGATGAAATTAATGTATCAGATAATGTTTTATTTATGTTTATTGTTTTGAAACCAAGGGCCAGAGTAAAGTTTAGGCTGGGCTGTAATATCACACACAGTCAAATAAACAGCCTTGTCACATTTGTCTGTGATTTTATGACTATAATATCAGTGTCATAATTCTGAGATGCTTAACTTATTGATTCTAAAATTACTGTTTGGACTTGAGAGTTTTTCCTTTTTTAAACAAATTTTCTTAACAAAGGAAATGACAACAATATACTGCTTCAAAAATTAAATCATGCAAATGTATGATGCTCTATATAGTTTTATAAAAACATGGACTGAAAACTGAAACAATAAACACCCTAAGTGATAATCGTATACAAGAATATTTGTTCTATGGTCCATTCTCATCTCAAGGCTTCTGTCAGAATCACAGGAACAACCTAAACACATGTACATTAGTGATACACATTTTATTGCTATTTTCAGTTCTTTATTGTCTAATGCATTTCCAGACGTTACTATAAAGTCCTTCAAAGTTGGACTTTATTTTTCAGGTAATATTTGCTCCCTAGCAAAAGCTGTACCCCTGTAATTCCTTGGTGATGAATCCACCCCTCTGCTATATTCCATGGAATCCTGGGGAACAAAGTGGCTTCTTTCATGGTCCAGATGAAACATGGATTCTAACTGTAGTGCAATTTACTTTTGTTCACATGCTTGACTTAGAAATGAGTGTTAGGTACAATGCTGCCCAAGGAGAGGCCAGAGGGAGCCTTTACGGTGATGATGGGAGAAGCTTATTAAACCTTAGGACAATAACGCACTAGAAAGTACGAACACTTTCCTCCTTTCAAAACCTTGGAGTCTCCATCGATCTGCAAGTGGAACAAAAATCACACAATTGTGGGGGTTTCTAGATCTACCTAGCAGAGAAAAAGAAACTTCTTTCTTCCCTCTACTAGCTGCTTTCTTCCCACTGCTGTTGAAACCTTGCAACATTAACATTTGGGCATGAAGGATGCTTGATTTCTTTATCTGTCAGCCTTATTTGATTTGTTGGAGTTCTTTGATGTCTGAAATCATAGTTATTCTAGGTTTTTGTACTATATCAAGCTAGACTTCAAATACATCAAAGAAACAGCAAATTGACTTTCACTGTAGAAAGTGAACATTACACAGTAATATTTGATAAATATATCATCTATGCAAACTGTTAAACACATTATAAAAGTTCTGAAATTGCATCTGCAAAGTAAATGCCCAATAACAAAAACTCAAACAAGCAAAATATCTTATAAAGATAATGTGTGGATTACAAAAATAATTTATCTTTTGTTTAATAAAGAAGGCCTTTCTAGGTAGAGAAAGAGTAAAAGCACAATAACTCAGTATTGTAAAGTTAAACTACTGAACAGGAAGCATAATTGGTGCACAAAACAAACCCCATGCAGTTTTGGTTTGGATATGAAGCGATACACCTTAAAGTTGTCCATGAAGGTCCTTTCTGATATTGAGGTTTAATGAGCACTCTTGGGTCTGACTGCCTGGTTCCTTTCTGAACAGTGGTTTATAAGAGCAGAGTCATTGAGGGCACGCTGATCTCTTCAGAGCACAAATATTCCACAATATTCATTTCAGGCCATTTTCTTTGTAAGCCAAATGTCATCTTCTCTCTTGATTGTTACCCGGATGGAAGACAGAGCATATATATGTGACAGGTAGCTTTGACATTTTGTTTATGGACAGTAGCAACATAGGAAATTAAAAATAGACTCATATAAGAGAGAGCTTTGTGTCCCTGTGCAATTTCTCTTAAGCATTTATTAAATCAATCACTATATCAGAATGTTTTTGAGTTTCCTTGGCATTTTAAAAAGAAATATGGATAACCAGAAAAATTAGAAATAATGGCTTCAACAGAAATAAGACATCTGAAACTACAATACTTAATTTCAGAAATATTTTCTGGTTATATATGTCTGTGTTTGTGTATGTGCATATATATATATATATATATATATATTATATATATATATATTCCTAATTTTACAAGAAATGTGAAACGCTAATAAAAAATTGAAGTGTAGAAGGTGGAGCTATCTGGCCCGAGAGGCCAAGATGCTGAGGCACTAAACCTACTCCCAGGAAAGGTTCTTGTTTGCATAGGGAGGATCTCATTAAGACGTGGGCCTTGGCTGCTGGGAGGGCCGTGGAGCCCATAGGGCCACCCCACAAAGCAAACCTGAGCCTGAGGGGACCACAGGGCCCCTGAGAGGAGTTCTGCGCCGCCTGGCTCGGGCGGGCACTCCTGAGGCAGCAGAGGGAGGAGACCACCAACGCCGCCCACCTGCCCACATCCCTGGCCCAGGAGGAAACTGTATAATGCCTCTGGGTACCCAGAGAGGAGGGCCCAGGAGCGCAGATTCACTCGCCTGAGACACCGCACCTGAAGGACCGACCGGATAAACAGCTCTGCACCCAAATCCCGTGGGAGGGAGAGCTAAACCTTCAGAGAGGCGGACACGCCTGGGAAACCAGAAGAGACTGCACGCTGCACACAGTACTGACCCCAGAGGAAAAAACAAAAAGCTATCTGGAACCCTGGTGCACGGAACCTCCCGGAAGAGGCGGCGAATCTTCCTGGCTGCTGAGGCCGTGGAGAGCTCATAGGCAACACCCCATGAGCAAAACTTGAGCCTGGGGACCACAGGTAAGACAAACTTTTCTGCTACAAACAACTTGCCTGGTGAACTCAAGACACAGGCTCACAGGAACAACTGAAGACCTGTAGAGAAGAAAAACTACACGACCGAAAGCAGAACACTCTGTCCCCATAACTGGCTGAAAGACAACAGGAAAACAGATCTACAGCACTCCTGAGACACAGGCTTATAAGACAGTCTAGCCACTGTCAGAAATAGCAGAACAAAGTAACACTAGAGATAATCTGATGGCGAGAGGCAAGCGCAGGAACCCAAGCAACAGAAACCAAGACTACATGGCATCATCGGAGCCCAATTCTCCCACCAAAGCAAACACGGAATATCCAAACACACCAGAAAAGCAAGATCTAGATTCAAAATCATATTTAACCATGATGCTGGAGAACTTCAAGAAAGACATGATGAACTTCCTTAGAGAACAAGTAGAAGCCTACAGAAAGGAATCGCAAAAATGCCTAAAAGAATTCCAGGAAAACATAAATAAACAAGTAGAAGCCCATAGAGAGGAGACACAAAAATCCCTGAAAGAATTCCAGGAAAACACAATCAAACAGTTGAAAGAATTAAAAATGGAAATAGAAGCAATCAAGAAAGAATACATGGAAACAACCCTGGATATAGAAAACCAAAAGAAGAGACAAGGAGCTGTAGATACAAGCTTCACCAACAGAATACAAGAGATGGAAGAGAGAATCTCAGGAGCAGAAGATTCCATAAAATCATTGACTCAACTGTCAAAGATAATGTAAAGCGGAAAAAGCTACTGGTCCAAAAAACATACAGGAAATCCAGGACTCAATGAGAAGATCAAACCTAAGGATAAACAAATTATAGAAGAGAGTGAAGACTCCCAGCTCAAAGGACCAGTAAATATCTTCAACAAAATCATAGAAGAAACTTCCCTAACCTAAAAAGAGATACCCATAGGCATTTAAAACCTTCACAGAACTCCAAATAGATTGGACCAGAAAAGAAACACCTCCCGTCACATAATAGTCAAAACACCAAACGACAAAATAAAAGAAAGAATATTAAAAGCAGTAAGGGAAAAAGGTCAAGTAACATATAAAGGCAGACCTATCAGAATCACACCAGACTTTTCGCCAGAAACTATGAAGGCCAGAAGATCCTGGACTGATGTCATACAGACCCTAAGAGAACACAAATGCCAGCCCAGGTTACTGTATCCTGCAAAACTCTCAATCAACATAGATGGAGAAACCAAGATATTCCATGACAAAACCAAATTTACACAATATCTTTCTACAAATCCAGCACTACAAAGGATAATAAATGGTAAAGCCCAACATAAGGAGGCAAGCTATACCCTAGAAGAAGCAAGAAACTAATAAATCGTCTGGCAACAAAACAAAGAGAAGAAAAAGCACACAAACATAACCTCACATCCAAATATGAATACAACAGGAAGCAATAATCACTATTCCTTAATATCTCTCAACATCAATGGCCTCAACTCCCCAATAAAAAGACATAGATTAACAAACTGGATACGCAATGAGGACCCTGCATTCTGCTGCCTACAGGAAACACACCTCAGAGACAAAGACAGACACTACCTCAGAGTGAAAGGCTGGAAAACAACTTTCCAAGCAAATGGTCAGAAGAAGCAAGCTGGAGTAGCCATTCTAATATCAAATAAAATCAATTTTTCAACAAAAGTCATTCAAAAAGATAAGGAAGGACGACTACTTCACATTCATCAAAGGAAAATCCACCAAGATGAACTCTCAATCCTAAATATCTATGCCCCCAAATACAAGGCACCTACATACGTAAAAGAAACCTTACTAAAGCTCAAAACACATGCACCCCCAATAATAGGTAGGAGATTTCAACACCACACTCTCATCAATGGACAGATCATGGAAACAGAAATTAAACAGAGACGTAGACAGACTAAGAGAAGTCATGAGCCAAATGGACTTAACGGATATTTATAGAACGTTCTACCCTAAAGCAAAAGGATATACCTTCTTCTCAGCTCCTCATGGTACTTTCTCCAAAATTGACCATATAATTGCCTAAAAAACGGCCTCAACAGGTACAGAAAGATAGAAATAATCCCATGCAAGCATCGACCACCACGGCTAAAGCTGGTCTTCAATAACCATAAGGGAAGAATGCCCACATATACACGTGGAAATTGAACAATGCCTCACTCAATGATAACCTGGTCAAGGAAGAAATAAAGAAATTAAAGACTTTTTTTAGAATTTAATGAAAATGAAGATATAACATACCCAAACTTATGGGACACAATACGAAAGCTGTGCTAAGAGGAAAACTCATAGCTCTTGAGTGCCTGCAGAAAAAACAGGAAAAAGAGCATATGTCAGCAACTTGACAGCACACCTAAAAAGCTCTAGAACAAAAAAAGCAAATACACACCCAGGAGGAGTAGAAGGGAGGAAATAATCAAACTCAGAGCTGAAATCAACCAAGTAGAAACAAAAAGGACCATAGAAAGAATCAACAGAACCAAAAGTTGGTTCTTTGAGAAAATCAACAAGATAGATAAACCCTTAGCCAGACTAATGAAAGGACACAGAGAGTGTGTCCAAATTAAAAATCAGAAATGAAAAGGAGACATAACTACAGATTCAGGAAATTCAAAAAAATCAGAATCTTACTATAAACCTATATTCAACAAAACTTGAAAATCTGCAGGAAATGGACAATTTCCAGACAGATACATGGTTGAAGTTAAATCAAGGAACAGATAAACCATTTAAACAACCCATAACTCTAAGAATAAACAGTCATTAAGGTCTCCCAACCAAAAGAGCAGAGGTCCAGACGGGTTTGAGTGAAGATTATCAGACCTTCATAGAAGACTAAATTTAATAATATCAAACTATTCACAAAAATTGAAACAGATGGAGTACTACCAATTCTATTCTATGAAACCACAATTACTATGTACCTAAACCACACAAAATTGCTCTGAAAGAACTGAATAATTTCCATATGAATACTCGATGCAAAAGCCATAATAAAAATTCTAGCGACAAAGATCCAAGAGCATCAATGATCATTCACCATGATCAGTAGAAACTACATCCCAGCATGCAGGGATGGTTCAATATCTGGAAAACCATCAACGTGATCCATTACTATAAACAAACTGAAAGAACAAAACCACATGATCATTTCATTAGATGCTGAAAAGCATTTGACAAAATTCAACACCCCTCATGATAAAAAAGTCCTGGAAAGAATAGGAATTCAAGGCCCATACCTAAACATAGTAAAAGCCATATACAGCAAACCAGTTGCTAACATTAAACTAAATGGAGAGAAACTTGAAGCAATCCCACTAAAATCAGGGACTAGACAAGGCTGCCCACTCTCTCCCTACTTATTCAATATAGTTCTTGAAGTTCTAGCCAGAGCAATCAGACAACAAAAAAGGAGGTCAAGGGGATACAGATCGGAAAAGAAGAAGTCAAAATATCACTATTTGCAGATGATATGATAGTATATTTAAGTGATCCCAAAAAGTTCCACCAGAGAACTACTAAAGCTGATAAACAACTTCAGCAAAGTGGCTGGGTATAAAATTAACTCAAATAAATCAGTAGCCTTCCTCTACACAAAAGAGAAACAGGCCGAGAAAGAAATTAGGGAAATGACACCCTTCATAATAGATCCAAATAATATAAAGTACCTCGGTGTGACTTTAACCAAGCAAGGGAAAGATCTGTACAATAAGAACTTCAAGACTCTGAAGAAAGAAATTGAAGAAGATCTCAGAAGATGGAAAGATCTCCCATGCTCATGGATTGGCAGGATTAATATAGTAAAAATGGCCATTCTACCAAAAGCGATCTACAGATTCAATGCAATCCCCATCAAAATACCAATCCAATTCTTCAAAGAGTTAGACAGAACAATTTGCAAATTCATCTGGAATAACAAAAAACCCAGGATAGCTAAAACTATCCTCAACAATAAAAGGACTTCAGGGGGAATCACTATCCCAGATCTCAAGCAGTATTACAGAGCAATAGTGATAAAAACTGCATGGTATTGGTACAGAGACAGACAGATAGACCAATGGAACAGAATTGAAGACCCAGAAATGAACCCACACACCTATGGTCACTTGATTTTTGACAAAGGAGCCAAAACCATCCAATGGAAAAAAGATAGCATTTTCAGCAAATGGTGCTGGTTCAACTGGAGGTCAACATATAGAAGAATGCAGATCGATCCATGCTTATCACCCTGTACAAAGCTTAAGTCCAAGTGGATCAAGGACCTCCACATCAAACCAGATACACTCAAACTAATAGAAGAAAAACTAGGGAAGCATTTGGAACACATGGGCACTGGAAAAAATTTCCTGAACAAAACACCCATGGCTTATGCTCTAAGATCAAGAATCGACAAATGGGATCTCATAAAACTGCAAAGCTTCTGTAAGGCAAAGGACACTGTGGTTAGGACAAAACGGCAACCAACAGATTGGGAAAAGATCTTTACCAATCCTACAACAGATAGAGGGCTTATATCCAAAATATACAAAGAACTGAAGAAGTTAGACAGCCGGGAGGCAAATAACCCTATTAAAAAATGGGGTTCAGAGCTAAACAGAGAATTCACAGCTGAGGAATGCCAATGGCTGAGAAACACCTAAAGAAATGTTCAACATCTTTAGTCATAAAGGAAATGCAAATCAAAACAACCTGAGATTTCACCTCACACCAGTGAGAATGGCTAAGATCAAAACTCAGGTGACAGCAAATGCTGGCGAGGATGTGGAGAAAGGGAACACTCCTCCATTGTTGGTGGGGTTGCAGACTGACACAACCATTCTGGAAATCAGTCTGGAGGTTCCTCAGAAAATTGGACATTGAACTGCCTGAGGATCCAGCTATACCTCTCCTGGGCATATACCCAAAAGATGCCCCAACATATAAAAAAGACACGTGCTCCACTATGTTCATCGCAGCCTTATTTATAATAGCCAGAAGCTGGAAAGAACCCAGATGCCCTTCAACAGAGGAATGGATACAGAAAATGTGGTACATCTACACAATGGAATATTACTCAGCTATCAAAAACAATGACTTTATGAAATTCGTAGGCAAATGGTTGGAACTGGAAAATATCATCCTGAGTGAGCTAACCCAATCACAGAAAGACATACATGGTATGTACTCATTGATAAGTGGCTATTAGCCCAAATGCCTGAATTACCCTAGATGCCTAGAACAAATGAAACTCAAGACGGATGATCAAAAAGTGAATGCAGATCGCTCCTGAGAGACACAGCCAGAATACAGCAAATACAGAGGCGTATGCCAGCAGGAAACCACTGAACTGAGAACAGGACCCCTGTTGAAGGAATCAGAGAAAGAACTGGAAGAGCTTGAAGGAGCTCGAGACCCCATATGTACAGCAATGCCAACCAACCAGAGCTTCCAGGGACTAAGCCACTACCCAAAGACTATACATGGACTGACCCTGGACTCTGACCTCATAGGTAGCAATGAATATCCTAGTAAAAGCACCAGTGGAAGGGGAAGCCCTGGGTCCTGCTAAGACTGAACCCCCAGTGAACTAGACTGTTGGGGAGAGGGCAGCAATGGGGGGAGGGGTTGGGAGGAACACCCATAAGGAGGGGGGGATGTTTGCCGGAAACCGGGGAAAGGGAATAACATTTGAAATGTATAAGAAATACTCAAGTTAATAAAAAAAAAAAAAAAATTGAGTGGTTTGAATGCACTAATTCTGAGTCAGGAAAAGGTATTCTCAATTATTAGTATAGAACTTATTTTTAATAACATGTTCATGCAGCTATAAATCTAGCCCTTTTCAACTTAAAATGTTTAATGAGAATAGCTAAAATAGTTACTACAATTACTGTTAGAGTAAAATTGCCGAAATAAATTAATCTTTTCCTTCAGCTGTCTACTGCGGTGCCTGAATTGACGACATTCTGATTTGTTCACTCATTTTGATGTCTGTCCACATGCTCCACTGCTTACTAAGTTTCACCACTCAAGGTTATCTAATACTGATGGGACCTTGAAGTAAAAACAACTGAAACTATGGGCATATACCCATCAACTCAATTTGTGATATAGGAAGAAAGAAAGAGCGAAACATGGGGTTGCTGAAGCCCAGATGTCTACAGATGTCTGGTGGTGATTTACTGATTAGATGAGAAACCATGGAATGTCACCAAGAAATATACTGAAAAAATAAATTAAAGGAAGAAATTAGAATTGACTGCATTTCAAAAAAAATGAAAAGAAAGAAGAAAAAAAAAACAGAACTCCATAGCTTTATAGGAAATTTATTCACACAGAGTGAAGTCTTCACTTCATTACAAAGGTCAAAGAGTGGGGGGAATGGAAAGGACTGAAAGCGAAGAAAGGAACATTTGATGCATTAGAACAAAGGAGCTTGAGAAAATAATAGATCGCTTTTTTTGCATTCACTTTTTGCCGTTTATATTCTCTTGTTGGACTGTTTTTTGCAGATTTAAATAGACTATTCTAATTTATTTTGATATTTGTAGTAAACTTTGGAAACTGATATAAGCTAAACTACTTCTTGATACTGTTATCAAACTGTAATCTAATATAGGAAAAACTTCGTGGTGCACAGCCAGCACGGAAGACGGCATAGATGACCTCAGCCTCCACCCTCTAGAGAAAAAGACCTGCTGAATATTCAGCAGCCCTTTGGGCTTCCTGTGTTCTTCCTAGAAACAGATTAGAGGGAAGTACAGGGCCAATTAAAAGGACAAAATGGTTTCTGCGGTTTTCAAACATGAGGTAACAAAAAGAAAACAAGACAGGCGCTTGCTTATTTGACTTCATACATACCACTCTTGTGGGGCTGCTTCCTTTTCTGCTCACGCTCTTAATATCGGGCAAATAGCTTTGGTATTAAGCAGACATGGGGTGGGAATTCATGTGACAAGAGATAATATTATACAGTTTCAAAAAGTGACATTAACTTGGTGGCAACATGAGAAATTAGTATAAATAATTGTATTCTAATTTTCATTTAAGTTTCTGATTGCATATGGTAATGTTGTTTACAGATTTACATGGCACCTTTTACTCATAGGTAAATTTTTTACCTGTCAATGTTCCTTTTATTTTTATGATAGAAAGCAATCCAAATGTGAAACATGGACTTCAGAGCAGTTTTCAAGACCTTCGTGGAGGCTACATTACAAAGTATAAGCTTTAGTCATAAGAAATTGTGTAAAGACCTTAAAAAGATAACAAAGCTATTACATATCATATGGACACAGGTAGGATAGTGGTGAGAGCCTAGTTCATAAATGCCTGGATTAGAACCATGAAGACCCAAGTTTTATCCCAAGAATCCATCTGAGAAAGCTATGACACCATTCTCATAATTCTTTGTCTGAGGAGGGAGAGACACGGGATCAGATGGACAACACAGTATACAGTCATGCTGGAGTAATAGTGAATTCCAGTCTAGGGAGAGGCCGTGTCTCCAAAAGTTAAGGCAGAAATCACATATAAAGTGACAATCCGTGTCTCCAAAAGTTAAGGCAGAAATCACATATAAAGTGACAATGTAGTTCTCTGCCCTCTACAAACATTTTCACATAAGTGTACTCATATTCACTTAATCACTTGCACGTGCCCACGCGAACACCCCCCCCACACACACACACACAAAATGACAGGCAAAAACAAGTATAGTTCTAAGGACTCTACACTAAGTCACTTCTATCTCATACGATGAACTTTTCCCTCTAAATTAGATATATTTCTTAACTTATATTTCAAATTTCATTCCCTTTCCCGATTCCCTGTCCATAAATCCCCATCCCCTCTCCCTCCTCCATACGGGTGTTTTCCCCTATCCATCCCCCTTACTGTTCCCAGCACATTCCCCTGCATTGGGGCTCCAACCTTGGCAGGACCAAGGCCTTCCCTTTCTACTGGTGCCCCAACAAGGCTATTCTCTGCCACATATGCAGTTGGAGCCCTGGGTCAGTCCATGTATAGTCTTTAGGTAGTGGTTTAGTCCCTGGAACCTCTGGTTGGTTAGCATTGTTCTTTAATGGGTTTGCAAGTTCCTTCAACTCTCTCAATACTACCTCTAATTGCACCCCCAAGGGGATCCTATTCTCTGTTCAGTGGTTTGCTGCTAGCATTGACCTCTGTATTGGACATGCTCTGGGTGTGTCTCTCGGGAGAGATCTATATCCGGTCCCTTTCCGCATGCATTTTTAGCTTCATCAATCTTATCTAGTCTTGGGAATGCAGGGACTATGTACCACAATGACTTAACAAGATTACAAAAATAATTTTTAAAGAGTCTTAAAATAGAGGTTGCAAGTAAACAATGACTGAGTATGTCTGTGTCCAGGTCATTTTACCTAACAGCAGTATCATCAGAGTTCTCTTATGTTTTTATAGTCTCAAAAATATTATTTTAATAGCCGCTCCCTCCCTGCCTCCCTCCCCACTCCCTCAAGCTTTTGTGTATACATGTGTGAATGTGTTCTATTCTTTATAATGCCCTAACCCAGTCACCTGTCTACCCACACAGTCCATTGTCACATCTGGAATAATAGTGAAATAAAGTGGGATGTACCTGTCA